>NW_020450783.1:0-522864 GCF_003343035.1 Apteryx rowi
TTTTTTTTTTTCTTGGCATGATGTTATGAAGTTGCTAATCCAGTCTTTTATCTTGTATTCACAATTATAATGTCAAGATTGAATAATCTGCCTTTATCTCCAGGGAGACAGCTATGTCAAAACTTCAAAGGGGACAGTTTTACCAGCATCTAAAGACTTTTCTTGATTACTATATCTTGCAATAAAATGAAATAAAGCAGGATGAAGAAAATGATATTTTTCTGACAGCCTTGTAAAAATATCTGTGATGAAGTAGTACATTTTAAGTACCTTAACAATGCATCTAACTGAGATCAAGACCATTCTGATCATTGTGTAAATTAATCTCTAGAAGATGCACACTTATGGAAAGACACACATGCATATGGCGCAGATGGTTTAGAAAACTCATCATGGTAAATAAAACATTTTGCTTCTATTTTTCTGTTGAAATTGTGTGAGATGAGTTAGTGATAGTGTGGACAAGGGAATGCATTGTTATAAGTATCTTCAAAATATATATAAATTAACTGTTTTTCTTACATTTTTATGAACTTTTCATATTTCATATTTCATTTTTACGCTGCTTGCGCTACTGTTGGCATTACATAACCTAATTAATGTAAAGTTAGCTTGTATACGTTAATAAGACCTGTAGCAAGCATTGTCTCATCATCACAGGCTACTAATGGTATATTAACCATATGTCTACAGTTTTGCAGAATCAGGGTTTGAGGCGACAGTTCTGCAGTGAGCATAGGTTTGTCTGTGTGGTACTTCTGGAGAGTCAGATGCCAAGTGAAGCCATTTAGATCCATGAATGGAGTGATACTCGCTCTATAGGCTACAAGCACCATGTCAAAGAACTGCTTAGATCAAGCCAATAGACTGATAACAAATGAATTGTGGATATGTTCTTTTAAAGTGCTGTTATGCTATTTTTCTTTGAAAATCTTAGTTTAATATGAGCAACCAACCAATCACTTGCAAAATTCCCAAAGCAGTTCATACCAGTTTGAAAGTTATTATTCACATTGCCTCATGATAGGCGAAAGCAGACTCAAGTTTTCAGAAAATATGTAGCATTTTCCATTTCCTTTTATTTCTTGTCTGATTTAATATACTATGTCCCTTTTTATATCATGAAATATATAGTGTAAATCACAGAGGATATTTGAATAAGCTGAATTGATGTTGGTGTTAGAACATCATCTTTTTCATTGCTTAACTACTTTTGGAATTGTAGTTTTGCAAATTTAATGTTACCTCAAGGGTCTGAATGGTAGTTAAATAACAACTGTTATACCAGGCTACTGGCCATTGCTCTGATACCCTTATATTAGTAGTAGACAACAGATGATGTTTCTGGGGAAGGAGATTTTCTTATGAGTATAAAGGACTTAACCATTTGAAGAGATTTTGCCTGGGCAAAGGGAAGAACCACCTTCCTTGGTCCCTATAGTTCGCATCATAAAATATGAGATTTGACAGTGGTTGTTCTTAGTTTTCCTACAGGAGCTATAACATAACTGTACAAGAGAAGAGATTTCTCATGATATGGACCAATCACGAGGAGCTAACACTTGATTTCAGCAGTGCTGTTCACCAGAAGTATTTGCCTGCATATGCTGTATTCATGCTTTGTGAAGCTTTGGAAAACATCTAAAAAAACCCAGAAGAAAGCTAGAAAATTAATGTGAGATCTAATACTCCCTCCTGGCTCTGTAGAATCAATAAATGCAACCTTCCTGCTGTTAGCAGAAACTTGTAATGCTCTCATCAGTGTAAAACTTGCAGATATAAAATTTCTGGTCCAGCCTTTGAGTCTCATGCTCTGCCTGCTTAACAGAAGGGAATGCAAAGTGTATAACTGTCCTCTTGAGCAGTTATTCCTCTTACCTACCTAAGAGACTGACCTCTAAAGCGGAAGTTCAGTGACTGGATCATTGTGGTTAAATGAGGGTGTGTGTGTGTGAAGAGACAGTTTTAAGGAATTACCCAGGTGTCATCAAGAAATAACCATGGTGAAAATGAGTCAAGCATTGTAATAGGAGCATTGCAGCACTTGTACCTTTTAGAAAGGAAAACTGTCCATCAGTGCTAAGGTTTTGCAAGATCACTATTTAAAGTTGTATTCCAAGTTAAATTCAGTGGGATCTGTCAGGTGTGTTTCAGTGGTGTTTGACACTGAGAACCTAATGTAGTGGTTTGGGGTTTGTGAAGCACTTTTGGATGAAAGTTATTATTTGAGCTTCAGTTGTTGTTATCACAGTCTCTTTTAAAAATGCTAAGAAAGTTTAAGTAAATTAGGTACTAAAGCCCAGGGTTTTTTTTAAAGATAGTTCTGGTGCCTGAATAACTTTCAGAAGTTAAACCTTGCATCTGCAGGACATTCACTTTGTAGTGCAAATGCTATTTCTGAAAGTAGGTGTAGAAAATTAAATCACTTTTTATGTCCACAGTGCTGTCATTATGCTGAGGCTTTTGCAAGGCTGCAGTCTTCAAACTAACATGCATAAAGTCAGTCTGGGTACGTCTGTGCTGCCCTGCATTCAAAACAGTGCCTGCAATATTTCCAAGCATGTTTATGCTTGCAAACATTTTAAGTTTTCCCTTCTTATTACAACAATGGTACGTGCAAACATGCACAATGGTAAGTTGGTAATAGATCTAAAAAGACTGACCTGTGAAATTTAGTAGACCAAGCCAGAAGTCATTGCTGTTTGGTGGAAATATGGCCGGGAGAGAGCAGTATGTTATGAAACATATGCTACAGCTGGGACATAGAAAGAAAGTCTCTGTCTTAGGGATGGAAATGCAGTAGTCTTCTTGTATAGCCCTCTCTGTATTGCTGTACCAAAAAAAAAAAAAAGGGAGAGGAAAAAAAAAAGAAACAAGTTAATGACTTTTTTGTATAATAATGGGACAGAAAACACAGTGCTGGCTTAATTGTTTTAATATAGTTAAGCCGAGTCATGTTGTTACATAGCTGTTTTTGATATGTGAAGAATGAAAACCACTTTATCTACATTTGTTCTTTTAGAAACATGGAATAATTTGTTGTTATGAGTATGTCTAGGTTTAGATTTTCAGAATTATTCAAAGTTGGATAATTATATTCCTACTGAAAATGATCATAAATTGCTCCAGAAATCATTAAATGGAATGGGTCAATCTTGACGCGTGTCAGTTTCTGAATCTGTCATGGTGTGTTATTACAAAAAATTTTAAGATTTCATTATATGTGATTACCTAAATTTTTGTCAGAACTGCTGTAATAGAGTGGAAAAAGTTCTATCAACTGGGCAAAGACAGTTGCTTCTGCTCGTGTGGTAGCTATTTCTTCTTTAAAAATATTTCACTGAGTAGGAATTAATTCCCAACTGGTATTTGAGAGGAACTTGCATCGCTTTCTGTTTTTAGTCTCCAGCTTCTTAATCAAAGTCTCAGAGTAACT
The DNA here is from genome assembly GCF_003343035.1 of Apteryx rowi. NCBI lineage: Eukaryota > Metazoa > Chordata > Aves > Apterygiformes > Apterygidae > Apteryx > Apteryx rowi. Next base: position 3,437 of record NW_020450783.1, read on the forward strand.
TCAGTCGTAGCTTTCTGGTAGGAAACAAAAGAAAATGGCTTCCAGTGGCAGAGAGTGAGATTACGTAATCTGGAGAGAGTCTTCGTAGCAACAGAAAAAACATTCCTTTTGCAGTGATTGAATTACACAGCCAATGAGTATGATGGTTATCGTAGAGATGGCTAGCATTACTGTAAAAATACATTCACACAGAGAACAAGTATCACTAATGTCTTCAATTAGTTTAACGTTTTAAATCTTCAGTAGTCTGTAGGCGCCTGAACCAGAATATAGTGCAGTTTTTTTTCTGAACATACCAGTGTATTAAGATGCAAATACTGTAGTAATTATTTAACCTGATTTCTCTACATCCAGCATTTCTGAGCTTTTTGAAACTAGTTCATCTAACTCTATAGAGAAGGAAAAAATATTCCAGTGACTTTTCTGGAATGTCATTCAGACCCTGAATTGATGAGCAGAATATAACTAAGTTCTGAGCATAAATCTGAGAGGGATAGTGAGTAAAAGATGAGAAACAATCAAATCATCTGAATGGAAGTGATTCTCAGAGTGGGCCTAAATAATTGCAGCTATGCTGCATTTCTAGAAGCGTCTGTGGATTTTCAGTTGCTGTTGGTTCAGGTCACCTGAAATGGGAGAGCTTCAGGAGTCAGGGAGTAGCACTGGACTGTCATGCCAACAGTGCTTCCAGTTCTGTGGTGGATCAGCTGAGGTTCTCTTAGGGATGTTTCTGCCTATTGTGTGGTCCTGTATAATTGCAAGTGTAAAATTATATCTGCTGGAAACATTCAGACACCTAATAAATCCAGAGAAGACGACTGTGCTTTTTTTTGTTCTCCTTTCCATCCATTTGTCTGTGGGAATTGATTCATAGTTTTAATTAACCTGTCTTGTTTTATAGAAGACTTACAGGAAACAAAAATTATAAATATTTTATAAGACCTTTCTTATTCTATATGCTTTCTTTGGTTTCTAAATTCATTTTTGCAGTGTTGTTTGTTTAGAAATGTTAATTGTTAGACCATTCAGAATTTGTAGATAAATTAGCGAAACAGCCTACTTCTAAACTATTGGTCCATGTGTATGCTCTGTAAGGGAATGACAGATCCATTCAAAATTTCTCATTTACTTTTTGAGAAGTCTCAGAAAAAGGTGTAGGTAGAGCTGATGAGAAAATGCAATCAGTGATGTAATCAGAGCCTACCAAGCTCTTTTTCTGGTGGAGGAGGAAGGGCTGCTGATTTGGAAGGAATTATGTGGAGCTGTCTGTGTCAGTCAGTTGAAGGATTTCTTCAGGAGAAGCAAAAAATTTGGTTTATTTAAAAGTGGTACAGTCTTCGTTAAAATCTCTGACTGTCCTTAGACCGTATAGGTACCTACATTACTAAATAACTTACCTCCCTTGTTTCTCTCCAAAGTCCCGAATGCTATATGTGGTTTGCTCCCTGGCCTGCTTTTAGAACATGCTAGCTAGTTCCTTTTGATGTGAACCCCGGTGTCTCATAGGATAGTTACCTCCAGGGACCCCTCCCTCTAATATATATGTGATATCTAATGCAGCTATGATAGTGCTAGATTTGTCTCCGTGAGCCTTTCACAGTCTGCCAACACTGTGCCATCAAGCCTGTGCCCTCAGAGGCATGTGCCCTCATGCTATAAAGAAAATACCCTGGCAGGCTGTGCTGCAGGTCTTCTGTTACTTGGGGTATGTCAAATTAAAAAAATGACAGGGGTGCCACATGTGATCCCAGCGAGGCCTGGGCTTGGAGTTATGAAATACAGATGCAGCCAATCCACGCTGTAAAGGACTGGTGTTACTGATAATGACCATGCACCATTTAGACTGTGGTCTGGGTTTATAGATTACTTTCCAGGATACATATTCTAACAGTGTAGGTGTAACCCTTGATTTTCCTGTGTTGCAGTTGCCCAGAAAACAACAAAAACTGTATTTGTGTGTACACTTTGTTTCTGCTCACCATTCAATTTTAATGTTAAATCATTACTTTTTTCATTTCAGGATGTTGGCTGCAGGAAGTCAGTAATTCATCTGACAAAATATTTTCACTAGAGGATACCAATTCATTAAAGCTAAATATTTTTCAGATTGAATTGGTCTTTTTTTTCCTAAACATGATTTATAAAGAGTTGAAATCCTTAAGAAGAAATCCTGTCATAATGCATCAAAATGATAACCATTGCTTTGGTTTCAAAATTTTAGCTGATCTGATTTTTTGAAAACTTCAGGTTTAAATATTTGAACTGAAGTGGTCAGATTATTTGGACAGTTGTCTTTGTCCAATTTTTTAGTTTATACGTGTCAGAAATTGGCTTTTTGTTGAGGAAATTTTGGAAATCTCAAACTCTAGATGTGTGGTAAACAGTTTTCTGCCCAACTCTAGTACCAAAGAAAATCTGTTGCAGGATTATTGTCTGTCTGTCTTAAATGGTTCAGCATAAATTATTATACTGACAAGTCCTTACCTGCCTGCTTATAAAGCAGAAGTGTCTGTGTTAGAAACTTTTTATAATTAACATGAAGTAATTAGATCAGTTCTTCAATACTGATAATATATAAAGTTAGTCCACAGACACCCAAATCCAGCAAAATATTTGCGTGTAATCCCATTGAGGTTGACATGATTGAAGTTATATATGTCCTTAAGTGCTTTTTTGGATTAGGGCCTAAATACTTATTCTTTTCAAAGAAAATGTTGTTCAGCTCCTGGCTCTTAGATGTTCATGCTCATAAAAACAAACGTTGCAACCTGAATATCTGAATAATGAGGAGGTCTCTACTCCTAGCTATTTGTGAAGCTTAATCTTTCCACTTTCCACTTGCCTAAGCACATATGACTTGAGTCAAGACATCCATGGTAACAGAGCTGAAAGACAGGAGGAGTTGGCCCCATGAGACAAGTGTTTATGGGAGAAAAGATCCATTCGCAGGAGAAGCGTGAATGAGCTATGTGAACAAAAGGTTTAGGCAAATGCARATAATTGTAGATTAGCTGTTACAATGTAATCTCTCTCTTTTTTTTCTTTTCTTATGCCTTGTCGCAGTTAAGAGTCAGCAAGCCTTTCTTTTAAATGCTTGTATTTCCTAACGGAAAGCACTTGCTAAGGAGTACTAGAAACTATGTCTTGGAAATAGGAACCCTTTCTTAAAAGAGGTGTCGTGGGTGTGATGCTATCAGAGGTAAGGGTCCTACTCTGGAGAGGGGCTCCTGAGCACAGCGAGTGCTGGAAAGGGGAGGTAGGAGCAGAGCAGGGACAGGATCTTGTTATTGGTGTGTGGATTACGGAGACAGCAGACCACTGACAAAGTTGGGATTCATTTTTCATTCTTACAATGTGATTTTTTCCTCCTTTTTCTGTAGTAAATCTTTCCTTCTTTTAGGCACATATTCAGGACTTAGGAATTCAATGTGGACTCTAAAAGGAAAGTGCTTGGGAACTCTGGAAATTTATGTTTAGAGCTCTATATTCTGAAACCTTCTGATTGCTATGTACGAGGGCCTCTACCTAGGTCCCTCTCATTGCAGATGACGGCACCCTGTAGGAGGATTACAGTATAAGGTAGATGTATAAAGAATACAATTGACTGTATTTGTCTCCAAGGCATATTTCACCTCAAACATTTTGTGTGTAATTCGTTTAATGTAGCTGTTTTGATGCCTGCAAGATACTGTGTGTAATGATCATCTATTCCTTCCATCTTATTCAAACTTAGCACTTCAGTTAAAACCAGAAGTGTCTTCCACCCACATACTATTCTATTAAGCAATTCTGTTGCTCTGCCAGTTTTCCTTATTCCTATCCTATTCCTTTCTCTTTTATCTGTGCCTTAAAACACAAGCAGCTTCAATTCCTCGTAATAGTGCTCTTTCTGTATGGTTACTACTTTCCTCTTGAATTGTCACGTAACACAGTACCCTTCTGCAAGGGCAGGGACTTTGTCTTCTGTGGTGTTGTCCTTTTCTTATTGAGTAGCATACCTGAAAATTCTGACATAAAAATAGGAACATTAAGAACTTCTGAAAAATTTTTGAATGAAGCATACTGAAGTGAAGCTCTTGTCAATGTGGAAATGCCAACATGACTAAATCCGGATTTAAGAGCATCCCGCATTAGGACTGGAATAAAAAACAATGGTTGTACCCTACTTGGACTGTAGGCCCACTGCTCTCAGAGCTTCTATATCCATGATTCAGATAGCAAAACCTATTCTGAAGAGCTGGCACTACTGGACCTATGGCAGCTGCTGCAGTGCATAATTAGTGCATCCCTGGAATACAATTTCAAATGCCACATGTCAGTGCATGCAGGAAGCCTGCAAAATGGGTGGCATTTTTCAATAGTCAAATATTTATGACTAACTAACTGTTTAATGGCCTATGCATGTTTCTTCAAAATTGGGCAAAGAGAGGATGGATTTCCCAAATAAGTCACAATTAAAAGATTCTAGTGGAAATTAATGCCATTTTCATCCTCTACAAACAGCAAGAAAAGATGAATTTTTGTTTAAGTGCTTTTGGGTAATGTACAGCATAAACAACAAAAGGAGTAGAAAAGGAAACCTCTGCTTGGCTATTTTGGATCTAGTAGGTAAAAATAAGGTACAAGAAGAAGCAAAAATTGTATCAAAATTCGGATAGTGTGATCAGAGAGAGTTCTGAGGCAAGCTGCTGGAGGAACAATAGTTCTCAAGAAACACTTCAGTCAACAAGGTGCATTATACTTAGAACTTCTTGCCTAGCAGATTGAGGACAAGCAAAAATGGCTCTGTTTAATACGGATTCTGCATGCTGGTACCTTTGCCATACAAGAAGAGGGGCTTGTCCTTTAGCTGTGACTGACTCGCACAAATTCACGATATTACAGGGGTACAACTGAACCTTTAGCGTTCAGTTGTATCCTAACCTGTGCATGTTTGTTTAGCTGAAAACAAACTGCCATAATAAGAAATTGTCCAAGGCAAACATTCTGGTGAAGTTACATAAAACTTGGAGCCTATTGTGCTGTGTATTTGGTTTTCTTCAGCTGGCGCTATCTAAATGTACTCTATAATGTACATTTCAGGACCTGTTTCTTGATATGCTTTGAATTCAGATATGGAAACAAAACATCATTAGGTTGAGAAAAAAACATTTTTTTCATTCTAAAATGCATATGAGATGAAATATTTTAATTAAGAAGCCTTTTTGAGATGTAAGAGTTTTTAAGCTTTATTTCATTCATTCTTCACATAGAAGGCCATAGACTAGTGACAGTAGTCCAAGCTTAAATTGTATCATTCTCTATCCATGAAAGATGCCCCACATAACAGTACCAATATAAGCCTTTTTTTTCCTTGGTCACTCATGTACCATCATATACCAAAAAAAAAAACCAACCTGTGAGAAGAACTTGAGTGTGTAGCTAGACAGAATGAAAACAACAATGAAAATTGGTGTATGCGCTGCAGTAAAATTGTGGTGTTCTTCCTGATTGTAACAAATCTTTCTATATTTTTGTAATTAGATTGCTGCTTCAAAAGGCAGACAACCCAGTTCTGGAAGAATCTCTTTTGCACTGGTATTTGTTTGTAACTTGTGGGACTAATAACTGGGCCCGTCAGGGAAGTGTTTAGATGCTACACTTCAACAACTGTGAAAGATCTGGAACAGATGAAGTATGAAGACGGGCTTTCCTAGCAGGTGTCTCTTAAGTAGAAAGGCAGTGGAAAGCCTGGAGAAATGTGAGGAACAGGGGTTCTGGTAAATAGGACCCTCAGTCAGGGGAATGGTGGCCAACAGGCTTGCTCTGAAATGTGTTATTCTGAACCTGGCTGATGATTGCTACTGTTCAATTCCCTCTGCATTGTGAAACAAAATTATGCATCAAACTAAATAGGTCCAATTTTGCCACACAAAAAGACAAACATTTATATTACGTATCTGCATAACTATTTTGTGTACATAACTAATTTCTTTATAAGGAGATTCACATTTATACCTTTAAACAAAAGCTAATCTGATATGAAAAAATGGGAAGGGAAATAGCAGACTGAATTAAAAAAAAAACCCCCCCCCCCCCAAAAAAAAAAAAAAGAGAGAGAAGATGGGAGACCTGGATCAAAGAAATTTTTTCTGCAGTTTTACAAGGCAGTTTTGGATAATTCTTTGCTCCTTTCCAGAACTGTTACTGACAAAAGTACAGTTGCTTTGCATACAGACCCTGCAGACTGTTACTGTACAATCTGCCCTCTGCATATGAGTAGAATTTCATTTTAGTTGATTTTACTGCAGCTGGGCATATAACTAATGACTTAAATATAGTAAAAGGAGGAAATTGTTCTACTACAGAGAATAATACATGGAATTTTATTAATATTATATGAAAATAATCTGTATTTTTGGAGTCATAGACAAACATTAACTAGTCTAAGATTAATTTAAAATAAGTAAGGCACTCCCTGCCACAAGGGAAAAAATAAGGGCCTCTTGTCATGTTATAGGCTTCGGTGATGCTTAAATGAGCCAGAACAAAAGATCTATTTGGATTACATTAGGATTTGGTCCAGTTACTTCATATGTGTCCCCTTTTGTTGTCAGCTGCAGAAGGCTATCCCATAATGGGTGGCCCTGTCAAAGACCATTTAGATAAAACAGAAGGAGACTCCTAGTAAAAATGCAAGCAAATTTTTCATCTACCTACAACAATGAGCTGAAATGCTTCCAGGGAGGGAAAAAACAGAGCAGTTTATTTTTTTTGTATAAAAGGCTCCGAACAATGCTGCAGTGTGGTTCTGACCTTTTCATATACAGAACTAAGTGGTAAGGGAAATTGGGTTTCCTGTCAGCTCTTAAAATCTGCTATTTCTCTCCTTTTTCTTGTGGTCAATACTTGGCTTTTCTCTAAAGCCTTGCTGGGGATATTGTTATTTCAGTTAGACCATAAAGACCCTCACCTGCCACTGCCAACATGTTTCCTAGCAGAAATAGATTAGCTCAAATGACAGGATCCAGGCAAAAGTTCAGCTTTAATGTCTGATGCCTTATAGAAAACTAGCAGCATGCAATACATGGCTTAGCTGCACTTCACTGTCAATATGTGCTTCATTCAAGGTTTGCTCTCTCCTTTTTTATAAAAACCATTTTAAATGCAGAGATATCATAGAATGGATTTTTTTTTTCTTGTAAAGAAAAATATGTTTCTGGCTTGTTGTACGATGAGATGACAGAAAAGGGCAGAAGAAAAGCAGAGGATGATGACAGAGAAAATATTAGAAGTGAAAAAGATCAATTTAACGCATCAGCCTGATTTGAGAGATTGATTAAATTGGACAAATTTCTAAGCCAAAAGGGAATATTATTTATTGGGACTGATTTATAGGAGCTTATACAATGAGTAGGCTCATCTATGCCCCTTTTTCTTATCTGGTAAAGCTCTTAGGAGGTGAAACTTCAAAAATGGAGGTAGCTGAAAATCCTGAAGAAAGGGGCTGTTTCATGTGAACTACCTTACTGGTGTAGCCATCATTCTCTGAGGTTAAAACAAAGGCTCAGTTTCAAAACTGTCATTAAAACTGTTTTGTAAGAAAATATAAAAATGAATAAACAGATGGAAAGAGATGAGCCCCTGAAAGTGCTGATTGTTCCTAGGACTGTTGTGATCTGCACCTCTCCCTCCCCGCATCTGTGACACTGTAATTAAGGAGAATTAATTACCATGGTTGCCTTGTTAAGACTAATGTTCATAATGATTGTAAGGAAAAGGGCTAGAAGGGATTATCTTCCATATCCTGACCTAACCCATGAACAGTCTTGTGGAAAATAAAATACATGAGGAAAGATTTACTGAAGCCTGGCTTAACAGAGTGTTGGGGTATCAAAAGACTTCACATGAAGAAGAGGTAGAGAATTCTGGCATGATTTGGGGAAACTGAAACATGTGGGACCAAAGATTGTTTGCTTTTTTCTGTTCCTGTAACTTCACATTTTGCGAAGGAGTATAGTATTCTACTATTTCTGAAAAGATGTTTTAGGGAATCCTTCTTGGGGAACATGTACTTATGAAACAAGTAATGAAGAAAACTTTTTTCCTGGAGAACATATCATGCAGCCTATAGATGATGACAGGTAGAAGAGGGAGAAAGATCAGAATAAGAGGTGGTGTAAAAACTGATGTGGTATGATGTTCTATACAGAAGTGCTCAACTTGGTGTAAATCAAACAAGCAGAGCTCGGTAATGTCTTTTCAGAAGACAATATATTTCTACAGAAACAGTGTTTTGCCAGAGCCAAAGCCTTGATTCCATGGACAGATTTCTGAGAAACAGTGACGGTGTAGGTAGGGAGGGGAGAAAAAAAAAAAGTAATAAAGAAAAGAAAAAGCAAGTTCAGTGGATCAGGGAACTGATATGAGAGCCAGAAGAAATAACCATAGGTGGAACTGCAGCAGGCACCTGCCTGAGCTGGCCATGCTACTGAGGGGGGTGTCCATGGGACTGTGTTTTGTGATTATTGGTTGGCATGACTTTGACTTCTCACACTGAGTTTTTATGTTTGATGTTTTTGGTTAAAAACTGACCTAGATTAAAAGAGTAAAAGTTTAAGTTAAAGGATGGAATGGCAGATAAAACAGAACATCTGTTTGGGGTGACTAAAACATTTCTGATCAATCCAAATAAATATTTGATGGCTTGAACTCACCTAATTCTTTTCTTTCCCACCATCTGATTTTTTTTTTTATTATTTTGACTGCAGAACCAGAAAATTCTGTTTACCAAACTCTATAGTTGACTTTAGGAGTTTTTCTCTTTCCTTTTGATTTTTCTTTTTTACTTCTTGAAAGCATGATGCAGATAGATGGAAGCAAAGGCCTGTTACTTTGCAATATTTGTTTTTACAAAGTTATGAAATCTGGCTCCATTTAGGCTCCATTTATGAAGAGGAGCCTGTATAATTTGTATTTGACAAGGTCCTCTTTAACAAAACCTCTAGAATTCAGTTAGACTTTTGCTATAATTTTTGACAAACTTCAGCTGGACAATCATTTCAGTGAGGACGGGGAAGCCTAAATGACCCTGTGCCATCACAAGTGCTCCTGATGTTATAGATGAGTGTATTGATGAGTTAGGATGGAGGAAACGTGGTTCTGATATTTGCCATGTGTGTAACAGGAGCCTGCACAAAAGGGTATGTAGTCTCTGACTATCAGTCAGGCATGTATCATTAGCATTAGTTTCACCAAAGAAAAGAGAACAAAATCCCAGAAGCAAAACATTCATGAGGAGAAGGTGGCTGGAATGGTTCAGAGCAATTTAATATGAAATTTAGGAAATTTAGCAGGAAATGTGCTGAAGAGGTGTGCAAGTTTTTTTTTTTTTTTTTTTTTTTTTTTTTGGTAGGGAGTTCTAATAACAAAGATCAGAGGAGCTGCACTATTTCAAATGTGCTTTCTTTTGGTGTGGGATTGACTGGTGGTCTCATCATGTTTCCCCTCCCTGTTGTTTTCTCACTGCACTGCTATAGTCATTAGTCACTGACAACATCCTGCAAGCTAGGAGGATCAGTGAGAGGCCAGGTCAAGGATATGAGCAACAGACTACTCCACTGAGACAGGACAGGACAAAGCAGCTGAAAAGACCCTAGCACTTGGTGAGGAAAAATGTTGTAAAGCAAAGTGATGCAGCAGCTAAGCACTCTGTAGCAAGTTTCACTTAAAAGTAAAGATACAGTTTGTACTGTCCTGCAGAAATTCCTCTAGGCCTTACTGAATGGCTTGACTGCTTTTTCTAGTGTGAGCTTTTCTTGTGAAGTGATCGATTTCTTAAGAGAAAGATCTCAGGGAGAAATCTCATGGTGACAGTGTATTGGATATAATAGCAGCAAAGGGTGTGGAAAAGGCTGAGGTACTCTATGCCTTCTTCACCTTGGTCTTTACTGGTAAGATTGTCCTTTGGGAATCCCGTGTCCCTGAGACCAGTGGGAAAGTGCAGAGCAAGGAAAGCCTTGATGGAGGAGGATCAGGTTAGGGAACATTTAAATAAACTGAACATACATAAGTCCATGGAACTTGATGGGATGCACCTGCAAATGCACAACCCACATTGGCTGTGGAGTCTCCGAGCCTGGAGATGTTCAAAACCCGGCTGGACATGTCCCTGAACAACCTGCTGTAAGTGACCCTGCTTTGAGCAGGGGGCCTTGGTCTAGATGATCATCAGAGGTTCCTTCCAGCCTCAGTGATTCTGTGATTCTATAATATTGAGCTTTTCCAGTAGGTGAATAAAACTGTTCCTACCACCCTRCTACCTGAATTCTCTTCCCTGTTTGAGGGATGCGTGAAAGTAAGCAGTTACTGGATTTATAAGGCCTCTTACTGACAAGGACATGCAAGCTCTATGTTTGAAAACCTGTCTACAGGGCTTCTTTTTAGATTACGTAGAGATGAGATGCTCTGTGGCTGATCCTGTATTTCATAAAATCAGTGGTTAAATTTCCATTGGGAATAGGATGTAACTTGCGAGTTCAGGGAGAACTACAATAACATAAATATAGATGCTGTCTTCTCAGGAGTGCCGCAGGGGTAGGGCATGTAGAGTAAAAATCTGTTTCCTGCTTGCCCTCTGTGTTATAGCTCCACCTGAAAGCTACTGGACATGGYTGATCCTGGGGGGCTGCTGCTGAAATTACAGTGGAAAGACCACAGATAACAGATGTTATCATGGCAAAAAAGAAATTTGATCCAAATTTCTCTCTMTATATTTTTTTCTTCCTCCTAGTGAGTCACTTGAATATCTTGTGCTGTCTGTGTCAGACATTGTTCTGTTCACATTGTTCTGTGTTCACATTGGCTAAATAGATGTTTTCTTCCATCTTTCACATGTTCTGGTATGAATATTCAAGAAATCTCTTTCTACTGTGTCACTGAAGAGATTTCTTACCRAGTCCCCCTTGTCTGCCTTAGTTAAATTGTAAGTTATTAAAGACAGATGCTTTCTTATTGCGTACATATGTGGGTTCCTACACAACTAGTTCTGGCCTCTAAGTGATGTTATAGGAGAACTAACACAAAGACTTCAGTAGTACTTGATAGTTGATATATAGTTGATGACACTTCTGTAGAAAGACTGAAGCAAATCCCATGGAATGGCATCAGATTAGTCCACTGGGTTAAGATTAGCTACTCTGTTAGCAGAGCTGCACTTTGATAAGCCAATTAGTGCATGCTTATTCATCCTCTGTGTTATATTTTACCTCACTCACTAAATACCTCTGGTCTTCCCTAGCCACAAATATACTGGGAATGGAAGAATGCTTATTCAGGGAGTTAAAATCAGTGAGACCACGGTTTTTCTCACTATGAAGGGTTTCTGTTTTTCACTTGTAAGGGAGATGACTATAGACCTGTTCATTGCTAAATGTTTCTGTTTGGTTAGAGTGGTTTGTTCTAAATTGATTTGACTTTCTCCACATTTACGAGAGTATAGTTGTGGAGTAACTGTGATGAGATATTTTTGATATTTCAGAAGTTTTTTTTTTTTCTTTAAAGAGGCCAGCTATCTTTTTGTGTATTAGCTGACCTGTGTGCTTTGTCTGATAGCACCATTATTATAAGAAGGAAAATCACCTATTCTGGAATAGTTTTCAGAGCAAGGAGGGGATTTTTTTTGTTAATCTCTCTCCAGACAGAAGTAATTCTTGTAGCAAAGACATCACATTCAAGCTAAGACCTTATTTGCTACTCCTAATGAGAATGAATGTTTGTATTCCTGTTCCTAGTTTTGCTCATCCTTAATTTGTTTATGAAGAAGYGGGACTCAATGTTCTGCAACATCTGTGAAATATTAACAATTATTTCCCAATTACATCACAACTACATAGCATGCAGATTTTATTGTACAGATATCTGTAAATCACTGATGAAAAGGTTTTTTTAATCTCCAACATTATATTTTAAAAAAATCACCCTTTACATGAAGACAGCTTTAATCTTCTTTATTATAATTTTAAAAAATTGCTTTATTTTTTTCAAAATCTGTGCAACTGTGTAACCTCAGTTATATTATGTAGCAGTCTCCTAGCCGCCTCCTTTGGGTGTGCAAACAGATGCCGGGGTAAGCCAGAAATGAATAGAGTCTGAGTGCGGAAAAGCACTGAGAAGTTCCATTTGGATGCAAACTTCAGAGCAGTCACCAAMTAAATTTGCTTTTGACATAAAGGGGTCAGGTTGTTACCGTGAAATCTCACACTGACCACATTGGTGCTCCCCYAAGAGTACAGGAAATCAGTGGTGTCTGGCAGATTCTAGTTGCGGGTACAATTTGCTTCTTGTCTTATTCATTGCTCTAAGATGAAAGAAACCTGCATCAGTTCTTTTGCTAGATTAAAATTGCTTCTCTCTGTGCATCAGTGGTGCTTGATTTAGTTTGCAAAGAGGACCCAGCAAACTGCTATTTTCATCCCATAACTGCCCATGCCCTACATGCTTTCAGCGGGAGGCGAGTGACAATTCAGTGACGCTTTCTTTTCCCATTGTTAGTTTTAGTGATACATGTAGTCTGTGTATGGAAATTAAGAGAGCATTTTAGTTGATCACAGGTCATTTAATCAAGCTCAAGACTAGAAATAGTGACACATACAACCCAAAGTGTTCAGGAAACAAACATGCTTGAGAGGTGGACTAGCATTGTTGTGTTATCTTGCTATATAAAATTTGTGTCACTGCTGCTGAAGTAGTAGCTGCATTTAGGCAGTTGCGTTAGGGAAATGACAGAAATGGATACACATGAAACTCTCTAACTTTTCTTTTTCAGAACTGTAAATTCTCAGAAACAAACCTTCAAAAAATTAGGTCCTCCAAATTAAAGAATCTCTTGTGTCATTGCAGGCAGTGAAATGGGCAAGTCCTTTTTATTACTTAATTGATGGTTAGATACAAAATAAAGAACTGTTTCAGCTTACAAAATCAAGAGATTGCTATTTTTTTCTGGCTGAGACACACAAGTGTCCCACAAGTGGCTGGAAAGTAACACTTTCTGAGCTTTAGAATTTTTGCATTCTGACACTGGAAATATGAGTATATGGATTCATTTACTGTTAAGCATATGTGGAATAGTGAGTCTTAGGCAGTGAATGCACCAAGATTTCTACTGTTAACATAAAAAAAAAATTTTTTTGACTCATCTGTTTCTATGAGAGACCACAGTGAAGGGCTAATAACAGGATTTTATTCTTTATGGTTGGGGTCATGAGCTGGAAATGACAGAGAAAGAGAAGGCTTATGTATTAGTCACTTAAGACACTAATACAGTCAGCTGCAAGGGAAGAAAAAAAGAAAGCAAACAGTCCTATATTTTGCCAGATGAAGTATATCCACTTGACACTGAATAGTGTTAATTCTGTAGCGCAACATAATGGTCAGATTTCATCTTGAACACGGGGTACACGTTTGTTCACCCATGTTCAAGCAAGATGAACTCAAACTGGAACAGGTACAGAGAATTGCTGCTACAAGGTTAATGAAAAGCCTGTCTTATGAGAGGAGACTGAAAAGAGATTGCTCATTTAACTTAGATCCCACTCAGCTTCATTTTCCTGAGTGCTGTCTATGAATACATCAAAGAGCATGAAGGTAGGTAAAACAGGGAGGGAAAAGAGATGAGCTACTTAATCTAAAGGACAGGCACAAGAACAAATGGGTATAAACTGGTCATGAATAAATTTTAGGCTGGAAATTAGAAGAAGGTTCCTCGCCATTAGAGGAGTCAGACTTTGGAATGGCCTTTTAATTAGAGTAGCAGGGTCAAGAAATTACCAAGGAGATTATATGATATGGTGCCTCTTATAGCAGGGGACTGGAATCAATGAATTAAGAGGTCCATTTCAGGCTCATTTCCTATGTGTCCCATGTTCTTTTCTGGGAAGACAAGTATAAGCTAGTTTCCCTTTCAAAATACAGAGACGAAAATCATGGCATTACTCAAAGCCATCTTAAAGCACTTTCAGACGCAGGCACTGCAAAAAGTGTTTTGAGGTAACCAATCATGTRTATTGCTATTAAGCTGTTGGCATCTCAGTAAAACTAGATTCAGTACATAGAAAAGAACTTGGTGTAGAGCAAGAAAATTGCTTTAATCTAAGCAGATTTTTTGCAAAGATTGTAAAGACAAGGCATGTATGTTGAAATTTGGCTGAAACCCAAATAAAAGAATTTAGTTCTAGCATAAGTATCTCCAAGCTGTAGGGACGAAAGGGTGGGGTGGGGGACCATTCTGTTTTCTGTTGCCGGCCTGTGTCCTTTTAGCTCTAACTCAATGCCGTCCTATCCAAAAGGATAATTCAGTTATACTTTGGTTTATGAGAGCTAATGAGAAAGCTGCAAAAAGGAGCATTGGGTAGATTTACTGTATTCTGTTACTTCATCTGATATGGGTATTAAAGACTGCACTCAGTCTAGTGACAGGGTCTGCATAAATGTTCAGGGTGGGATAAGTTTGTAAAGTAATAAACATTTATACTGGTCTTCAGGACTTATTGTAATATTGGCTGTTTTGACCTCAAGCTTAGGCCTTGTCTGGCCCAGCTTGGCTGCAGAGCCCCTCAGTTGCAGCCTTCAGACCCTTGTGAGATGAGTGTAGATCCATGGGAGGCAACGCGAGCAGAGTTAGGCGTCACAACCGGGAACTTAGGAAACTGCTTCGAACCACCACTTAGTTACCGCTTTTCAAATGAGACGGCAACTTCAAGCACACGAGTGCTGACCCTCTGTTCTTGGGAGATGGGAGCAAAGGTGGTACCTACAAGCTGGAACCACTGCCTGCCGTCTCCTTGAAGTGACTGTCAGGGAAAGAAAACTTGTGTGCTTGGGCCCTGCTTTCAGCTTGGATTGGATTTATTATATGCCGCCCCTCACCTGAGAATGGCTTTTGACTGAGATCTTTTCATGCAAAGAGCACATTTTGGCTACATTTGGATATGTCAAAACCCAATCTCTAAAATTAATTTTAATCACGATAGTATTAGAAAATGTGTGGATACTTTGGGCATCAGTTCTTTCAAGCGGCAGACCGTATCATTGGAAGTGGACCTAGATAACTGAAATGAGAAAGAAAATCAGCAAAAATACTTCAGTAAGGCATAAAAAATACAATTATACGATAAATACTTGGCTTTTAATAGCACTAATGACCTTGATGGAAGGTAGTCCTGGGGATTAATGAGTACCTGAGGTTAATAGAATCAGCTCCACCCAAGCAATCATTAATTCACAGCCAGTGTCCCAGACTTTGTTCATTAGTGCTTAAAAACAAAATCAATTTTACATGGTTTAGGGCCCCTTTTGACCAGCAGTATCAACAGTACAGATGCTTAATTTTGGAAATGACCTCTCTGCTAGATTTTTCTCTTTTTTTCCATATATACCCTACACTTAAATAATGTATAAGCACAAAATGAAAATGCCAAATTTCAGCATGCTGTGTTTTGAAATGCCTAGTATATTAAATCCTGAGGTGTGTTTATAATAAAAGCATAGCAGCTTTTTGCATGGAACATTTCTAGATTCCAAAGCCATACAAGTGGCAGTCCTCAATGGTTTGAAAGCATTTTCCAAACACTTTGGACATTGTGTTTCAATTTAATAATGTTTGAATTTAATAAATTATTAAAAATGCTATTATTATACATACCCTACACCTATAGATAGGTAGATGGTGGTTAAGGAACTTTGTAAACTTTTATGCTAATTAGTATTTTAAAAACAAATCCTAAGTTTTCCGAGACTTTGAAGATACTGGGCTAAATCTGAAGATGATTCCAGTAACTTCAGATATTTTACTGGAGACCAATGGGACCTGATTTTTGTTTTGACATACTCATATAGGCTCTTCCTTTTGAGTTGATTGCTAAAAATGTGGAAATGCAGAAAAATTCTACAAGCATATTACAAAGGTGAAATGTGTTTGGGATAGGCTTCTTTCCTTAGAGAAATAATTGTAAAATAATTTTTGTTATTAATAATATGCACTGACTTTGTGGAGTCACTGTAATGGGTTGGACAGATAATATTATATGACAGCTTTGGGCTTTCAACATGTTTTTTATATATATGTAATTTTTTCAAATTAATTTTTAATTTTTGCATTTTATCAGGATTGTAATGAAGTATTAAATAGTATTGCTTTTCAAATTTTATAAAATACAGCCTGAGACTGAACAGACAAAATGGATGCCACAGTGTTGATTTGGTATGGGATAAATGCACAGGAAACAAACATCAATAATCTGCTGAACTGCATAGACTGGATGCTACAGCGTACTCTCCCATGCTTGCTAGAATGTCATGTTATATAAACTTAAACGTAGCACTCTCTTTCTATGATGTGGATGCTAAGCTTCTCCCTAAGGAGAGAAGAGCTGCGTAGCTAAACTCCCTACTACCTGCAGGCCTGGTAAGTCCTGATTATAAAGTATGAGAGTTAAAATGATTCTGGAGTGGCTCAGGCACAATGTTTTAATAAGAGCAGTCTCATTTTTAAASTGGATCATATGAATGGAGAACTCCAGTTCTTCGTGTCCCAGGGCCACAAGGTATCTGTTCTCAATTGCAGCAATATATGCAGCAGCAGGAATCTCTTGGGATCCCTAAATGTAAAAATTGTTTTCGGCCTTATTGTAATGTCATATGTATAAGGTATGTATGTTTAGTCAAAATACCAGAAAGCATCCTGAAGAATTAACAGCTTGCAAAAATGCCATTACTAAAAGACTTAAAATAGAAACAAATAGCCTTTATGAATGCTGTAACTTTGTTTTCCTTTATTACAGAATAGATTTTTGCTTAGCTCTCTGTATTTTGGTAAAGATTATGAATGGAGTTCTAGCCCATTGAAGACAGTGGCAGAATATCCATTCATTTCTCTGTAGGATCAGAATTAAGCCTGAAAAATTATCAGATAAAAAAAATAAATGCAAAGAAAGGCGACTGGAGGAACCAAGCATATTGAAAATTTGTACAAATTACATCTGGCTCTTCCAGTTACAAGAACATACATTCCAAGAAATTCAAAATGTTTTTTCATGTTTTTGAAAGTATTTCAGTTTTAAGCACTGTTTTGTTTATATCTAAAACATGTGCATATCTTATAATTTCAGTTTGCTTGAAAAAATCTGTAATTCTCATACCTCTTYTCCAAATTTTATCTTACACATGAATCTGAGCTGATAAAATGCTGTGCTCTGCTTCTGCTCAATATAATTGAAACACCCAAAGCTTCAATTAAAGTATGACTTTTTCAKTTAATTTCACATTAGAAATATTTGAACAATTACTCAAGTAAAGTGACACTACTGTCTGTTGTACTGTGAGTAAATTCTTGAACAGTTTTTGGTAGTAGGGAGTCTCACACAGCCTCATGAAAACACTCCCCTGTTTAGCTTAGCAGAGCATTATTAAAGTTGTTTTTTATAACACTGTTAGTTTTCATAGATTTTCTCCATAGGATTTTCTTTACTGCTTAAAATACTACTGAAAATCTGATTCTAATAACTGCCTCGTCCTTCACAGTGAAATGCTAGGGAAGCTCAGGTGAGGCTATAAAAGAAATCATTAACGTGGAGGAAAATGTGCTTGTACAGGGTGATGCAGCCTTCTACAGTGTATTCGGCAGACCCGTAAACCACTTGCTAACGAGTACCAGGTAATGACAGTGGATTCTAAATAATTTTTTTCCCCTGCAATTGAGTTGAAATGCTTAAAATATGGTAGTTAAAAAATAGTCTTTCTAGGGGAAAACAAATAATTTTCTGTCTGATCTACAGCACCTTTTTAATAACATTTTATGGTATCACACAGAGGAGAAAACAAAATAAATTCAGCAAATGTAGAAATCAATAGAGCAGCTGGTATTTCCTCTGGTGACTAAAATCAATTACATCCTCGGAAGAGAGGTGTTTTTTAAAAAAAAAAAAAAAAAAAAAAAAAAGAGAGGCAGGAGAGGGAGAAGCAAAACCCCACGCAAATCGAGGCAAACCCGGTGAGCCGGCAGCGCCGGAGGCGCGGCGGGCGCGCGCGTTTCCCGGAGGGGCTGCAGGTGTCAGTATAAACTCGGCTTTGGGGCCGGGGGCTGCGGCTGTCGGCGCGGCCCGTCGAGCTGTCGCCGTTATTGAAGGCGTCGGCGCTCAGATGTTCAGCATGCATGGGACATTGTCTGCCGGGCTGTTGGAGGCACTGGCAGCAGAAGGTGACATCTGGTGACTAATGGGCTCAGATGCGAAAGCCGCTCCCACAGTTCCTTGGGCTGCAGCTGCTCTGCCGCCGCGCAAGATGCAGGAAACGGAGGGGAGAATATCAGTCGAAAAAATCAATACCTTCTGATTTCAGAGGAAGTATGACATGGCCTCGGCTGCAGACATTTTCCCATCCTAGGACTTCTCATAAATGAAAAGACCACGCAGCCGAGCACGACAGTTTACTGTGTCTCCTGCTTTGCTTGTTTAAACTGATCAACTTTTAACGAAATGGCTGCACCTTATGCAACAAAGATGGACCCTTTCCAGACACAGTCCAGGCTCTGCTCTGTTTCCCTTATCAGATAGGGGTCTGCCAGAGCCAGAGCAGTCTGGTTTCAGGGCAACTTCAGCTCATGATCATCTCTCTCTGTAATGCTTACAAAACTGAACCAGAGCTCTCACTGCTTCCTCACGGGCAGGTATGTGTCAGAGAAACTCGTCTGTCATTTAAACTCCCTAAAACAAAGCCTAAGCTGGAATGTGGTGGCCATATATTTCATGTTTGATCCACTGATCAGATGTGATTTATTTGTAGAATTCTTAGAAATGGCAGAGAGAAACCACAGGAAGAGCTTAGAGCTGCAGATGGTGGTAAAAACTCTGTTATTAGCAGCTGACAGCACAAACCACAGAGTGGAAAGCACAGATAAATTCATGGCTGGAAGTTAGTGTTTACAGCAGAAAAAGGATTTTAAGAAGGGCTTTTCAGTGTGTGCAGGGAGGGAAAAGGGGAAGAGAGCTGGGAGGAGGG
This sequence comes from Apteryx rowi, assembly GCF_003343035.1. Classification (NCBI taxonomy): domain Eukaryota; kingdom Metazoa; phylum Chordata; class Aves; order Apterygiformes; family Apterygidae; genus Apteryx; species Apteryx rowi. The sequence continues at coordinate 22,469 of NW_020450783.1, forward strand.
GGAAAGAAAATTTTTTAGTTACTGCACCTTTATACTACAAATAAATCAGTGTATTTGGTGTCAGGGAGTCACTGAAAAGAGCTACCAGGGGAAATGGAACAGCAAGGACCTGAGAAGAAGGATACATTTTGCTGTGCATGCACACATACGTGCACAGATAATACGTGATTTTCCATCATCTGAGCCTCTAGTGTGACAGAGGGAAGGAGAATAGTCGCWTGCATCAGCCTCATAAAATCTGCAAAAGCACTGTTCTTAATTCAGCCGTCGGCTGCTCCCAGACCTCATGCAGAGAATTACAACGAAATTCTATTTGCAGACTGACATCCCTAATGCTGCTGTGTCCTTATGTTTACTTCGGTTAACTGTCAGCCCTTATAAAGTGCACCGTACCACAGCCACTGCTGTGGAAAAGAAAACCCTCAGAGTAGCTGCTTTGGGGGAGATATTTGAGAGAAACATAAATAGAGGAAGCAGGGGAAATAATAAAAAAAGAAATCTACTTGTGTGTCTGCACAATGTGAGACTCAAAACAGAGATCATTCAGCCCTTGTTTTCAGCACATTTCTTGGTTTTAGTCTTGGCTGATAAAATATTTAACAGCCATCTTAGCACTCAGCATAGCAATAACCAAAGAACTTCCAAGCTCTCAGCCCCCACAGAGACAGAATTCCAGTGATGTGAAGTTTTCTTTTCCCTCTTCAGATAYGATGTGCCGTCTAGGCTAGCTCAAGGCTTAATGTGAATTCGTAAAAAAGACCACATTACAGCATGCCCTGTTACTGGAACATTCACACGGTTTTCTGAAAGTTACAGAACAGAAGGATGCCACCCGCAACGGTACATTTATTGGGCAAGTTACTGTATTTCGCTGCTTATAAAAAGACAAATAAAACAAAGGTTACTTAATTGGGGGGGGGAGGGAAGAGGTTTGAGGTTTCTTTTGCCTGGAATCCCCAATTAAGACAGGATTTCATTTTTATATACGGACATAAATAAAAGGCAATCTCTGCTCCTCGGAATGTACTTTCTAAGCAAAAACCTAGAAAAGAATGAAAGTGGGAACTCTGATAAAGAGAATCAAGTAGCTTGCAGAAGATACCCTGGCTATTCTCTGCTCTCAGGCCAGGAATTGAATAAGAAATAGCTGCAATCCAACCTGTGTGTTCATAATCTTAATTATCAGATCACTGGAATTTTTTATGGCAGGAAAATTGGGAAAATGTTAATTAAAAAATTAGTTGTAAGATCAGCTTTCCTTGCGGTATTTCATGTAGATATATAGTATATGAACTGCTAGATCATGACATAATGATGGGAATTGACTTTTTTGGAAGTACTAAATGCTGACAACTCCAGTTCTAATGGAGTCTTTTCAACATCTCTGAAAGGTTGGCCCTCGTAGGCATTTTGTTAGAGAGACAGTATTGGTTCTTGAGATTTTCATTAGAGCTGTCATGATTTTTGGAGTTTTTCTTTATGTGCCAGCTGCCAGAATGAGGAAATTGCACCATGCTTTCAGCTGCTGTTACTAAATAAATATGCCTACCCTTTTCTGACGTGAAACTTGTGATTTGGTGAGGCTCAGAAACTGCCAACCAAATACCACAACTCTAAAACTTATTGTTAAAAAGAAAAGTGGTATCTCTTTATCAATTTTGGACATCTTGGCTCCAATACTGAACAGGTTCCCTGTTGTTTTCCTTGTAAGTGGAGCTGAGAGTGATGCTTCTATTTAAGTTTCTTATATTTTTTTCTAATGTAAAACCCTGTTATATGCTGCATATGGTGTCCGTAGACTTCAGCTGTTCAGAGCGAATTTTTACATGCTGGGTTATCTGTGTTGAGATGGTTACCTTTTTTAAATCTAAATTTTTGTCAAGTGTGCCTGGGTTTTACTTAATTTGACATAAAAAAAAAATCCTAATCTCTGTTTCACTAAGAATCTTTAGTACCTGCATGCTCTGGAGCAGGGGCTTGAAATCTAGAGAACAGGTTGTCAGAGACCACGAGTTGAAAATACATGAGCATTACAGAGAAAGGCTCTGGAAGGAACAGGTGACGTTTTGTTATTGGTCGGGTTGATTCTTTCTGAGATTTTTTTAAAATTAAATACTGACACCTTGTAAGAAGAACAAGGTGAAACTTCTATTCTTAATAAAACTAATATATGTAGTTCTAAAATTCTCTTTTCTCTATATATCAGTTGTTTGGGTTTTAATGGTAGAAAAGATGAGGTAATGTTTGAACTGAGTTCCTTTCTATACCACTGGTATGCGAGGGTGAACTTTAATTGCTCAGCTTACCCAAGCCTCTGTTTTTCCACCTGCCATGTGGTGAGAAGTTTTGTCAACCTTCCTTCTTTAAATGAAATCCAGAAGAACTTCTTTTAAAAGAATGTTTAAAATGAAGTTCTTTCCCAGATAAGGAACTCTAGAAGAATCCTTTTCTTTAGCTAGTTTGGGAAGTCATAGTATTCTACACATGCATTGCTGTTCTCGTTTCAGGAGCTCTGTACTGCCCAGATAGTATTCTTTCTAAATTTTTCTAAAAAGGCTTGTTGCAATCTATTTTAATCCGCCTGATCTCCTCCTATACCCATCAGTAAAAACTGGAGGGACATGGAAGAGAATATGTTCCTTCTGTGTGAAACAACTGCCCTTCCTTTGTAAGGCTAAGAAACTGCTAAAGGGACTAAGCTACTCTGCATTGAGATTTTTTTGTGGTGTCTAATAGGATGATAAAATGGGCTGAATGAATTAGGAATCAAGACACATTCCCAGCATGAGGCTGGCTCTGTAGTGCATGCTAGGGCACATAAAAAGAACACTGCATTTTCAGTTGTGTGCTGCAGTATTATTTCCATATCTATATTGCTAGTAACACCCTACAGTGCTAAACATGAAGGAGGAGTAAAAATCCAATTTGATCTTATTAGATCTCTAGTACTAGGGACTTTGCTAAAAGTATTACCGTTACTAGCACTAGCTGGCATCTCTGCCAGTAAGGTGGGAGCAGCAAGGATAGAGTGGAGACAGAACTATTCTTTTTCTCCAGCAAGCAGCCCAGTTTGAGGCCCACTGTTTAATTAGTATGAGGGAAAATTTGTACCATCTTGAGGGTTTGCTGTGGGGATGGAAGCTTGTATTTACTTTGGAAGAACATATCCTTATTTATTGTGAACATTTTCAAAAGTTCTCATCGCTTCCTAGGTTGTGGTTGCTGAGCTTATCTCTGTAGTCTGGTGATGCTTTGAAGTCTTCTACTGAAATGTGCTCTTCCCTGTGAAAGAAAACATTTACTAAACTGCAGGCTGCTTTGAACTGGGGTGAAGGTAATTTTTTTTTAGCTTATTTTATTTTCTTGCTCTCTGAAGGGTGTTGCTCTCCTCTCTAGAGCCTCTCTACCGCGTCTGCTGTTGCTAGCATTATAAATACTCTAAGGCTAAATAGGAAACTACATATTCAGCCTTCCAAAGAGCTGCATTCATTTACAGTGAAACTGAAGGGAAGTGAAAATACTTGAGGAATTCAGTACTATGCACTGTGTAAGGTGTGTCCATCAGCTGTCAGCAGTTACCAGGCATTATCAAACCCTATCATACAGGTCCCATCATCTAAATGCAGTGTACAAAGAGGATTTTGTCTTGAATTACGGCTATAGAAATCCTAACCACACCGAAACAAGTGCATGGGTTAAACTTGGGTCCTTTTTTTCTTCATCATTGCGTTGTGTTTAATTCCAAGGAGTTCAAACAGTATGTATCACATAGATCCATGTACACAGTTTATGCAAATTCTGGATGTATATCATTCTGGCTGTATGTCAGAATTTTCCACACTTTTTTGCTTTAGAGAGTCATCCTGGTTGTTAAACAGGCTTATGCTTCAGTGTTGGCTTTGAGTTTTGATTGTACAATGCAGAAAGTAATAAGTTCTTCCAGTGTTAATATCTGGAGAAAATCAACTGCAAAACCTAGCATCCTAATGGTAGTACAGTGACACAGCACAAACATCCTCTCTCTGCACAAAATAATGTGAAGGAGACCTGAATTTAAGCCATAGATTGTGATTACATATGTGAACACATAAACTCTGAAGTTTGACAATCTCATGTTTATGCAAGATGTCTTACAATACATATTTGATCTGAACAGTCCCCCTCAGTTTCCTGACTGAAGTCTTTCCTTCTTGGTTATAATTCTTGTAACAAATTTACCTGGAGATAGCTAAGCTGTTGCAATGAATGCATTAATTTGTTGCCAGACACGTTTAGATTATTCTGCATTTATGAATGTTGCACTGTGTTTTTCTAGACAGATGAACACAGTTAATAACATTACAATGATAAGGCATTTACTATTTACCAAAAAACATTTAGCTCTGGTATCTCTGGGGATTTATTTGGAATATCTGTATTTTCACAGCTGCAAAATACAGGTGGTGTGGGCTGTTGTTGAATGAGTATGACATGTTTTTCAAAGGCAGAAAAATGAAGTCAACAGTCACACGACTAATTGACAATCATTAGTGGGTTGATCTTTTGCACCAATTGTTGGTTTAAGGCTTGAAAAATCTATCATTATCCCTGACAGCAAAAATTAGCCTGGTGAGATTCCAGCCCTCAGTTGACTAATTAACTTCTCTAATGCTGATAGACTTCCACCAGGTACACCTAGGAAATACATCCACTCTAAGTATCCTCAGATACTGATTCATTTGAATGTAGTCTCTTCTGGGAACTGGAGTGTCAGGAGATACATGAGCAGTCTGTCAGCAATGAAGGTGTTAAAGTAAAGAAAGCACTCTCTTGGTTGCCTTAGAGAAGAAGGTGGTCATGCCTAAGCTAAAATTTCTTTGCATTCAGTGTTTTCTTATCAGAGTTTCAAAAACCAACTTCTAGGGAGCTAGCATGCAGTATCTTAAAATTATTTACAGGATTGTTGATAATTCCAATTTAAAATTTTCCTTGCAGAAACTGCCAACTAGGACTAACTACACAGTACTGGTAGGCAAAGTCTATTTAAAAAATGTTGCAGACTTGCAGTGTTCTTGTTCCAGTATCACAGAATCATAGAATGGCTGAGATTGGAAGGGACCTTTAGAGATCATCTAGTCCAAACCCCTGCTCAAGCAGGATCACCTAGAGCAGGTTGCCCAGGACCCTGTTCCAATAGCTGAAAGTGATTTTGCAATCTTGTACTATTAGGCTATTTTTGAAAATAACATCTCTAATTCTGTAACAGCAAAATTATTAATGAAAAGATACTATAATTAATAGAGGAAAATTAAGGTATCTATGAATATTCAATAATATTAAAAAAGAATTTTCAAGACAATGACTATTTCTGTGTTCTTTTAAATCATTGTGGCCAATTCACTGGTATTTCTTAGCAAGAATGTATAGCTCCTTTGGGCAAAAACTGACATTTACTGTCATGACTGAGGAAGATCCAGCACAACGACAAGTTAATAATGGTAAATATCAAAATGTTAGAGGAAAGGCAGTCCAATATATGAAAATATGAGGTACATCCATTTTATTTTTCTAGATTTTCCTTTTGGTTCTAGTTGTAGTTAACTAAGCTGAGGCTGAAATGATGATATATTTTTGAATACTACCAAATGATATGGCTTATTCTCAGCTCTCTGATGTCTTTCATCTCATTTGGGCTCTCAAATGGCTTTGTGTTCTAATCTATTACTATCACAGACTTTCTCTGACAACCTAATGAGTTACTGTCATGTGTTTTATCTTTAATTTGACCACATCTGGGTGTTCTGTAGGGATGTGAAATTAATAATGTGTAAGTTCTTGAATACTCTTTGACACAGCACTTTCACATAACTTATCATCTCCTCAAAGTGTATTTTTAAGTACATTTTTCAGTAGAAATATTGGTATCTAGCCATGTTCAAACATGCTGCTACCAGCCTTCAGTGCTGATTGACTGCAAATATTCAATTGACAGAGCAACTTAATAAATGCCTGCTTGCCTTCATATGTTAAGGGAGACTACTGCCAGGCTTAAGTGCTGGAATGTTTTTGTGTTTTCTTGTGATTTGTGTGCAAAACAGAGTGTCATGATTCAAACTTCAGCAGACAGGAGTTACCTTTATTTAACTGGTCAGGAGTTGCTTATATTACATGCCAGAGTCACTGTGATTACACATTGTGAAAGTCAGACCTGTCCCACACATTTTTGATGGTTGAAGCATGTGTCCTGCTTCAGAGCCTGAGCTGGCTTACAGTGAACGAAAGGGAATTTCATTTTAGTGATAGGCAACTGAGAATATTTCTTTGTACTGTGACCTACAAAGCACATTAATGAAATACTCTCCAGGCACAGTTTAGCAATACCAAAGAAAAGGTGAGAATTTGGAAGGATCTGGGCACCATTGCACAGCCTGCCTATTTCTGCTGCAATGCTCTAACGAGCTGCCACACAGCAAGAAGGCAGAGATGGACCTTGTAACCCCAACAGCTCAGCTGCATGTCTGTAAACCAAATCATTCAACCTTATATCAGCTTTAAATATATGCTTAGGCTTTTTCATGAATAGGAATGGGTGTGGGTATGCACTTCAAGTAAAGCATGTAGGTAAGTGCTTTTTCAAATTGCAGTTTAAAGAAGTGAAGGAATCGAGTCTTTATACTGTTTATAGAGGGGCTGCTGGAATTGATCCTGTCTGCTGGTCAGTATGTAAAAAAGATTGCTCTGTTACTAATGAATAATTTTAGTCTTTCATCTCAGAATGGCATAAAAATGTTTCTCTTTGTCCCCTCAGTCTTTTCAGCTCAGTGAGTCATCCGTGTGTTTATGGTGTTTGCAGTAACATTTACTGCATAAGTATGTTTTGCTGGCAACTGATTCTGTCAATTTGTCCTGCTGCCGTTAGTGTTTTTATTCCTTAGCAGGTATCAGAGTAGCTGATTTACTTAATTTGGATGCTGCTTTTGTAAGCTCTGGATAAGAACAAAGTCTTGTGTTAAATCCTACTTCTCTGATTTAGGTAAAACCAGGATCAGGCCCTCAGCAGTTAAATTTGCTACGTGATAAGCAGTAACTCACTCCAACACTGTTCACATATAAAAGGCTTTTTAGAGGAACAACATGTGCCACATGAGAACCTGTCCCCTAGATAACTGCAGATGCTACACACTATCTTGCTGCAGAACTGGGAAGTTCTGCGTTCCAGCCTTGGACATATCACCGATTCGCTACACTGTGTTTTATAAGCATACCTGAAATGTCTTTGGGAAAAATCTTAAAACCTGTTAGTTTCCCAATTTGTAAAACAAGGCTTAAAGCATTTACTTCATAGGAAAGCTAGTTAGTTGATGCCTTGCAATATTTTGAGCATTTAAAATTCTCTATACTTTAGATATTATTATTTAACTTGAATATATGAAGAGAACAGAATGTGCCTTTTAATAGTTACTCATGCACTACCAGTGAGCTCCTCTTTAGTCTTTCTTCTCTCCCCACAATTAATTAATTTCTTTCTCTGTGTGCAGTTTTAAAATTACCTAATTACCTGTAAACAAAAGGAAACATGCTTCTGGATTTTTAATGGTGGAGTTTAATTTTTACTAATCTTATTAAATAATAATATTAATAAGACTTAACAGTTTTCATACAAAGAGAGAGAGAGCACCATAGAAAACATGAATACATTTAACCAGTGTAAAATAGTTTGAGCCATTTTCATTTCCACTGTGTATTATATATTTTTTTTTAAAGCAGAAAATTAGACACGGGAGAATTAATTTTAACTTCATTGCTTATGAATTATTAATTCCTTATGACGGGAGTTATTTACATACTGAATAGTAGTTAGGCAAAGAGCAATTAGAAAGGTGTAGCTTTCTCAAACTTTAAGAAGCCAAAATAATGGGCTGTTGCTTTAAAATAAAAAAGGCTTATTTGATTTGACAGTCACATTTCCATCAGTTTTCCCAGGTGGCTGTGTACACTGTTACATTCATTCTTGCAAAGCTTAGGACTGTAGCTTGGGTGTGCTCTGCTTTTATATCTACTTTTTGACCTCCAAGWCACACTTTATCAGTTTTGTGTTTTTAAACTATATACTGGATATTTCCTTTTGGACCACCACCTTCTCAAATTCACACCCTGTTTGCTACCAGATCTCTTTGCATTGCCTACCTTTGGCTCTGCTTCCCTTTCTGTTTCTCAGGGTGACTTTTGTGCTGCTGTAACCATCTCCTCTCATTCTCTGTTGACTGCCTGTTTTTTTTTCCATAAGATTCAGATCCATTTGTTACCGCCTAGACTCTCAAATATCTGGCTCTTAACTACTTTTCTGCCGTATTCTTTCTTACTCTATTCTGAACTTTCCCCATGAGACTGTTCCTACTCCTCCTTTTCCCACCTCCTTCCTATTCTTGGCCCTTGGCCATGTCTGTCTGTAGAGATTAATCCTTCTCAGATTGCTGCCATGGCATGCTAAATCTTTAGGGGAAGCAGAGATAGATCTTTGTTCTGAAATCCTTTTTCTCTAAATTCTTTGTTCCTACTGCTAAAAGAAAGCATAGTTTTGTTTTAAGAACAGTATCTGTTTATTGTATACCACTGTTCAAAGAAACTTTAAAGGAAAAACTGCAGACACCTGGACACAGGTGAAAAGAGGTGATAAACAGTTCTGTAGCCAGGGCATGAGCTGACTGTGTTAAATATTATCCCTAAGTAGATAGAAGCTTGACACTGAATCACTGAAAGGAACAACAAGGAGACCACAGGGCCAAACTGAGCTGTGTCATGTGACGTGGGATATGTTGCTTCAGTGCAAAGTGCTAACAGGAAGAGAATTGCAACCTTTCTAAGCCTGTCTTCATCTGGTAAATGCAGAAAAAAACCTGACTGGTTGCTTATACTGTTAGAGCTACATTTGTCATAACTCGTACCTTAAAATTACAGCTTCCTACATCTGTGTGTCTTTCACATCCTTTCTGACTTGAACTGTTAATGACTTAGGGCTTTTATTTTCTTTTCCCTAGTTTTGCAAATATTTATGCTAAACAAGAATTTTAGCTCAGTATCTATAGCCAGTATTTACCAATTGCCAATACTGTAGGAAGGTATTGAAAGGCTGGGACTCATCTGCTGGACTTTATTCCACAGTCTTCAATCCAAGATATAAAAGTACTGAGACATTAGTGATACCATAATGTTATAATATTTTACGTGATGTGGAAGTATCTGGAGATCTCTGTTAAAAAGATTTCAAAAGCTATTCCAGATTTATACTAAATTGCAAGAGAAAGAATATAGGCTTGCATATTATTCCTTCTTAATGCCAGATGGATTAGTGTTATGATAATGAATATCCAAGGAATTAAACGTGATTTGTCACTTGTTGCAAAGTGTTGCCCAGAACAGTAATCCATCATTGCTTTTTCACGAAAGAAGCTTGATCTGTGAATGAGATCTCAGACTGAGATAGTAATATCTTCATAAAAAAGCCTATTGCCACTATTAACATAATGTTCTAATAATATCAAAGCAGGCTAAGCCCTGGCAGTTTAGCAGGAGGTGAGAGGGGACCTAACTAAGACTTTTAATGAGATTACGTAGGTTTACAGTAATGGGTTAAGTTTGTACTGCCTTTCCTCTTAGTTACCGTCATGCATGACTATTCTGTTCTTCCCTGCAGTGTACCACAAGCAGATGGAATGGTCACTAAGTCAAAATATGAAATGCTGAAAAGGTCACAATACTACAGGATGCTGCTGTCTTTCTCATCTGTCTTACAATTACAATACTTTGTTCTGGTAGCAAGAGTCATAATGAGGGCTGTAATGAATACAACTTATATCTGTTCCTCTCACCCAGAAGCTGAAAATAAAGGACAGGTGAATTTTTACTAATGAGGGACTAGATAAGGCAGCTTTTGTTTACATAAGCAAATGTTTCTCATTCAGATAGTCRTATTAGGAATTATTCAAGAGAGAAAGGATTGCTAGATGGACTCCTAAATTAGGAGGTCACTCAGAGACTGATTTGAGTGGGTTCAAAAAAGCATGGGGAACCTGTGTTATTTTCAAAAAAATTTACTCAGAGTATTGGTGATTAGGACAACAGACTTAGGCACCAGAGACTTGGACCCAGGTCCTGGCCACCAAGTTTATATATGTAGTTTGGTAAAGGTTATTTCAAGACCACTGATGTTGGTGGAAACCTAACGATTTGGGAAATGTATCTGCACAACCTCAGAGTTGTTTTTGACATTATGAAGCTGTTGCTGTGAGAATTGCTCTATTACTGAACATCCCTGTGGGATAGCAGGGTAGGAGCATGTCCCTCTACCAGGCTGGGAACAGCAGTAGGTTGTTAGAATTCAAAAAGAACCTATTCAAGGAGAATTACCTTGCATAATGGATATGCAAAGCTGTGGTGGAGAGTAGAAAGACTTTTATTTTTTCTTTAGTCATAGAAGTTGGAGGGTTTGGAATCATAAGAAAGTTGTTCAGTCTGAACAAAGAAAACAGGTAGTAGAGAGGAGACGTGAGAAAGCAAACCTTGGAGGTCACTGAATCAGGAAATCTAGTGTGTGATACTCCAGTGGCAAACTGTCAGTGACCTACAAGAGGCACTTCACCATCACAGGGAATTTCAGTTAATTCTGGTAGGCATTGAATGCATGTCGGCTTAGGACTGTTACATGATATGAACAAAAAAAATCAGGATTCTCTGCTCTACTCCATTTCTACAAAGAAAGGCTGAACCCGAGTTGACCAGTCCTTTAAGCTTAGACTTCCTTCTCATGCTGAGCTCCCCAAAGGAGGAGGCTTAAACTCTAAGAAGTCAGATTTTGTTAGAACTAGGATACCTAATATATTCAAACAGAGAATACTTGAAGTAACTTAGGAAGACAAAATTGGAAAGGGTTTGTAAATAACTCTTCCCCTGCCCGTTGTGTCCTTATAGGAAGACCTTTGGTTCCATACTTGGTTTCAGTCAACTCGGTGATTTTCTTATTTGCAAGAAACTCTGCATGGGCACCGTTGGTTCCTGACAAGTGTCTCTCTCCCTTGCTTCTGAGGCCTGGCTCTCTGTTTCCTTCTTTGCAGCAGTGTCTCTGCATAAACTGCAGGCTCCCAGTACCCTTCTCTTTTCTCATTCTCTCTTTCCCTTTACAGCCTGTAGTCTTGGGAATTTTCTCCCCCTACAACAAGTTCAGTTTCTCCCCAGAACAGGAGCAGTCCCCTGTTCTTCCCTTCAGGAGGAGGTTATCTCAACCAGTCCTCTTAAAGGAATATAAGATGCAGGGGTAGAACAAACAAAAGAGATGGTGGCCCTCATAAGGAAGCTGAAATATTTAGAGGGTCCAGGTGTAGTGAGAGTTTAAATTAATTTTGATGGAGCATTATTGCCATAGCCACAGTGGTGTCCTTTGGCAATCTGACATGGGTAGAGCAGCTGACAAATTTGCAGGTAGGTCCCTGCACACTCAGGACCAGCTCTGGAAAGTGTCTTTTCTTTGGTGGGAATGGAAAATGGAAGTGATGAAGTACTTTGATTTCCTTTGGGTCTCTATCCTCTGTTTTGTTTCAATATCTTGAGTGTCTTTTGAACCATAGTTGCTATATGTTTTGGGTGACCCCTATCAGATCTCGCTCACTGCAAATCCAGATATCCAGTAAATCTGTCAGTCTTTGCAATGATCTCATGACTTCCCAGACAATGACAAGCAATGGTCATACATGCCATTCTAGCAAAGCGTCTTTGAATCAGGTAAAGCAGATAGAAGTGTACAAGCATTGTCATCAAACTTAGTTTATTTTTGAAGGTCTTGTGCTATCATTAGCATTATTGTCTGGATTATAGTAGTGCCTGCTGACCCCCAGCAAGATTAATAGTCACTGCTTGATGCAAYTTATGAATAGTTCCTAGACCAAAGGAACTTAAGAAGTAAAGAAGGAAGTAGAAATGGGATTAGAGAGCCATAATGATTTCCCCGTGGTTACATAGCTGGTGAGTGGCAGAACCAGGAATATAATTCATGTCCTTTTGATTTCCTGCTCCCCTCTGCTATCTGTGCTAACTCCCACTAAAAGTATCTGACTACATTGAATTATACTATTTGGAGATTTTGTTCATGGTTTCTATGTCTTTTTTAATTCTTACTGGCACTGTGTGTTTTCTTTTCTTGCTTTCTTGTCATTTATGGAAAAGTAGCACTAAAAGGTGTAAAAGTATGAATTAAACTGTAACATGTGAATCACAAGAGATTCACACACAATGAGTATTTTGCCTAATAACCATAAAGAAAGCTAATACTTTTAGTAGAGAAAATGCTAGTATTTATACATAATGCAATTTTTTCCCACATCATTAAATACCGGCTGTTTTTTATACGCGTCACTTCAGCAAATTACTTTATGCATCAGGGAATCCAGTGTACCTGGTTAATGGGCTGATCTTGTGCTTAGAAACTGTAGTGATGAAATGTTAGACCTTCACTATCAGTAACTCAGTAAATATGGGAGGTGGAGAAAAGGCAGGTAGATTTTACTCTGATTCATGGTAGAAGCTTTACACAGTGGTAACATGAAAATTTACGAAAGGTTCTATTGAGTGGATTTTCATCAGAGTTGCATAAATCTAGGAGTTATATGAATAGTAGAAATGTGTAGGAGTTTTGCAAATATTTCTGCAAATACTTTCTGCAAAGAGGCAAAAGTAGGGGAACTTGCATAGACCAACTTTTTTCTCAGGCATACAGTGCATATTTTTGACTGTGCAAGTCATGGGAGAAAAAATGATATATAATATAGAGGAAACCTTTCTTCTGAGTTGTATTCTGCACTTTTTACTACAGCTCTAGTATACCAGAATTCATTCCTGGTCTTTTTCTCCTACAGCTCACAAGCTGAATCTCTATGATTATATATATAGTCCTTTGCACTACCTTCAAAAATCTTCTAGCCAAATCAGGATGTATATCCTACAGAACATCTAAGGATCTGTGGAGGGAATCTTTCCACTGGCTTCAGTGGGCTTTGAATCTCACTGTAACTCATCCTTTAAAGCAATACAAATAGGAGATCTGAAGGCAGGAGTGTATTTGCATATCTCTTTAACCCTCCCTCTAAATAATAGAAGCTTGACTTTTATGAGGCTTTTATCTTTGCCTCTCTCTTCCACTTTTATCCCCTCCCCTCCCCCACATACAAAAACAGTTTGATTTCAACCCTATTCTCTCTCTCTCTCCACATTTTTGTATAGGGTATTTCTGTATTTTGACAGGAGGAGGAACAGGATCTGGTTAGCCATGTCTCAAAAACAGACATAGAGAGTGCAGAGCTAAATAACTTGGATATTTTTTTTGTGCCTGCAAAGATACCATCTTCCGCTGAGTAGTCTGAGTTAGGGAATTTTTCTGTTAGAACCTTCTTTATTCAATACTTGGTCAATATAAGCCTTCTAAAAATTAAGCAGAGATCCAAGCTGGTATTTCAGAACATTTTGTGCTTATACAATTAACACTAAAATGTCCAAGTCCTCCAGGTTTCCAAGGGTTCTAAGTGGGAGTGGACTCAATTGCCGGATTTGACCCTGAGTTTCCATAATCCCTGGACGGCATGGTTAAATCAGTTAAACTAGATTTCTGCCGTAATTAAACTAGTAAAAAGTCCTTAGAGTTGTGCAATGTCCATTATTTAAGCAGTTAGTTGGCTAACTGACTCTTTGCTAGTACGTTAAGTGGAAGGGTAATACTAACATGATCTTCTTGGTCTTAGGTCACAAATGAATGAGTTTCCATAAACCTTTTTCAGATAATAATACTTGTTTCTCACTAATGTAGGTATGAAAGTACTAGTGGGAAGGTATTCTGATATAGAAGGGTTGTTTTTTTAGGTTACACCATTGGTGTAAATATTTTCTAATTATCTCTGTTATAGTAAAAATCTGAAAAAGTATAAATTGAGTGCTTTGCATAATTTATAAAAGCTGAATGTTTCCTAATTAGTTCTGTTAGGTTAATGATATTGCAGCCTCATTTTTCCATGGCCCTGAGCAATAACCTTTACCCTCCCCATTTTTAACACTTTCTTTTAGTTCAAAAACATGTGGTGACCTTCCACATCTTGAATGATTTGGGGGAGACATAATGCTTTGGAAAATGTTACAAATCCCTTCTCCCCTCTCCCTTTGAAAGTGAAGAAATGGCCTGCTTTATGCAGGCAGAGTAAAAGCCTGATTTATACAGATCCTCTGAAGAATGCTGGTGAAGTGCATTCCTTCAGTGTTTTCATAGAAACTGATGTGAGCTGCATTAGCAGAAGATGTGAAAATGGTGAGGTGGGGGGAGAAAAACCTCTCTCAAAAGGATTCTAAAATAACATTTTGCATCCTCGAGTAATTCCCAGCTCTCCCTGGCAACCATTCATTTCTTCCGAACAGCAGAAATTTGCAATATGAAAGTGGATTGGCTTGCTTTTCCCATGGGGCTCTGTATCTCTTCATCCACCGCCTAGGGTAAAAAGCAATGCATACGTTTACAATATAAATGTGATTTAATCGACCTCCCTGTCAGCGAGAAATGGCAAGCATATCAAACAAGCCCAAGATGTTAGAAAGAAAAAATCATAAATTATTCCAGTGATGAGTTTCTGAGCAGCATTTTGGATTACTAGATGATTCTATGTAAAGCTGTTCCTTGAAACAATAATTAAGATAATTCTGTGTGACAAGGAGAAAAATGTTCAGCTTTGTATGATGCTTTATGTTTAGTAAGCTGAATGTTCACTATATTGATTGGAATTTCTCTTAGCTGCTGCAGTGCAAGGTTTAAACTAATTGAATGATGCACCATCTTTAAGTCTAAATCAGGAATATGATAGGTTTCTTTATGGATTGGTCTGTGTGAGTGGGTCTCTGTGTGTGTGCAGTTTAAAGATTTTCAGTAACAGTATTTTTTTGAGTTATGAATACGTAGCTATGTGGAAGACAGGAAATTCTCTACATTTCAAATTCCATTGCTTGAAAGAGATTCTAATTGTCCTGAGTGAAACTGCAAAAGGATTCCTCAGGAGCAACCGCTCATAGAATCATTACGGCAATTAGTTTATCTGAAAGAGCCTCTTCCAGAATCACTTCATATTTGTAGGCACAGCTGCACATTTTCTATTTTTATTTATATTTTTTATTTTTGAAAAACAAAAGAAGCAAGAAAGGTGGAAAAGGAATTTACTGCAGTTGGGCCAGTTCCTTTCATCAATATGATCACATTTGCTTCCACCCCCTCCCCTCCTCAAAATGAACTCTTTTTTCTTTTGCCAGATTATTTAGAATCTCCTACATTTTACTTCTGACTCCAGTACAGTACAGTGTGGAT
Organism: Apteryx rowi; assembly: GCF_003343035.1. Classification (NCBI taxonomy): domain Eukaryota; kingdom Metazoa; phylum Chordata; class Aves; order Apterygiformes; family Apterygidae; genus Apteryx; species Apteryx rowi. The sequence continues at coordinate 37,830 of NW_020450783.1, forward strand.
CAAGCCACAACAACCTTGTTTCAGAAGAACTCCACAATGTGATTTTTGGTTTTCCACACAATATTTGTCTGGCCTTATCAATGTAGGATGCCAGGAGGGAACCAAACTGTACTAAGTTTATGTATTAGACAAAGATATCATGATTGGATTTTCAGTTACTTTAAGTGATATGCTGTTGTGTATCTCTCTCCACTATTAAGGTAACACAGCAGTAGTTAGTGCAAAGCTTAATTTTACCTCACATATTTTAAGAAGGGAGATTGCCACTTTGCATTATCTTTAGCTTACTTCATTCTTCTGGCTGTGAGAAATGCTTCCTGTTGCCATCTGTCCTCCATTGCAGTGCTTAACTTATACACTGTTTATTTTGGATTTTTCTCCTTTTCCACTGTTATGGACTTAAAACTTTATTACAGCCTCAAACACATCCTCACTGGCTTCCCATCTGCCCATTGCAACTAAGGTTTTGGTTAAAAACAATTATTATCTGATGGATTTTTGTAAGTCATTTCCTACATTTTTATGTTTTGACCCGGTGTAGTATGTTTCTTTCAAGTTCCTTTGACAGAATGTGTCATTTTTGAACTTTACACTTGGATTCTTGGCTCCAGCACACTTTGAATTACTGCCTTTCTCCCCCTCTTGTGAATAAATTATAGTTCCTACCTCTTAGAGGACTGCCATACTGTCTTCTTCACTGACCTCTTGTTCTTAATTCACTTGAAAATTTCTTGTTATTTAGCTTAACCTCTTGTGTAGTTTTGCTTTCTTCCTCTGCAGTGCATTTTCTTTTCATGCTCTTGAAACTTCAATATATAATCTTCCCAGTCCTCTTTTGTACCTGATGTTTTACCTCTTAAAGGTCTTTACAGCAAGGTTGATATCTCTAGTATCCTGGCTGGATTCCAGTGTAAGTAATTACATTCTGTCTTTCTAAATTCTTCTTACCCTTTCAATTGAATGTGATGGTCCCTCTCTTCCTGCCCTTCACTACTGTGTGCACTGCTAAGCAGTCCCTGTGCTTCAGCCTGTAGCTTTTCTGCCATATCTTCCTGTCTAATGTGCTTCGGGACAGAAGAGAAATTTAAGATGTTATTTATCATCACTTTAACATGGGAGTCATACCTCCTTTGCACTTTACTTTTTGTGACTTGCAGGTTTTGGTCATTCAGTGCTTCTCACTGTCATCCCAATGGATTTAATGCCCCATTTGCCCTACAGGACACTTGTGCAGAACTTTGGGTCTTCCTCCCAAAGCACGTTTCTCTCACTTCTCCTGTCAATGGATGTTGATCTCTCCCCCACCCTCATGTTCTAACCCTTCTCCTGTGCTTTAAAATCTTCCATTTCTAGGGAAGTGTTCTCTGTTCATACAGGATTCTGCCTGCTCACAGATTTATCATGTGCAGCTCTATCCTGTTCATTCCATGATTACATGTGCATATTACTTTCCTCTGCTGTGCATGCCTCAATAGGCGGGCCAAACTCTCAGGGGTCTTTCTGGAGTAGTCCCAGGCTCCGGTAGGCTTAAGAACAGGTCTGTTTGTTTTTTGATCTTTGTGCCCAACCCCAAGTGATATCACTGAAGATGTACAAGGAGACAGAAATGCCTGGGATCTCTGCAGCATCCATGGAGCACAATAAAGAGAAGGTGACGTACACCAGTCCTGTCTTTACAGCACAGTTGTGGATGGCCTGCCTTGGTGCAGGACTGGATGCTGTATTTCTTGGTAACAACCTCTTGGAGAGAATACATCAAATGTTCCCCAAATGCTGTGGAGGTTGGGGGCAGAAGCACACAGATGAAGATCAGAATTAGGCCCCTCTATTTTGTGACTGCGTTGGCCTCTCAGAAAGGAAATGGCTGTGTTACACTGCCAGGTGAGAGTCATCGCAAATGAAATAGTGCTGAAGCACCTCTTTTCCTGAGCTTTGAATCTTTTCCTTAAAGAAGGGTTTTCTTCCAAAATGTACTGTGTTGCATTGAATAGATACTGACGGTTTCTGGTGTAAAATAATTGTGCTGAAATGACATGCAGAATGAATTTGATGCTGATGTTGTTTGCTGGGATCAGCATACTGAGAAATCTTAAGAGCTTGGCTGTTGTRTAAGAGTTTGGCTGATTACTTTACATAATCTGTATGAATCATGCCAGGGCCAACAATGAGGCTAGTTAGGTTTGCAGCAGCATAAATCTCTGGGACTTCAGGAGGAAATTATTTTTTATGTCCTCAAACAGACACTCATCTTCCCCTGACCAAGAATATTTTGCTATGAAATGCTAGGTGTCTGGGAGAAGGTGGCAACTATCCTGCAACGTATGATCATGGTATAGCATGATGTAAAATTAAGCAAAATCAATTGAAAGATTCAGATGATGAACTGCCTTAAAATCAGAACCATATTCATCAGGAGGTTTTTATCTCACAGAACTCTGTGTACAGAATGGTTTAGAGTTTCTACTGTTCCGTTCTTTAAATCGGTGTTTTTTTAGCTATCTGTGGTCACTGGCATTTATTGTTGAGTTTCTTTAAGCCTCCAATGTTCCTCAACTCGCAAAAAAATGACTGTTTTAGTTCATGTTAATGTCAGCAGACCCTGCTGCAAGGAGTCGAATCCAGGGACTGGATCACAAGGAGTGTTCAGGAGCAAGGTATATAATTAAGCAAAAGCAATAATATATCTGTCATAACCATAGAAACAGTCTAGTTAAACTATAGGCATGAGATTATTCTTGTGAATTTGATGCGAATCCATGTGACAGTCAGGGTGTACACTGTGTGACTGATTCAAGAAGAATAATTGAAGACTTGGAGATGCAAAGCAGCATGGGGGAGAGCACAGCAAGTGGAAATTAAATATATGGTGGGGAGAAGGGTGTTCCTCCTCCTAACTGGATTATTCATATATTCAAGTCTTGATGTAGATTCTTCTCTTATTCAGTGAATTAGCGGTAGCCAACGGTAATAATTTTCCCTCCTTCCTCCCCCTTCCTGAAAAAAACCCCAATACACTGTGGTACGGGGAAGGAAAGGCTATGTTGAAAGTCATTGATTGTTTCCTTACATCTCCATAAGAACAGTGCTAAAAAGAAACAGAGCTAACAAATCAGCATTAAGTAGTAGAAAACAATCTACTTCTTGAACAGTAAACACTGCAGCATTGCTAAAGTATACAGTTAGAAACCTGGTGCATTGTGGATATTGCTGTGAGCAGATGGACCATAAGCTCACTGACTGCTAAGCCTTCCTAAACTCCACGGACCAGACGGGGCAGCGTGGCAGGAAGTTTGGGATTGAGTGGCAGCTTGCTAACTTTCCCATAGCATTTGTTTTTTAACTTCTATGGATCTTTTAGGTATATATTTTTTAATCCTTATGAAAAAGGAAATAGTAACAGCGACCTCTTACTTATGTCATATGTGCATCCAGATGGATACCTGCCATTTTACTGGTATTATTAATTGATGATGTAAACTATGGCCCAAACCCTGGCCTACCACAGTGGCGGCTGCATCCTTTGCCATGGGCATTATGTCCTCCAGGGCAGGAGTGAGCAACAGACTTGAGTTGCACAGGGTGGATACAGAAGAAACTGCATGTGTGCCTACCATCCGGTGGCCAGCAGTTGCTTCTAAAAGCAGCATTGTGTTTCTGAGCTGGCAGACTGTGGCACTTGAAGGAGAATGTGGTTTATTTACAGTGGCTGTCAGGAAAAGTGAAAAGGGCATTACTATGAGTCTTTTTATGATATAAAGCAAAACTGTACTCCTTCACACCCCATTGCCCCCAAGACCAAGTAGCTGTCAGCCTGTTGCTGCATGCACGCAAATACTATTTTAGGTTTTTCTCTGTGGTATATTTTTATTCTAACTTTTATAAGCAATGTAAGGCTGTTGTAAGGCTTATTCTTTGAATAAGGATACTTACAAGGAGAAGCTTTACTTTAGAATTTTAATTTTCAGGAGCGGCTGTTAAGAATAGCAAAGAGCTCCTATGACTTGGGACACCCCTGGTAAAACAGGTCCTGAAAATACTGTGAGGTTTGGACTGGGAACCAAGGGGCTTGGAAATAATCCCATGATAATCACAGTTCATGACCTTCATTTTAGATGGGATCAGGCTGCTGAGTCAGGACTAAATATCCTGTGAGGCAATGCTGTGTAGCGAATAGGCACTGCTCTGGTCAGTCAAGTAATGCTGAAATTATCTTTACAAGACTGGTGTCAAATATATTATTTCTAGTTCTTACTACTGTTGGCATTTKTATTTTTTTGAAAGATGTAAGTACTGCGGTGTTTGCTTTCTAGGAATCTTTTAGCTTTAAACACTTCTGTTGTCAGTTTGTCTAGCAGATACAGAAAAACATTTTCCATATTTAACACCAGTTCACTCAGAGTTGAGAAATCTTCTGTGAGATAAGAAGGCAGGACAGACTGAGAAAAGATGAGGTACATGAAAAATCTGGAAGGACATGAGCGATGTTTCCAAAAATATTTAGGCAAGGAAGGGTGTAACAGTCAATAATATCAACAGGCCTTAGGCATCTGCCAAATTGGGTCGGGGGGGGGGGGARGGGGGAGGAAAGAGGTGATGTTGAGCATTGGCATTGGTCAACGTCTTTGAGCATGTAAATATTACTGAAAATCTGGGTTTTATGGCCAGAAGCAATCCATTAGTGTTTAACCTTAGTTAATATTCCTAAATGTAAAAGATTAGTTTTAAATATAGCTTATATCTTAAGGTTTAAACCTTTAAAAATTATCCAGTACTCTTAAGACTAAAATATTTTAGAATGTTCTTCTATTTTTTAATTGCATTCTTTTTTCTGTCTAGGTAATTATGTATAGTAAACAAGATAGGCATCATTTACTCTTCTCTAACATATTAAAAATGGAAGGAATAAAACATTTTAGTAATTGTAAATTAAGACATATAACTTGCTAATCTATATATATTACCTTTCTGTAGCCAGGACTTCTGTGTGCATATGCATATGTATCTACATACATTCAAGACCTGTGTGCATGCACGCGTGCRCGCCCTTCTGCAGAGCACCGACCGTTCTCCCTGTTGGAGAAGAACACTCCCCAGGTACGCGTGGCAAAACAGCATGCTGCAGGGCTTAGACTATTCAGTGGGAAGGAGGCTTTAGGAAAACGGCTGAAGTACAAACTGAAAACAAGTTTGATATTAGTTATTTAGGTTCGTTCATTGCTATTCTCTCTTTTCACTCATGGTCAAATTCTGTGATTGCTTTAAACGAGTCCGTCTTGGTCGATGCTACTGCAGTCTCTTCGTCCTTCCTTCCTCCCGTCTAAGTAGGTGTGTCAGGACAAAGTGATACAATGTTATTTTCACTRTTATGTCTGAAGTCTCCCTAGGGGTAGAAAGCACTTATATTTATAAAGTAGCACAAACCGCAAGCCATGAGTCTAAAGAATACTGCCTGCCAGTAGAACAGGGGGCAAAACAAGTGAGAATAGGTAACCAAGTGCTGGTCTGACCTCCTGGTGCAAGCTCACTTAATTCAAACACTTTTTCTTCTCTTAACTGTAAGTACAATATGCAGAATTCAGTGTTCCTTAGTATATTAGTATATACATTTGCTTATCACTATATAGATATCAAAGAAGAGATTAGTCGTAGACACTGATGATGTTACATTTGCTCTTAGTGTAGGGTTGGTGTATCATGTGATGCCAAGTTTGTATCTCTCTTTTACCATCAATGCTGGCAAACAATTCTCTAGACATTTATCATTTTAAACTGTCACAGTCCAGTGCATTTTCCAGGGACCATAATCGATACTGATCTTGATTTGAATACTTTTCTGACAAGGTTCTTATTTATAGATTCACAAGTAGAACTAATATGTGTTAAAACTATTCAACTTGGCGTTTCACAGCTTCATTGATGCATTAAATGCAGGTGTTCACCATGACTATTAACCTTACAACTATTAAAAATCCTGCATACGTATTTATTAGCTTAATAGTACATAGTAATATGCTATATTACAAAACAGAGAATAAAATACAGTAAGGAAAGACATACCAAAGATTGGACAGATGACCACCAACTTCCCCAAAGTACTCTACCAAAATGCTTCACCTGTAATCAGCTGCTTAGGTCAAAATCAATTTCCTTTCGTTTTTTGAAACTCTTTTGAGACTTTTTGGAAGCACACAGCTATAGGACACAAGTTCATGGGAAGTTCATGTCACAAGACAACATGGGAAATTCTTAATAGAATTAAGATTTTTTTTTTTTTTCCCCTAACCCTAAGGGTGGATCAAATACTGGACTAGACTGCCCAGAGAGGCTGTGGAAGCTCTGTCCTTGGAGGTGTTCAAGACTTGATCAGATGTGGCTGTGAGCAACCTGATTTAATTAGATCTGCTTTGAGCATGGGGTCAGCCTGGATGACCTTTTCTGGAGGTGCCTTCCAATCTAAATTATTCATGTTATCACTCTCTGAATGTTTTGCTCCAGCTGGAGGACCACTAGTCATAATGGCTTTGCTAGTTGTTATTATTAACCATTTATCATTCATTGATCTTTTCACTTTTTTTTTTAATGATTATTCTTTCTTGGTTTGACAATTAACCGATTCTTGGTAATGACAATTAACCTGTGTTAGTCTTGGCTCTTATCTGGTGCTATTTTTATTTGAATGCACTGAAGTGCTTATTTAAGGAAGAAAGCTAAATGTTATCATCCCATTCTACCCCAAAGGGTGCAAGTTACAGGCTTGAAGGGGAAGTGTCTGAATTCACATAATGAAAAAACAGTAGGAATATTTGTGATGCCTAACCCATATTGCCTAAGGATAAGTTAATGAACTGTTGTGGGTTTAGTTAGCCCCCTTCTGCTATGTCTCTAAGGTGCATCAAGTTTGGAGGGAAGCTTTACAATGGAGGAACAGAGATTATCTTGAGGTTGAGTGGCAGGACAGTAGGCTCCTTCTAGTGCGAAGGGCTTTACTGGGCCCTGGAATGGAATATGTCCATCCTAATTGGTCTTATATGGACCTAATGCTTGATTTATTCCTGGATATTTCCCATGTGCAGAAGGGGTATACTGCAGGGGCTGCAGTAGACAGTCTGTTTGCCAGAAGGAGAACAGGATTAAGCACTCTTTTTCCTTTGTAAGTGACTGGTAACAACACAGATGCAATCTAGTTATATGATTTCTTCTGTCTGCCAGGTCCCTGTTCAAACCAGTAAAACATAGATTTCATGTTATCACTCTTTGAAAGTTTTGCTTTATTTCTGAGCCCAAACCAACTTTTTCTCTTGGTTTCAAATTTTATCACTGACTCAGCTGACATTGAGTTCATCAACCTCTTCAAGGACATGGGGCATCTGATCCACATTATGCGAGTGAGGTGTCTGCTGAGCCATGATATGGCTACCCATGACCAACTAGCAGTCTTCCAGTTCAGCAGTGGTGTTCCTGCAAGTTGAAGGATACTGAAAAATGGTTACATTTCATATGCCTTTTCCCCAAARCTCCTGTCCCCAGAATTAGAGATCATCTAGAATATTTTAGTGAGCTGCTTATTTCCTCCTAAAAAAGTGATTGATATACATGATGCACAGATTTAATAAACTGGGTGGTCAGCACCCCTCCTGCAGGGAATCCCTCTGTTCTCACCTGGGAGGAGATCTTGAGATGGATACCAAGCCAAATCATTATACCGATCTCTTTTCCAGAAACACCCACAGTCTTCCAATGAGCTTTCTTTATAGAGCTCCTGCAAAGGGAGTTGATACTTCGCTAAACTGAGTGACATCTATGCTGTTGTCAGTCACTAAAGGTATTGTATTTAACTACAGCTCCATTCATGGAATCAGGCTGCCTTTTGCAGCCCCCTGCAGTGTGCTAATTCAGTGTGAAGGAAATGTTGGGGGACAAATCAAACAACTTTTTTTTTTTTTTTTTTTTTCCTCAGAGGTAGTGTTCTGGGGCTGTCTGCAGACCTGAGGAGACACGGCAGTGTCTTTTATCTTTGAGTGACACATTTGAATTTTTCCTCTATGATCTTGATATATTTTGGAAGTCTTCCCCCTTTCTTTTTTTCAATGATACTCAAGGAGAGGAGATTCTAGGTGTAGGGTACTTAAGTCTTAATCACTGTTTTATTCTGCTTGTTCCTTAGGTAGCTTTCACTTCTTTTATTGCTTCTTTTCTCTCTTCCATATTATATCATCATCTAACTTCTCTTGAAGATGTTTCTCCTTCATGAGTGTGAGTGAGTGCAGTTCTGAAAACAAGTCTCCCAATCCACAGACACTTGACTCACTTCTAGACTCCTCTGATTCTTAGAGACTGTATTCACAAAGCAGAAAAGTGCAGCTGAAAGGAAAAATTCACCTTAGTGACTTCCAGAGGAAGTGGGCCTTTGAAAGGGCAAAGCAGAGATTCTGTATCCCTCAGTAATGCAGCCAAGAGATTAATAGTCAAGATAAAAATAGAAAAATATAATTATTCTAACTTCATTTCCTCTCTTAAAAAATACAAGAGCAGGCAAGACCTTCACAGCCCTGATTCCCAGGTTTGTATCTCTCTATCAGATTTGTATGACTTGAAGTCTATGGGAGCCTTAGTAGTAAAACTAAGTGAATAATTCATGGTGAATAGCTTACTTGATGAATTACTGAAGACCCTTTCTCTGTTTGTGCAGAAAGTTTTCTAGCAGATGACAATTTCTTTCAACTTATGCATTATTCAAATTTACTCAATCATTTTCTTAGTTGTGTTTTTTTAACACGCTGATTTACTGCAGGCAGCTTTCTGGGTACTGAACAGTAACAGACTCTTGACATTGCAATTGGTTTCCAAAGCCATGTGGGAGAGTTTGTGTTTCCCAGTTGGCTGAACATAACCTTTACTCTGAGGAAAAGAACTTGGAAAAGAAGGCAGTGCTTGTACTTTTATTTTCATATAGAGACAGCAATTGGTTTGAAATTCCCTGTAATTCCTTAATCTTTTTTCTTTCTGGGTCGCAGAGGTATTATATGAGGTGTCATTCTTCTTAGGTAAAAGGCTAATGTAAGATTTATTGGCTATGTGTAGAGTTCAGATTTAAATTTCTTCTGTCACATTCATACAAAGTAATTGCCTGCACATTTACAGACCTACTAGGAAAAGGTACAATCAGACCCCCATCTGGTGCATTTGATTACTTTCATGTTGGGGCTACAGAAAGGGTTTTTCTGAAATTTATTTTGCCCTGCTGTGTCAAGCAATATGTCATCTCACGCAAAATCTCTGCCTTTTGTGGTGCAAATGCTTTATGTGCTTAAGTGATAGTGAGAAAGGAAAAGATTATTAGGACTCGTAAAACCAAAATTCTGTGCTGGGAGTGTAATGACAAGCTCCCCATAGTCTATTGTTCAACTGAACATAGGCATTAAGGAGCAGACCTGCAGTAGGCTCTGGGATGACACCAAACTTAGAGAAGGAAAACTCTGGTTTTGGAAATGGAGAGGTGACAAAATCGTTTGGCCAATTGAGTAAGGTAAGAATATTTGGTGGTCCATAAACAGGCTCAGGGAATGGTGCTGGAACAGAGGTTGAAAGTTGTAGCTTTTGTTCACAGTTAATTGTTGGGGTTTGTCTGGAGAGAATCTATAGGCATAGAAGACTTGGTTCTTAGGTGCAAAGTAAGTATTGAGCGGTTATTTAGCAAGAAAAATCCTTTAATGGTTGCAAGAGAGGGGAATCTTACCAAATCTTTCTCTAAATCTCTCTTCTATATTCCTCCTTTCTTTTAGGTATTAAGTGTTCTTACCTATACTCGTTATTGTGAGTTGACTGAATGTATAGAATTATTTTTAACTGTAGAAAACAAAAAAAAATTTAAGAAGTTGCCAGGTACCTGTCATGCTATTTTCTTTTGACCATTCTTTTTTCTTTGCTCAGCTTGAAAGTTGTGCACTCAAGAACCTGTGCACCACCTCACCAGTTCTTAGCTGATTAGATAGATTTTTGTGTGAAGAAGGCATCTGTTTTACCAGAGAGATCCTAAAATCCCATCTTAGTCTCTTCTGCATTTACTGTTGAGGTAAAAAAAAAAAATTGTGCTACATAGCCAGGATATATTACATGAGTTAATGTGGGAAAAATTAGTATTGCCAGTCCCTATGTGAAACATATGTAGAGCTAAGAGAGAATTGACAGAAATGGGATGGAGTAAGTTAAGGGTGCAGTTTAACAATACGTCCAACCTATGTCACAGGAAATTATTTGGGGTTTTCCTTGACTTACACTTTCTGATTTTCTGTAGAAGAGTAGTCGTTTCCATAGTAACAGCCACATTACACGATTCTGTACTTATGATACCTCTGAGATAGACCAGGATCTCAGAGAAATATACTTTTCAATATGTCATGTAAAAATTCTCCGCTTGTTAGTACAGGAAATCTGATTTTCAGTAAAGTGAGACACTTGTTTGAGGTTTCTAGGCTATGGTTAATTTGCTTATACTCTCTTTTCCTGTCCCTCCCTCATTTATTATATGTGGTGCTTATATTGCTGCCTATTAAGGTGCTTGACACTTCCCATTATAGGGTCTTTCTTCAGCTGTGTACAGCTTTACCAAATATTAACAGTTTGTACTCATATTTTCCTTCAGGGTCTCTGCCTTGTGCACAGTCTTTTTGGAAATCAAAACTGTGCAGCCATTTCTGAGAATTATTGTTGTTTTTTTCTTTATCTTTTTTTCTAAGTTAATTTTTCTGTGAATTTTCTTTTTGGAAGATTTCAATATCCCTTCTGGGGAAAATTTGAAGTGTGGGGTATGCCTTTTGCTGTCCCCCCAAAATCTACTGAAATTTCACTGTTTTAAAATCTGTAGTCCCTCAGTATCCATGCTCTAAATTCCTGACTTTTGGATGCTTGTGGAAGATCTTAGTAACATGCTCCTAGTATATAAATATGTGTATTACTTAATAAATAGATTCCATTAGTTGTCTGGAGAGGGTCAGGTGTAACACTACTATTCCATTTGTGCCAGAGGAGAAAGAGATCAGAAAGAGGTATTAGAATGGTTAGAAAATGAAGATAGGACATAACTTAATCTCTTAATAATGCAACTAGTCCATGAAGAATCCAAAGTGGTAAGGATCTCAGTAGTCTAATTTGTTTTTCACACTGATCATGTTAATTTGCAACCTGTTCAGAAGCTGCCATGGAGACTGTAAATACCTCAGACATTTCCTAATGAATTTTAAAAACAATGTGCACTTGGTTACTGAAGTAGAATGCTGTATTATGATTCATTCCTGTTAGAAAATGTTTTGAAGTGGTATTTCTGAGGCCAGTGATGTTCAGTTCATGCAGAATTACTTCCACTGGTCCTTGATATGACACTCCAAGGAATTTTCTTTGATATGTTAGTATTTCAGTATTATAGCTTATTTCCTGAATTTGATTTTTTGTACTGTGTACTTAGTGGGTATATCATTGTGGTACAACATAGTGCTGTGTCAGGTTACATGAATTAGCTCTTGAGTGCTTGTATGGCTTTTTTGGGGTGCAGTACTCCATCAGTGCTAAGTGTGGATAATTTGGCTGAGCCACAGCCGCTGAAGCTGACAGAAATCTGCCTACAGAACCTGCAGACTCTTTGGACCATTTTACTGCTTTCTGTTTTCTGAGGAGAACAAACCTGGGATTAGAAAGGTCATGGTTTTTAGTACAGAAGTGAGATGTGAACCATTATTTCCTGCAGCCTCGCTTTGCTTCTTTCGTGACTGTTACTTTGATTTGTCACTGGGGTAGTCTCCTTCGGCAGCATCTTGCATGAATATAGCTAGTACTTTGACATTTTACTTCCTAGTGCAGATCTAAAGTGCTTGGTTCATAGAAGTGAACTGCCATTCCTAACTTGCCAGACAGAGAACAAATCAGACTCAGTAATGCAAGCAAGATCCCAGTAATTCAGGAATGTCTGAAGCACTAAAGATAGCAAAAGATGTGTTTGTAGGTGGGCATAGGCCATGTTATACTATCACTGTAACGCTTTATTTTGACAAGCTGGCAGGTTTGCGGTGGTTTGTTTCCTCAGAATTTCGATCTCTTTCTAACTGTAGCTGGCATTATTGATCAGATTGTGTGTAACAGCAAGCTTGCCGTGGGAGATTTTCAGAGTGCAGGAGTGGAGACACAGGTGGCCATGGAAGTCTACCCACTTCACTTTGCAAGCAACTCACTGAGTGGACCACATCGTCTGCTGTGCTTTGAGGGAAAACTTGTCAGGGAAATGAGGAAAAGAAAACAGCACACAGTAGGCAACTTACAGCGCCTGATGTTGGTCAGAGTAATGCCTCTGTATTAGGTCACTCCATTGGCCTTATTAAAATAATTTACCTTCCTTTCTCTTCCTTGCATTTCCCGTTTTAAGGGTTAGGCAAGCAGCAGGTGGCACATGGGCAGAAGTACAGCAGGGAAATAAATTTAGGAGAAGATCTGTCAGAAGGTTTTGGCAGTGAGACAGGAAATGTGTGTGGAGGTGGCTGAGTGTGGGTAGTGGTTTTTGCAGTGGATGACAATTTGGAGGAAAGCGTTGAAGCAAGAGCTGCAAGTGGAGTAAATAGCATGCCTATTTATTTGCTTATCCTGCCAGCTCTTTTAGAATTTAGCTGTGTATTGTATTTTCCTCCTAACTCATTCTTTAATCTGGCACAAAAAGGCATACTAGTGGCTGGAAGCTGAAGCTAGATAAATAAGTCCAAGAATAGGTGTAGGCTTTTAGAAGTGAGAGTAATTAATCAGTGGAACAATGTACCTACAGCTGTGGTGGGTTCTCCATCACTTGAAATCTTTAAATCAACATTGGATGTGTTTCTAAAAGATATACTTAGCACAGAGCTTGATGCAGGATTTACTAGGTGAGAATCTAGGCCTGTGTATTGTGAGTCATCTTGTGAGATAAAAATCCATGCGCCTTTTGGGCAAAGAATCTCTAACTCAACTTTCTCCTCCTGGCTGATTGCTTCATATTCTCTAATTGACATTTATTTTAATTTTACCTAATGCCGACACTCTTAAATAAAATTATCTGAAAGCGTAGCTTCGTTCTTTCATCTAGATGAAAATAGGTAAATGTATCAAATAATAATATCTAACATTAAAGAGCCCATATACTGTCTTATGAAAGAGACAGTTTTTAATACTAGATCCTGAAATTAGGTCAGCATTGGCATATCTTTGTGTCCAGAGAAAGTTCATTGCCTTCAATTCTGCAGATCTGTGCTTTGGATCATTGACTTGGTTTTCCTGCACAGTTCACAGTATAATTTGTGTCCAAAATGATGGAATTTAGACCTCAAACAATATTGTGTGGTAGGGTGAAAATGTATGTAGGGCCCAATCTTTTTCTGAAGGATCTTATAATATTAAGTGGCTGAGTCATGCAATGGAGGATGAAATTCAGTTTCACTAAGTGCGAAGTAATACATGGTGAAAAAAAAGCCTTCAGCAAATACATGTATAAACGTGGCTCTAAATTAGTTATTCACACCCAGGGAAGTGATGGTGGAGACCAGTCTATGTATTAATTGTGGGACAGTTGTGCTCCACAGTGTGCCTAACACTCTGTTTCTTACAGTGTACAGACTAAAGGACCTACTGGAGCACAATTTGTCTCCCTTCCTGCTTATGTGCTTTGGTATGTTTTCAAAGGCAGAAAGGTACTTTCAAAGTGCCTAGGACCTGTTTTTGTATGTAGCTGAAATATGGTGAGGTGAGGTGAAATATGGAGGAAGTGCTCCTTCTGTTTCCCTAGATGTTTTTATAGTGAAATTTGTACTTAGTATTTGTCTGTTTTTAATTACTAAATTGAGTCTGTGCCTTAAGTAATGTCTGTCAGCTATTTTTATCTTCAAGTTTCTGTGTGAGATTTTTGAGAAGTTAAGTAAGAAAGTAAAAGCACAAAATTACATACAACGTGGCCATGTGGTTTCTCTAGACTGTCCACACACATGATAATGTGTGTTGACACTGAATAGAGTGGATACCTATAAATCATGTGAGTAGTCGTCCATATACTGTTAGAAACTTCTTTTGTACTTAACAGTTCCTGGAGAGAGATCCATATGAGCAGAGTCTGGAATATGATGGGGTTTGCTAGGGTCTGTTTGTGAGGACCTTTCCTGATATCACGAATCCATCCATTTTGTAGAATAAGCTGCAGAAATAGGATCCTAGCTAATATTTGAGTGAGAGCAAGTTGCTCGGATCAGGCTGAAAATGTAATTAAAAATCAGAGGACCATTACAGATAAAGCAAAGCTATGAGGGAAAACACTGTAGAGTGCTTTTTCTTCTCCCTTTTGTTTTAAAAGAAGCTTTTTTCCAGGCCCTTGGAGAAGACTTAACCATGTAGGCTTCCAAGGAAAAGCCTGCACTAGCATGCTTACAGTCCTTTTAGCTTTCAGGAGTGTTGCTGCAGTACTAACACATAGACATACCTTGTCTCAAGGAAAGTAAGAAAAGTAAGGTCCAAGGAAAGAAATGGAGGAAGAAATACAAGGAAATACAGAAATAATCAAGGAAATATTTTTTAGAGCAAAGCAAAGCTTGGCTGCAGTCTGACGTGCTTGAGAGGACTGCTTCCTTCCTTCCTGACAGAGCTGCAGCGCAACATGAATCCCTGCTATACATTTGTTCATCTGCGGGAAAAACAGGTGCCATAATTTGTATGAACCCAAATGTAAAGCTCTGAAAACTTTGTAGTGCAAATATTTTGAGAGAAACATAAGGCAAATATGAATGCTTATTTTCCACTAATGAAAACAATATGCCATTTTTTTGTGAAATGGAAATAGGTTCTAAATTATATTCAAACTGAAGAGCTGTATTCCTTTAGTGACACATTATTCTTACTGAGCACAGTAACTCTGAAGTTCCCGTGTTTCCAAAAAGCTTTTGGCATGCATTCTTATGTGTCATCCCAGCTGTATATCTGCAACTTATGCTAAACTCCAGGATAATTTAAAACCTATTCCAAAGCCAATCGAAACCAATAGAAAAAAACATTGACTTATAGGAGCTTTGCACCAGGCCTTTAAAGGTTTTTTTGATTGTTGATTTTGTGTGTCAGCAACACTATCCAACCCTCGCAGTACTGGCATACTATGAAGAAATTACCTATCAGGATCTTCATTTTATAGTTAAGGAAATTAAAGCACAGTAAAATGACATGATGTGCCATGGCCATTGTGCAGGCCATTGTAACAGTAGTAGGACCAAACCTGGTTCCGGTGCCATAACTGCTGGACTATAGTGCATTGCACTGACAAGAAGTTTAATGCAGTCTTATTTATTCTCTAAAATATTCTTTTGCATAGTGGATGCTTTTAATACAAATAATATTGCAGGTTCCTAGCTACATTTATGAGCAATTTCATACTTGAAACATTACAGCACCTTTGAATAAGGGTGCTGCTGGCTGGCTCGTTCTGAGACACCCCCCGTTGGCCCAAATTCATAGAGCAGCATTCATTAAGGCAGCGAAGCTAAAGTTACTAGCTTTTAATGGCAGCTGCAGATAAATGAAATGGTAATAGTCATCAGTGTGAAACACAGTCATGATGAGTGTCGCTGCAATCTATCGTAGCATGCACTGTCTGCACCTGTCTTTTCAATTATTATCATATGTAAAAACTTAGTGCATTAATGGGAAGAATGTGTTGTACAGTTCCACTTGGCTAGTTCACTTATGGCTTTAGATTTAAAAATAAATTCCTTCTGAAAGTAGGGCAAGGCTGATATTTCTCTTATTCTTTAAAAAACAAAATACCAAACCCCACACCTCACCACATATTACACTTTGAAGAACTGCTAGAAACTGACAGCAGTTTACCTGGGTTTCCTGCCCCCAGTGATGAACCCTCCTGTGTGTCTGCACAGCTACTGGAATTCCTTTAATACACAGAATAAAGAAGGAATTTGTGTGGAGTTGAGGAAAATGCAGAATCAAAAACTTTATCCTGTAAATAGTGTTCCTGTGGTTAGCTCTTGGAGACCTGTTTTTCCATGGAGTGGAAAGTGTTTGTTTCCCCCAAACCTTTATCATCACTGTCCTGGAAGAACCGACTCTAAGGGGAAACAGTATTTTAGCGTAAGCAGAGCTGTTTGTCCATTTTATAGTCAGCTGAATTTTTGAAGAGCACTGGATTGAGGCTATCTGTGACAACTATTCACCAGTTCTGGTCAATGGTTCTTTGGTGGCTTGAGCTTGTGGATGCTCTTATTCCATATTGTGCTGCTTCTCCTCCTTATTTCCACACACTATATTGAAGACGTTTCCTTTCCCTGAAAGCAGTTCCTGTAGCTATATCATGAATACTATTTGCTCACCTTTGGGAAGTGATATATGCATTTGTGAATACAAGGTCAAATGTTTCACAAGACAGTGTCTCTATCAAGTAGTGCTAGCTGTGAAAAAAAATTTGGACCCTCTGCTAAAAGATGCAATTAACTATTCAAACATAACTTAATGGATTCTATTTACATAGACTAAGGATCTAGCCCTGCTGCCTTTGTGTAGGTATTCATAATATACTTATCTAGGAAAACTTTAACTTAATTTTTCAAAGTGACAGCTAAAGGATTTTAGCAACATAGATCCTGCTAAAGACAGTGGGACTATTGCTGATAATGTTCCAGGTAAAACACTGAAAATATTAGAACTACAAAATATAATTACCTATCTCTGTACTGCACAGCCTCCTTTGACTGTTCAACCATCAGTTTTTAGGACTCAGCTAGCTAAAGATAGTGCACAGTCATGAATGTAATGCCATGCTGTTGTCAGGAAAACAAGCTGATGTCAATCAGCACAGTATTTTCAGAGGCTTGTACACCATAGTGCTGTGTTTACTGTAGAGAATGGTCACACTTCCACATTTTCATTTATTATTATGCCCATAAAATTACTCAATTCATGGCAATTGATTTTTATTACTTCTTTTGCAGTACTGTTTTAGCATTAAAATTCTGTTCTGAATTATATTTTTATATTAAAAAAATTTTAAGTTGAAAATCAGTGCAGGATTTGGCCTTCACTGTGGAATAAAGAATCCAGCTTAGATGACTTGAATGAAATCTGCTCTTAGTTTATAACTGTAGGCATGTCTAGATTGCTGTTAATGTCTCTTGCCACTTGAGGTTTTTGAGTGTATGGAAACATTAGATGGCAAGCAGCTGAACTCTTTTGAGAGGTGATAGGAGTGCAGCATTTGTCAATTTAATGTTACAATTGTTTCAGTTATTTCTCAGGTATATCCTCTCCCTTGCACTACTTCACCCTGAACACTTTTTCTGTATTTGCAAACTGCTCTAACATTAAGCAAATCCAGTGTTATTTCCTTCTTCCTTCCTACTTAACAAATAACGAGGACACTAAGACTATATTTTTTCATATTGCAAAGAGTGTATTAGTGGGAAAGAACTTGCAGCTCTGGTGAAAGCTTAGCATGACCTTTCCTCATACCCTAGGCTGCAATAACGCAGTAAGAGATTAAGGAGAAACTGGACTAGGAGGAGAGATGTGTAAAGAAAAGTTACATCAGGACTAAGTCTTGTGATAGTTTCGTTACCCTCAAGCATCTTTCTACAGCAAGTGCAGCCACTGCAGCATACTACTGGAGGCTAATTTGGGAAAATGAGCAGTAAAACTGAAAACCCAGAAAAACCCTCTGTGTTGGTGTCTCCCATCTCTTAGCTGACTGTATGTTTCTAAAATGGGTAATATCTCCTTTTGGAGATGTCTTCTGTTACTTTACAGTATTTTTCCATTAAATCCACCAGACTAGTTCTCTTTCCTCAAAGTAAAATGAATTTGCCTTGGAAAAAATAAATTGTGGGGTCTGAGCTGAGACCCATTGGCACAGGACTGGAGGCATTGACATGGAACTGGAGAGCTCAGAAAGCTCCTAATTTCACAAAGATGTATAAGTCTAAAATCTTTAGTCATTTCTGGAAATCTTTTAAAAGCTTTTTTTTTGTCTTTTGAAAATGGTCTCCTCTTTTATTATCCAAAGAGCATACAGTCCAAACTGAGGACAAGAGACAACAGATAGATATGAAAACAAGAGAGAGTATGATGAAAAGTATTTTCTAGCCTGTTTGGCAGTTATCTCAGCCTGCCTAGAGCCTAACTTTTTCCTTTGTATTCACATAAATTTTTGAAGAGCTGTTTGAAGAAGTTGAATGAAAAACTTTACAGATGTTTACAGGCTTTTATGGGAGGAAGTACGAAGGTGACTATTGGAAAATTTTCTGAGTAGATRAAGTCTGCCATTATTGTTTGGATGGAGGTTTTGAAGTGAATGTTTCCCTACTGAATGGAAAATTATAATTAGGGCAGAGATGAGTGATGAAGTCTTGAATGTGAAGGCAAGTAATTGTAACGTCTGCCTTTAGTAGGCCTAAGACAATGTTTCTCAACAAATGCAATATTACTATATGGTTGGAATGTACTGAAGCAAAGTATAGTTAGGCTTTCTAAATGTGATTTTCTGTCACTTTTCAAGGGGCTAGCCTAGAAAATACATTTCATAGGAATAGATTGAGTTTCTCAGTTCCTGTATGCTTTTCTGTTGTTATCCATTTTGTACTAAAAATCTCCTTGTTTAGGGATATCAAAAATGACAGCAGCAGCTGATTGGATGTTGTTTAAAAAAAAAAAAAAGAAAGAAAATCAATGTTTTGTGAGAAAAATATCCTTCTCTTGTACTCTGAAGCCAGAACTAGGCAGTTTGAATGATTTCTTAGTTCCTAACTGTGTGCCAGTATTAATACCACAAACTCTGCTAGGAAGTCTTGCCATCAAGGTGTGAGAGCTGAACATCCACTCTTASTGCCTGGAACTGGGTCCTCCTTACATTGCAATGACCGCACATGTTTTCCAGAGAGAGAAGCAGAAGTTCAGGGAGAGGGAAGCTATGCTTTCTTTCTACGCTTATACAGAAATGGCCTCTGATAGATGCCCAGTATCTGTTTTGTTAGAAGAGTTCAGTGTATATAGCACTCCAGAGGCGCTGCAGGGTGATCCAGGTAAGAATACAGGGATGTGATGGTTGCTCTAATTCAGTGTTGTGCTCCAATAGTACCACTTACACCGGAGGAAGAAAAAGCCCCAGACTACCAATGCCTGTACTACCAGAAACCTCTCTGAATCTTTTAACCTCAGTTATATGTATCTCACAGTGCACAGTTCCCAGCAATCTGAACTTCCATGCTCCTTTTCTAGGATCTCCAGGCTATGCCCTTTTCATGACTTTGCAGGATATATCCAGGAATTACATACTTATGATTTTAACTTTGCAGGTTTTACCCAGGAGTTATATAGTTGCAATCATAACTGTGAAGCAGCTCACCTCTCCCTCTTGACATTGTTGGCTGATAAAGTAACTCTTACTATGACCAAGTTTCAAGGATGGTTATTATTTACTTTTCTTTTCAGCAGTACTTGGCAAATAACCCTATGTACCGTAGGATATTTTTTCATGCTTGTTTTTGTTGTTCTGGGTCTGCATGTGAGACTCAGAGGAAGTACAGCTCAGACTTGTGAATCTCACTACCTAGCTCTGACTGCAGATTTGCAGATTCTCATTTCCTAGAGGAAACAGCTTTGGGAAGTATGGCATAGGGAAAAAAGAATTTATCCAGGTCTCTCTGTTTGAAAACACCTCTACAAGATAACATATAAAATACACAAAATTGAGAAAACTTTTTACTATTGTTTAATAAAGTGGACAGAAATTCCGCAGTGTAAACAACAGTTTGGGGAGCAAAGGAGTATTACTTCTACCAAAAGTTGTGTCAGGCTGACAATAAAATATGACTGGATAGTATAGGCTTTTAAGTGTTCACAGCATTTTTCAATAAACCTGCCCTTCAGCTAGGCAGGATTTCTTAAATTTCAGTCTAGAAGGTTAACAAGTGGAAGCCTAAAGCCTGAAGACCCCCCAAAGAGTCCTAAGGGCTAAATTCTAAAGGCTGCTCCTAAAGGCTAAATCCTAAAGGCTGAACCTCCCCCCGCCCCCCCCCCAAAAAAAAAAATATATATATCTTGCAGAAGCAAGACAGTTGTATTTGTGGCAAGCTTTTCAACTCTGTGACCTGTAGCTGGAAGGGCTAATTGGATGAAAGCCTGGAGCACTGAATCACTTCATTTTTTTTTCTTTCCACTGTCTCCCATACTACAAAGTGATAAGCAAGGAAGTTCCTCTTCCCTATTCCTCCGTTCTGTGCAGTCTGCTACAGTCACTCACGTAACTCCTGAGAGCCTGAAACAAATGGGTGGCCTATTGCTTCAGAGCCCTGAACATACTGTGTGTTAGTTTGCTTTCTAAAGCATTTTAGCTGTCCAGTGACACAACTAATATATTTGGATCCTAGGAGCACCTGTGAGACCACTGTGGAGTAAAACGCCACTGGGTAGGCATTAGCCTATTAGCCAATATAGTGTGACACTTATGATATGTGGCATATTATGACATAATATGTAGCCCAAGCAGGTATAGAAAAAAGAAAAACCTAAAAATGTCCCTGGATGATTCCAAAGTGCCATCAGGCCAACCAGGAACCCCTTGCATAGATGTGAACTTATGGAAATGAATCATTGAATCAGGAAACTGGTGAATGCTGTAAAGTGTTTGTTACGCAGCACCATACCATTTCTGTTATTTGCTGACATTTTTTGGCCTTTCCATAACTATGCTTTTGGAAAGCAGTTGGTACCGACCTAACTTTTCTCCTGTTGAAAGCAACAGTCAAGCTTTATGTGACATTGGTAGGGGGAGGGTAATGGTAACATTCAGCCTGTTGAATTGTCTCATCTGCCCCCATGAGATTTTGATGGGACGATGAAAGGGAGACAAATTGATAGCTTTTAAAACATAGGTTCACAGATTACAAAAAGTACAACAGATCTACCACTTTAATCCTTTTTCCATCACCAAAAAGAGCTGCTGGGACAGAGGGCTAGAACAATGCCGAGGATCTAGCAATAGTTAGCAGTAGACTGGAGGGCTTAGAGAAATTGTATTTTTGCACATATAACTAACCTGAGCAAGCAGTTAAATCTAAATATACTTCCAAGCACTCCTTATAGCTGCAGACAGCATCCAAGGTGGCTGTGATCCAGAAGAGGGGTCTGAGGATAAACTTCCCCTTCTGCTGGCATCTCCCAGCTTCTGCAGCAGCCTGCAAGTAGGACTCAGACGCCCACCTTCCTGTTTGCTGTCCTTATCTCTCTTCTCAGATTTTTGAATGTTTTGTAATTGAAGCCAATGGCACTGGCTCCCCTTCTGTCTGTCCCTTCCAGGTAATTTTTACTGTTTTATAGCCACTTTTTTTTTTTTTTTTTTAACCTATTAGTAACTGTAAGGAGCAGTGGAAGGACAACTGGGAGAGGGATCTGTGAACGTGGGAACAGAGAGCGAAGACTTGTTGGAATCACTCCCCTTGTTTAAGCACTCTACATTTCACGGAAATGTAACTTAGAAAAAGACCTCTGAAGCCATCTCAAATACCCTGCAGCTCTAGGCAGTGTGAGCTGGAGCTGTACCATGTTTAGCAGGTTTTTGTCCACTCTGTTCTTGGAGGCTTCACCTCCTAGGCAATCACTGTCAGTGCTTCACAGCCCTTACTGTAAGGAAACTTTTACTCAGTATATTATGTATTTGTTATTCCTTACTGAAGCCTGGGCTTGTTCCTTCTTGTTCTGGCCACTATTACTACAGAGAATAGATCACACCCTTTTTTATGGCAGACCATTACATAGTTAAAAGACKGTGTTTATGCTTCCCCTTGGTTCTCTTGTCTCTGAATTAAAAAAAAACAACAAAAAAAACAGGTTTTTTGATTTTACTCCTTCAATGTAGGCCATGTGTTCTTCATTGCTTTCCTCAGCACTCTAAGCAAATGGTTCACATAATTCTTAAGATACGGTGCTCAAAATAAGATATACTTCTTCAGCTGAGAGGTACCAGTGCTGCTTGTACTTGCTGTTACTGAATTGTTTTATCATTTTGAACAGTGAGTCTGATTTCTATCGTCATTTTGAATTTTACTGCTATTGTCTGGTGTGTTTACAACTAGATATTGCTTGCCTAAATAATAAGAATATTCTCTATGCCATCACATTTGTGACAATATTAAGTTGTACCAGATCCAGGAGAGACACCTGAACAGCCTTAGTTGATACATTTTGATGTATCAACTTGGCACATATCTTTTCATAATTTTTTTTCTAGTCCATATTTCCCAAACTCATTTATGAAAAGCAGCATCAAAAGTATTTTAAAGAGAAGATACAGTATTCTCCGTGTTGTTCCTATCTCTTAGGCCTTTTTTTCTATCAAGAAAAGAATAAACATTGGCTCATGTTGACTGCTAATCTTTTTTTGTGTTCATATACCAGCTTATAAATAGTTTTTTTCATTATTTGTTCCAGTACTTTTCCAGGAACTGAAGCTAAGCCGAACAGTTTTACTGAACCTCACAATAGCTGCTAATGGCTCTGTGATTGCTTCAGCCCATATCCAAAGACAGATTTCATCTGGACCAGATACCCTGAGATCTTATCCGTTTATTGAGAATACTAATTGTATTAGTACCATCTAATTTTACTTATCTTCAGCTTCAAAGCACTTGCCAAACAAATTAAACATAGTCCATTTACTAGGAGAACAGGAGAACGTTTTCTCTTGCGTTGTCTGAGCAGTTAGTATAAGCATTACTAATTATAGGCTTATTATCAAAACTGAAATCAGTTAAAAAATAAAGCTTTCCATGAATTCACTTGGTGTCTTACTTATTTGAGTTTAATTTATTTTTGCACTTTACTGGGCCATAAAATATAATGATCAGTTATAATTTATTTTTACTTCTCATGCAGTGATGCAGCTCTTCATCTAAATACAAAAGCCTTTTATTAAATTATTTATAAATAATGTATAAAAGCAATGTCTTTCTATATTGCTGATATTAAGCATTGCAAATTTGATTTTTTCAGACAGATTTTTCTTTAAAGATCTGTTGTATGCTTAGCTTTAGATGCTATAATGATGATAACACCTACTTCCAGTATTCCACTTTTCATCAGTAGGTTATGATTTACAAAGAATATCAGTATAACTATTCATGTTTTATAGCTAGATAAACTGAGATGTAGGAAGGCATCACAGACGGCAGCCCCCTTGTCTGTGGTTAGAACTGTAATCTTGTGCTCTTGCATCCTAGTCCAGAAGTCTATTCTTTGGAGCATGCTGACTCCTTTGGGATTTTCCAGTATTTAATCTTAAGATGGTATAAACATCTTTTCAACACTGGGAGCTAAAAATTGAAAATGATCTTTTATAGCTCTTAATCGTTTGGCTTGAAAACTGCTTCTAATGTAATCACTGTCCTCCTGGCAAACATTCCATGACAGAGAGAATAGCAGCTCTTACAATAGTATCTTTATTTGTGTGAATACCCTCCAAGTCTTAAATTTCTCCTGAGCTCTCACGGAACACAAATCAATGAATCTAGCTCTTGTTAATCAGCCTTAAGATTGATGTTCAAAGCAGAGGGAGAAGAAGAGGGAATTCTGTGTTTTAAATACTTTCTCTTGTGTGGCATTTGCATACGTGCTGTAATAAAGGGGGCCTTGCAGGGACCCGTCCCAATTAGAAGCTCAGTTATTTGAAAACCGCAAAACCTCATAAAATGTCACAGCTGTATATGATAATAAATGCTAGCAGAAAAAGGTATAGACGGATGGCAGACTGGCTGCATCAGTTCAAACTAAAAGGTTTATTGATTTTGTTTAAGGATATGTTGATTTTGTGACTGGTAAATGGGAACATAATGAAATCCTAAAGCAGTGGAACAAAGAGGGAATGTTAGAAATTAAGCCTAGTTGAGCTAAATTCTGAAAGTGGGAGATAGATCCTCCTCTCTTGCATCTTTTTCTTCCTCCGTCTGTCTTCTCCCTTCTTTTTCTCTTCTTTCCCCTTCTTTCTTAGCTGGTTTACATAACTTTACCTTTTACAATGCTATTATGAATTTGTTATTTGAAAGATAGGTTCAGGCTGTATTTGTGTTTCAACATAAGAAAATAGTCATCAGAACTGGAGACAAAAGCTGCATTCTATATCTACTGTTTTTTTCCTTCTGTGTAACTGACTAAAATGAGGTAAGCTCAGATTTTAAGAGTTCCATTCATCTTAGGTAACTTTGTGCTTCCTCAAAAAGCACAGTTTTCATCATCTTTAATATCACCCAAATGATAGTCAAATGACAGCCTTTGAAGACAGGAGGGGAACCATGTGAAAATCCTCCCCAACATTCAGGGAAGGTTGTAAAAGGCTTTAGTATTTTAAATACTTCAACCATTTTCCATTCATTTTTTATATCTCTTAAAAAAAGATATCTTTAACAAAGGTTGTTGCTGTAGGACTAAACAGTTCAAACTCTTAGTAATTAGTGCCCTGAATCAAGAACTGTATTAGAATTGTACAGTGGTAAGATAATGCTAACATCTCTGATCCTAAAAGCTAATTTGTTCAGCTGGAACAAATACATCAAACAGTATCATATTTTGTCCACAGAAGCTAACTTCACAGTATGCTATGCTGAATATAGTGGACTTGAGATGCCTGGATTCTGCCCTCATATTTCCTCCTACTTTTGGTGGAATATTAACCAAGTCATCCATGTGCATCAGTTTACTCACAGCTCTGTAATTTGGCATTGCTACATCAATGCCAGTGAAATGCTTTGAAATAGTTGAATAAAAGGCTTTATGCACTACAAATGCTTATTACTCTAAGCACTGTAATGATCATACTTACCATTGCTTACCATTGTATGCATAGTTGTGCTTTAAAAATGTCATCTCTCATAGATTAAATGCCATTGAGCTTGTGGTGAAAGATGAGGAGAAACATAATTTAGCAATAAATCTGCAATTCACTTTAAAATTATTTTGCCCTACGAAGGTGACAAAGGAGAAACAGAGAGACACTTTGGAAGGAAAGTGAGTGTGTTTTATCCTAGCTCAGTTGTTAAACTTTGTGGAGAGTCTTAGAGTGCTGAAATGTAGAAAACTGAAGGGAAAACAAATCATAAAGGTGTTTTCATTTTTTTTATTGAAACATATGTATTGGATTTTTCAGAGTTAATGGCAAAGAGCTATCATCCTCAAGCAGCAAGCCAGAACCATCTTGAGTGTGCTTTAGAGTATATCCTCAGTCACTTGACCAAAGAAACCAAGGTGGCAAGAAATCTCAGACTGCCTGGGAATACAGATTGTACTGGAGTAGAGGGAGATTCCATCTCTCATCCTTCCAGCTGCACTGCATCTCGCAAACAGTTTCTTGGAAACATGATGGTCTTTCGAAAAGAAGTTTTTCTCATCCATTTATACCTTCTGTCTGCTCTTTCATTTGCTCTTTCATGTGTTATGTTGCCTCCTAAACACCTCGCTTCCTCTTTCTCCTCTGCAGGTGCTTTTCTGTCACTGCTGTTTCCTGGTGAAATAGTTGGCAATTGGCATCTCTGCTTGCATTAGCAGTATTGAGACTACTTCTCCTTATCTCCCACTAACTATAAAATTGTCCTGGATTTTCAATAAGGAGATTAGCTTGGATATCTGTAAAAGCAGCTAAGAACRAGGAAGAGTCAGCACTGTGGGAGATGCGACCTCTCTGCACATCAGTGGTTTGCCAGCCACTTGGAAAAACTACTGTCTTGTAGTACTTCGCACAGGAAAAGACAGAAACTCTCATTGCTCTTCCAGCTTGTTTGCTTGCACCTGGTGGTGCAAAACTGCTTGTGCTAGAAATGGTCATGGTAGTACTTCAGACCTCCCAACTTAATTTATATTATTGTTAATTGCTCAGATCTCTGTCAGCTGATCCTTAGGCTCTTCGCTGCTTTTATAAGTTAACACATGATTAATGACCCTGACTTAAAAAAAAAAAAAAAAAAATCTAGATGTCTGCATGATATTTGGCTGTATGGTGGAAGCCCAAAACTTCTAAAAAAGGGAATTTCTTTCTTGCCCTTGACTTTTCGCATTGACCTTTGTAGCTATTGTTGCACTATTTCAACTCTTTGACAGCTTGAAAGTGTTTGCAAAGGATGTAATTCCTTGTGAGTTCATGGTTCCTGTTTGCACTTGAATGATTCTGTGTTAATGCACAGGGGGCAAAAGGCCTGGACTTCTTTCCGTAAGTCAGGCCTTTTTCCATAACTTAGGGGACTTTACCAAGAAATCTGACCCACTAGCTTACTGCCAGTATGATTCTGTAAAGGTATCTGAGCTAGATGGTAAAACTTTCAGGAGGAAGCCATTTGTTACTGCCAAGTGTTTTCTGTTCCCTGTTTTGACCATCTGCTGGAAAATAAAATTGGCTTGCTGGCCTTGTTATATTTCCTTTTTTTCAGAAAATGTTTGGAGAATCTGGTCAGGGAAGCATATGAAAAGAGGAAAAATATTGGAGTTGTTGTATATAGTCAGTAGATAATTTTTACAAACTGAGTAATCGTGAGACAGAAGCAGCTGCTGTTTTCTCTGTAAATAATATGACAAGACTTTATCTTAGTTAACAAGAAAGAATATATAGTGAAACAAAGCAGTTATTTCATTGTAATCCAATTTATTTGTGTATATATAGTCTCAAATAAATATTGGCTTTAAGRCTTAATTTCATGCAGGCATTTCCTGGGAGGAGAACACTGTAACCTTTGAGGAAGAAAACTTAAAGATATTTTGCAGTCTCCTCTTCTCTCTTAGTATCAGTTAAGATGATTCCTCTGTCAACAAACTATTATGCTACCAGGCTGCAACTAAGACAGAACAGGGAAAAAGACAAGGAGATTAAGGTGGTCGGGGTATTAGTCATACAGCCTTGTGCTGGGTGCTCTCTGAAGGCTACGTTCTGTGGGACTATTAGTCAGCTGACTCAGCAGTAAAATGATGACTAGTATGGTGACTGTGGGCATGTGTGTGGTAATTTCATTGAAAGGTAAGTGGTAATAATGTATATTTTTATGTGACATTCTTCACACAGAGATTCCTATTGTGTTTTTCATAGACTGCACTTTAGAGAGTCTGTTAAAATGTTATATAGGCAATTAAAAATGCAATTAAGAAGATGGACTGCAGGAAAAGAAAATAGTTAACAAGTAAAAGCATAATGAGGAAAAGAAGTATTTCCGGAAAATAGATACAAGGTGGGAGAGGGAATGAAYGTTTTGTCAGAGGAACTGAAGAAGCATCCCTATAAGTCAATTATAAGATGACTAGTAAAGTAAGAGGGAAGAGTGAGTAACAGTAATTCAGAGGGCACTGGAGAAATAAGATTAGATGAAATGACTAGGAGAGAGTGTGGAATTTGTTCCTTACTCTGGGTTTGATGAGTAATCATTTTAGCACAGTTGGTCTCGTACATACTTGGGTACACTAGACATTTTCCCTTCTCTGCTTAGAGCTGGTATTTCATAACTAGTCCTCTCCTGTGTAGATGCCTGTCACCTGGACTCCTGGTTTTCCATTTGGAGATGAATCCTAATGATYTTTCATGACTATATTTTGAAAGGCCTTTGAAAATTGCTTTGAATTTCTTCTATGCTCTCCTTCTACAGATCTGAAAATCATTGTTGAGAAAATAAGATAGTTAAATGAGAAAATGACCTCACTTATACAGAGTACCCTGGAGAAGACAGAGAAATCCTGATGAACTGTGCAGTGGGTTTCTGTACTAAACAAAGACACATGCTGTGCTGTCAGAAACAAAGAAATGCCTTAAATGACTAATCAGAAGTCATAATTCTGTGAGCTAGAGAGGAGAATCTGTAAAGTAAAAGCATAGTTATTTGTGTCATCTTAGGATCCCCTGATTTAATTTGCAGATGGCAGAGTTACCTGTGGGTAACATCACTCAGAGATGGTTTCCCTTGTCCTAATGGAGATTTCCCCAGCGTGCAGGAGGCATTGGGCTGCCCYCTGCACCAGACTGTGTCAGAACAGGGAACAGCGATGTTGCAGGAGGGTTGTGAAGGCTCCTTGTGACTGTGACTTTGTGTCCTGTGGCCATTGCCTAGAGACCATAGCTAAAGGGCATAAGGCAGCAGCTGAAAATGGAGCTTTCTATATAAATTTGTGAACTTTAAATTCCTCTGGTGATTGGCTCCATGAGGTGTGACACCATTCTTATTAGCTGTTCCTGCTGGTTCCAAGGAGTGCCAATGAAGCACCTTGCTGCCCATAACCCTGGCTTTAAAACACTGATTTGGTGACTCTTGACTATTGGTGTATGCCTAATTCTGATTATTTAAACATTTAGGTAAGAAACGCGGTCCTGTAGTTAGGATGTTCTGCAGAAAATGATTTTTTTTTTAATTTTTTATTTTTAATTGCAGACATACCTTTGGTATGGCTGTGGGCATTTTACCTGGGCTACAGGGCAGGGAAGCTCCAGCACAAGCCTGGTCTACTGGTTGTCCAGAAAGGGGACCTAGCAGAGCACATTATATTTCCTTTCCCCTGAGGAGAGAGAGTGGATAATGTATACTCTGGTGTTGGCTTCWCAGTTGGGAAGTGCGTCTGGATCCCATTGTTTACATATAGCTGCAATAACTGTGCCGCACTGACCTACTTCCCAGGGAACTTCTGAAGAAAAATGCATTAAAGATCATGAGGTGCTCAAACAGAGAGGGGAGGCCCAGGTTACACTGCGGAAAGGAAGTACGCACTGCCTATTCTGTCTTTGAAACTCCTTACTATAGGTTATTGTTGAAGCCAGGTTCGTACAGGTTACAAAAGGATATTGGATAAAGATTTACTGTGTAAATATAGTGAGATGTTTTCTATCAATGTAACCTGTACTGGTGGGAGTCTTGCAGACAGTGCAGATCAGAAATGTAATGATATTCCTTCCCAGCTTAGGCCATGAGCCACACACGTCTTGAGCTGCAAGTGGCATCAGTGCTCTGGACTTTAAATGACAAGATAACACTGCTTCTGAGATAAAGAAATTTATTGTCTAAGCCAGTAAACAGGCTCTTGCATGCTTTCATAACCTGGTTTCTGATATGTCCTGCTGACATGACTTCCTCTTGAGAGTAGTGTCAGAATAAATACACTTTTAAACAATTGGTTGAAAAGGGACAAAACTACAGTAGTGAGAATAGTTTCCTCCCTGGTTGGAACTAAATGGAGAAGAGCTTTTCTCTGGCTGTAAACTGCTCGAGTAGCACACAAATGGCTCCTAGTGCTGCACTGTGATTAGATTTGCTCTTTTGCGATTAAATGTGAAGTGGACTGAAAGCGAGATGCATTTTTCTAATGAACTGTAGCAAGTTATATTCATTGCAATAGTAGATTAAACCTCCCCAAAACTCACAGGATTCAGTTGGTCTCACCATTGTCAGGATCTGTTTTAAGATTATTTTTCCAGGTTAAGATAACAGGTTAAACTGCAGGTCACCTGTTTTTTTGTACTTTTTTTTTTTAAATGTATTAAGAAATGAAAGGGTAAAAAGCTGATGTTTTTAAAATGCATAAGCTTTAGGACCTTGTACCTGTTGTTTTTCACCTTCAAACCCCCCCCCCCCCACACACACACTTCTTAAATAGAATTATAAATGTGAATTTTCAGGGGTTGTGCATCCATGATTCTAAGAAGACAGGAGGAGTTGCAGGCAGAAGAAGGAACAAGGCATCTGGGCTAGGAAAAGGGGAAATAAAGGGAAATGCAGAAAAATTTTGTAATAGATGAGTCACCATCAGCATACATAAAATTAGCAGTAAAGTAGAAAGAATTAATTCTGGGTGAAATTGAAGGGGGAAACTCAGGAGGAAAATAGTGTTACTTGCTAAATTCAGAGTAAGGCTTTGGAGAGGAATTTAAAATTTCTCAGTGTGATTTGAACAGAAAAAAGAAGCCAAATCTTTTTAGCCAGAGCTGGTGAGAAGTATTCTGCCTGTGTCTGCTGTACAGGATCTATTTAGCACCTGCTATAAAGTTTATGGAATAGAACTAGGGCATCAGGAGACTGGGGACGTATTCCCTGCTGCTGACATACAATGTAAACTTGAACAATTCTTGTTCCTATCAGTGTTTGAATTTCCTAATACAAAACAAATGAGAATTACACTATTTGTTTTCCACAAAGCAGTGTCATGAGGATTAACTCATAAATGTTTGAGTACTACAGCTGCAAGAAGCAACTGGTATGGCACATGATGCATAAACGTCATGCTGTTAGAGAAAGATGTCATGGGAGTGTGTAAGCTCAGTGAGCCTTAACAGCTGTACCTGGCAAAGGTTGTGTGGCTGAGTCATCAGACACCTGTGGAGGAATTAAGTTTGCCCAAATTTATCTCATGGCRGTGTGTCCTGAGGAGAGGAAGTTCTTTAGGCAGTGGTGAAGGTGGGGGGTTAGTTTTGGATACTGTTTTTCAAGAACAAGGTATCTGAAGGTTTGCTTGAGAAATCTGAAACTTTTGCCTACTTTGGTGAGTGAGAAAACACTTATACTGAGGAGGAAGGGAAAGACTTTTCTTGAGGGGAACTATGAAGAGGAGGTACTAGGGACAAGCTCTGGTTGCTGATGGAAGACGCTACTTGAAAGGCAACCTTATCAAGGGTGCTGCTTTAAGAAGTTTGCAGAAATAATATCTTGGGGAGGGCAGGGGGTGACTTGTTGGTTGGGTTGATTTGTGGCAGGGACAAATTTGCTAGACCTCATTGCCTCTTATTTGAGGGTAACAGCTTGCAATTCTGTACCTTACCCTGCCAGGGAAAGCTGGTGGTAAATAGTCTTCTCTGTCACCCAAGTTGATAGGAACTTGTTCTAGGTGGGTATTTAAGTCTCTACTTCCATTTTTTATGCATGTGTGTTAATGTTGAAGGAATAAAGCAGGTTTTCACCTTGCTGATTTGGCTGCAGACTGCTTATGTAGGGAAATTGAATGGAAAATTAATTCCTGCTTTTGAGATTCTTACATTTGTTAGACTGGTGCGTATTAGTGTTCCTGCTAGAAATGCTTCTGTGGAATGACTCCTTGGTGGCTTAACAGTAAAGGCAGAGCTATTTAGTTTCCTCCCCCTATTTCCATGTAAGGGCTTATTTTCAAGCAAGACCAATAAAATGCTCAGGATTTAAGTTTATCAATGAAAAGCAACAGCATGAACATCAAAGTTCCTCGGTATACTAAATCTGCAAAACCAGTTCTTTAAGTCACAAATTATACCAGGCACTTAGGGCTTGTAGAGACGATTCTCTTGTTGCCCCCAGCTTCTGCCACCCATGGGTCTCACGAAGCAGGGCAATTCTGTGTGCAAACTGTAGCTGGTTCTGGAGGTGCTTGCTCGCCTCTAGCTTCTAGCACTTTTTTTTAGTACTTTTTTTTAGTAGTTCTGAGCCTTCTAGTAGGTATAGAGGCTGGAGACAAGAGCTCAGGTTCAGAGGCTAAATCTTGAAGGGAGATAATGTTTCTGCCAAAATACCCACCTATCATCATCTGACTAGATTGCATCTTCTCCATTTAAGACAAACAGCAGCTTTCTCATCCATCCCAAATACCACAACTAAACTTTACCTAAGTCTTGAATGATTTGATGACTCCTTGCTCACTAGCACCAGAAAAAGCATTTTCTCTGTTTGTTCAGAGAGCAAAAGGATTTGGCTTGAAGTTGGTCTCCGTGCAGAGATAGGAAGATTGTAGGACAGTTTGCGCTCAATTCCTTGGTGTAATTGTTTCTGGTTTGCCATATCCCGGTCCTTAAGAATTTCTTTCTTGTAAATGTACTTGGAAATTTTTCCAACATCTTCCAATGAATTTAGTGATTTGGCAAAGAGTTGACTATGTTCTGAAATGTTTGGACACAGTCACTTCTGTAAATGCATTCTCCTTAGAGTAACTGCTTTGCATAGCAGAACTGACCCATGACTGCAGCTTGTTTCTAACTGTTTGGAAGATCACTTTGGTTTRTAAAAGTCTGAATAATTTTAAGCTTGAATTTATAATGAAGAAAAAACTCTACTTGTTGTTAAGTTTTTAAGTTCATTAGTACTAATTAGAACTCTTTGTGCATTGTTGTTGCACTTTTATGTTGTCATAAAAATCATCAGACCTCTACAGAATCACTCAACTGTACCCTAATGTAAAAACTCAGCAGCAGTGCATATAAAACTAATATACTGTCAATCAGTAGGGAGTGGAACTGGGAGGTAATGTTTTAATTTTTTGGCTGGTTTTAGTCCAGAGCTAGTAAAACAAAACATATGCAGAAATTAAGCTGAGGATGTAGAGGTTCACTCCTTGCACCTTATGTGCTTAAGCAGTGCTTTTTCTTTGCAAAGCAGACCAGTTCCATCTGTGTTTTTGTTCAGTATGTTTTGTCTTCAAATAGCCTAGCCTTTGTACCTGTGCAATAAGGTCACATGTTTCCAAACTCTATGCATATAACTTAATTTAAACATGTAGTATGTGTTTATGGATGGCCTTGTAAAATTTACTACATAATAAGAGGATCAGGCTTCTAGGTATTATTTGGTGTGACTGATTCAGGTCCTTGATGAGTATTTCCTCTCYAAATCAGTCTTACTTAAAGTAATTGTGAAATTAGCCTCTAGAGTTAATATGTTGCCCTACATTAAGTTATTTCTACTAAATTTAGGATTGTTAGTTCCACGGACAGTATAGAGTTAATCCTTAATTCAGAAAAGTTGTATATCACAATATATCTTTCATCAGTAGTCTTGAAAACATCATCTTAGAATTCTGTAGTAGTGATCTATAACAAATACTTATTTTCTTTTATGGGAAAGTCATGTTATAATTTTTACTTCTATAGTATTAAAAAGTTATTTTTAAAGGACTTCCTCTAGTGATACTGTGAAGGATTTGTGTCCTATATATGAATGGGCAAATTGGGCCAGATAAGAAATTACTGGTTGATGGCTCACTTACAGTCAAGAAGTATATAAAATTTGTTGATTTTTGCCTATTATTATTTCTGTTTATTTTTCCATCCAGGGGCAAAGAGAGATGATTTGGTAAGAAATGCCATAAATAACTTTTCAGTTATAGAACTACTATTGAGGGTTTTCCAGGACATGTCTTTTTTTCTACCTGGAAGTTTTATTTGTGATGGAAAAAAAAAGTGTTCATAGGTCAAGGATTTCTAGACTGGGTTGTCTAAGTCCTGGACAAAAAGCCATAACCATGTGTAGGTGAGTTCTCTTCAGTATGCTGAACAACTGATATATTCTGGCTTTGCCACCGCACTTGTGTGGCATACGTCTGTGGAAAGCGTCTGTGCGTATCTGTTTGTGTACTTGGTACATAGCTGATGCTTCTGTTAAGGCAGTCAGACCATCTTAACCAGGATAATTCCTTTTGCAGTGAAGGCACATTAGGTTTTTTTCTCTTAGACTGGCATGCTACCATTATGAAATACTTTTGGTCCAAACATCAGACGCTGCATATTTGTTTAGAGCGATGAAACTTGAGAGAAACTGGCTTGTATTGCTCCAGTTTTTCTGACCTTTTGGGCACCTTACTTTTTATTTTTAAAGCTCTTGTCATAGGAGAAGTAACTGGGCATTTATCTAACACTAACAAGAGCTTCTTTGCATCTTAAGAAACTACAACAGTTGCTGGATAGTATCAGAAAAGTATTATATAAAGGCCAGACTGGCAAAACATTGAAAGTTTATTAATTGTGTCTTATGTCTCTTCCTGCTGTTTTGGGCCTTTTTTTCCTTGTTAAAGTTCACTCAAAGGATGGGAACATTATAGAGCTTTTTGGGGAGAGGGATGCGTGKTTTTTTTCCTTCTCCATTTGCTGATTTCGCATACTGAATTTAAAAAAAAGAAAAAAAAAAGAAAAAAAAGTGAAAGTCTTAATATGATAAAAGTATCTTTTAGAACTTATTTTTCTACAGAAGAATGGCATAATATGGTAGATTTTCACTTCTATTCCCTATTAGTTCAACAAAAATACTTTAAAAAATAGTGATGTTTCTGTTTATTGTCAACCYTTTGACATGAATCTAAAATCTGAAAAATAAACTGAATCCTTTTCATTTCCCTCTGTATCACTGCCAGTAAAGGTGCTGGGAATAGGGAGATGGACCTTTCTTCGAGATATGTTCCTGGTAACACCCGTGTGCACCTTCTACCCTCTCTGGTTTGGCATTTGCAAATGGCTGGAACTTGGAGTACAAAGTGGTTGGTCAGAGAATTCAGATCGTGTTCCTGGGTGTGTTAATTCTGAAGCAGGAAAACACAGTAGAAATCTATTGTTGTCTCTAAAGTAGGCTTTTTGCACTTAAGATTACACTTGGAGAAGTTTTTGACCAGAAAACTGCCATTATAATATGATTTCTCTTTTGAGTAACTTGCTCCTTAAACAGAAAATGAAATTTTGTGCCAATGTTGCTGAAGGTGCAGTAGAGTATGTTACAGAATTTTGCTGTGTATGTGGGAAATCAGCATAGTAAATGTAATAAATTATGCGTATCTTAGTGGAAATTCCGAGGCAAGTTACAGAATTCATTTTGTAAAAGTGAGAGATTGCAGTTGCTGTTTCTGGGACACTGTAGCTTACAAAATGGCATGGTTCCTAATCAGCTTTTGTGCATTATGAAACTATAATCCTTTGTATATCAAAATTATTCTATCGAGTGATAGAAAGCTAAGAAAATGAAGGAACTAAAATCTCTGTAAAAGATAAGTAGTGTAAAAACTGATTGCACTTCAACTCTAGATTGCAGCTTCAGCTGCATGTTTCTGATAACTACAATTTGAAAAGATCTAACTCCCTTCAAATCTGAATATCAGGAGAGAGAAATCATGAAACCAACATTTCAGACACCTTTTTAGCAATGAGGAGGATGAAAGAGACGAAATAGCAGACTTCCACCTTGAGTAGGAAGGAGTGGTAATTCCTGTAAAGCCAGTTACGATTTTTCTATTGCTAGTACCAAGGTAATGCTGCTGCATTTCTGGAAAGGATGCTTGTCAATGATGCCTAACTCTGTGACACTTGCAAGAATGTTCCCCCNTTTTTGGCCAGGTTATCTTGCTCTCAGCAAGAGAGATTCACATTAAATGTGAAGCAAATATGTACACATGTACAAAAAAGTCTCACCAAATAATTTATTTGATTTCTTATGACACTAAGGGCAATTAACACTGATTGGGGGTGATGGGTATGGGTTTGAAGTAATAGATAATGAAGGTATGCATCTTGAATTATGCTTTGATGGGCTTTGAGTTTTAATTTATGTTTAATAYAATGCCTTGGAAGGGTTTATTGAGTCTTGAGATGGAGCTCTAATTCCACCACTACAGGCCCAGGGAACTGTACTGCCAGAGCTGAGAGACTTGGTTCTGTTACCTCAGACTTTCTATGGCCTAACCTTTCTCAGGAGACTTAGTATTGCTTACTTTTTTTTACTGCTGTTTCATATGAATTTAAATTACCTATTTCTTAATGAAAGCCTACTATGCCCAAGCAGTTGGATGCAGTCTGTGGATTTAATATCAATTTTTTTTAGTGGTACACAGTAGGCTACTGGATACTATTCAGATATATCAGGGATATATTTCTGCTTGTTGGTACTCTGTGGATTAATCTAGGGATAAAGGAAGAGAAAACAGGCTGTGAAGCTTCTCCTCTGTGAATAACCCTTTTTATTTGGTATTTGTAATGGATTCAAAGTTACCCACCAAGGCTATACAAATTCAATATAAATTGAGGTGGAAAAAAAATATTTTGCAGGTGATAATATATAATTACCATGCTGTGCTGCTGCTGTTCCCGCCACCTAAGGGATTTCCCTTGGAATGGTTATACAGAGGTGGGCTGTGGTCAACTAACGTTGAAGGCAGGTTGGAAAATGGAGTGGTGAAGCAAGACCAGGGGAGCCCAGCCCAAAGAATCCAAGGTTGAGAAAGGTACGGTAGCTGGGACCCAACTTGGAGCTCTCTTGATATATATATWTTTTTCCTGAATATTACAGAGCAGATCCCCCCATCCTGTGTTGATACTAGTGAAYAGCAGAGTCTGGCAACAGAATCCATAGGCTATGCTTTGCTGTGGAATAACTGTGGTGAAACATAGCCTGTTCGGAGAGCAGTGGTTATATAAGGCAACGGCATTTGGGGGTGGTATGAGTATCCAAACTTTGAGAACYATTGGAGAGGAAGGCTGCTTTTCTTCCCCAGCTCTCCTGAGACTGTGTTGGGTGAACAGTCCTGAGATGCAAAAATTTTCTTCTTCTTTGCAACCAGTAAAAGGTTAAGTCATAGAAGATTATTTTGAAGCGATAGTTTTGAATTTTTAGAAGCTTTGTAAAAACTTAATGGTCAGAGGAATATTAAGAGAGCAGCACTTCCTGGTTGGGTTGGGTTGGGTGAGCGTTGGGCTGTGAGGAGAGGAAAAGATCTTAATGTATTGCTGTGTGTTTGCTTAGCACTCCTCCCTTAGGCAGCATATGGATTTGTTTTTGTTTCTAACCCATGTACTTTTTTTTCTTTGTCTGGAATGATCCTGTGAAGTTGGAATTCTCAGCAGCCCTGGCTCTGTGTTTGATTTCTGTTATCCAGCACACATTGGCTGATTTTTTTTTTTCCATGTGCAAAAATAGCAAATGGAAATTTTTGTCTTTTTAAGTTCTAATGATAATGTACAGTGCCCTATCCCTCAGTCTGGCTTGGCAGAATCTCTATGCTTTCAGAGTCACAGCCTAATTTGAGACAGATCAATGAAGAGATTATTAAATAACTGAACTCTTCCATTTGAGAAGCCTCACCTCTGAGGCACTTTTTACTTTCACCTCTGACTTTGGCAACTAAAACAATCAATATTGACTCAAAAAACAGAGGCAGTGAGAAAATATTTCTTTTCTAAGGGATAACTGCAGAATGATCTCACAGCTGCAATGCCTTGTTAGTGAGCAGGTAGAGTGGTCCCTGCTGTCCATTTTTATGTGCAGATCCYCTTGCTCTAAGTGTGGATGAAACTTTCAGCTCTGACTTTTACTTGTTGTTTTAGATTGTTTAATCTGACCTTTTCTTTCTCTTGCAGCTCTGCTTACTCCACTTGTAATCTTTTCCTTCAAAGGGTCCCASCGGTGCCAATCCAACACCCACTAACTAGAGCACCCAGTTCTAAGGATGAGAAGAAATTCCAGCCTGAACACTCTTTTGGCCTTGGTTTCTCCCTTCAGACTGACAGTAGCATATTAAACCAACCACGTCAATTGTTACGGTCRCTGCTAACAGTTCGTGCTGACCTGCACCAGACTAACTGGTGCTCCAAGTGAAAAGTTGTGCTTCTGGTTAAGTCTTTCAAGTACTTTGCATGTTATTGGTTACCTATATGAGTAAGCACTTTTTGCTTTCTTGTTCATGGGTTTTTCTGTTTTTACACTTAGATAATTGTTTTTTTCTGAGAAGCAAGGCACCAGTAGCATTAAGCTCTTGCAGATTCCCTGAAGATACTGCAATCTGTCTGTTCTAGTGCTTCTAAAAATTCTAGTGCTTCTAAAAATTCAGATCATATCCTGTCAGCAGTTATTTAGTGAGAAGGTGTCCTGTATATTTCTTGTCTGCCTTTTCCTTTCTCTATTTTGGCTATAACTTTAAAAGTTCATCATTGAATAGCAAAAGCTAAAAATGTATTCAAAAATTCAGAGTCCGTGAGGTAGTTTTCGGGGGACTAAGGTAGGCTGAAGTTGTTCATGGAAGAATGGGAGGAACTTGTTTTGCCCTTCAAAACAATGTGTGCTGCTGTAATTTGCTATTTTTGAATTGTAACTACTAATGATAGTAAGACTTCATAGGCAAATCTTGCAGCATAGTGTCTAGATATTAGAAGTTGGAAGAAGTTACGGTCTGTCAGCATCTTAACAAGAAGCAGGGTGTAAAATGTAACCTATACTTCTGCTCTTTCTCCTTATATCCTGCAAAAAACTCTCAGTACTATCATGCTCAGCCACACAGCCCACTATATACTTTCCTCCAAATAGCATAATCAGTTCTCTGTCTTCCTTAAATCTACCTTTTCTACTTGCTCCATTTCTTTTGCTCTAATTCCAGTGCTTCTTGACTGATTGTATCTCCATTTTTTCAGGCAGCACGTGAAGAGTCCTCCTCCATGTACAAAAGCAGCAAGTCTGTTGAGCTTTTCAGCTGTGCTGGATTTGTATTTCTTTTTGGTTGAGATAGAGTTGTTTTTTGAAATATGAATCTTCCCAGTTCTGTTTTTTTAATTTTCTGAAAAACTGGATCTCTTTTTGGCTGCTGGCATTCTATTCTGTTCAGTGAGACAGCTATGTTGGGTAAAGCTGAGCAGACAAGGATAAGGTGGGAGTCCAGTTGTTTGGTTTAGTTTTTGATGTTTTGTTTAGCCTGTTATTTTGTCAATCACATTTACAAGGTGACCTCACTAATGGTTTTATAGACACAGCAAACTGCTGTTCTGGGTAGGAGGAGTGAACAGCCTGGATGGAAGGAGAGATATATAGTGTTAGCTGGAATATGTGATTTTCAAAGCAGTTATAGAGTAATATCCTGGAATATATTTGGGGCTTTATGCTACTTTGATTTTTCCTTTTGTTGACACTATTGTTGTGTTTTTCAGGTTGTTGGTGATTTCAGAGCATAGGTTAAGTTACCAGCCAACACAAGAATATTTGTTTTTATGCTGGTAAAATCTTTCATCCATAAGTTTTTATTTTCTTATTAGTCACTGGTAACTTGACTGAATTCTTTTTTTTCCACAGTCAACTTCACTGTTTTCTTGCCATTAACTTAAAACAAACAGCACAGCTGTTCAGGAAAACTCTGGTTAAAAAACCCTGGCTCATAAAAAGTGAAGTAACAAAGGCTTAGTCCTATGAAAATTATTCAATTATGGAAACAAAGACAGAGGTATCTAGTTAAATAAGAGGGAAGCAGAAAACCTGCTGCACACACACTGCATTGTCCCTATTTGTATTCCTCTGTACTAGCTGCTAAATGTTTGTGAACTACAAATTGTCCCAAATGAGCATATGTTTTGCTTTCTGCAGCACAAACTCAAAATCCCTGTAGACTTGCTGCCTATGTTGGCAAAGCATCTCCTCCTGATCTCTGCGAAATATCTCCTAGCTGAACATTCATTCTGAATTTTTAAAAGGATTCATCCATGTATTAAATCTCAAAACTAAAGGAGGAAGAGTATCCCTGAAAACAGTATCCCTGTTTTCAATTCCCTGATGGATAGATTTTCTTCACAAGTGTCTACATGTTTCCAGTCTGGGTATATTGTCAAGATATGGCTGAATGGCCTGTACCTTGGAATTCCATTCATTCATTAAGCCCTTGGTTTTCCTTTTAGAGCTTAGCAGATAATTGAGAGGTACAATAGCCAATTAAGCATTCAAGTATTGGAAGCATTTCGTCTTTGAAAGCAAGGAACTAATGTTACTGCTGTTCATTTTTGAAGTGTATGGTAGTAGGGAGAAGCAAGGCTGTTAGAGAAATGCTCAGCTAGTTTCCATGTTAATACATCATGGTGAAGAGATTCCACTTTACTTCATCTTGCAGCCTTATCCAAGTCCCGTTGTAATCATTGCGAACCATCAGCTTCACTGTGCTGTGGATCTGGCCCTCAGGTACAATTTTGTCTTGGGTCGATGGCACTATTCTTCCAATGGGAATGTAGCATATACTTGATAAATTTGCAGGATTGTGTCTTTGGAGATTTTCAGTAAATACCAGTTTTTATTTTCTCAAAGGCATGGAAAAATTAGTGGCTTAATTAACTGCATCAATTATAACAACAGTGCTGTTCTTACTCAGAAATATGTTGCATTACATATGTCAGAACAGCACTAGTACCTGTTGTAATGTCCAAGTTGGAAATCCTAGAAGTAGTACTTCAGGTAACCTGGACAAAATGCATGACTTAAGGTAGAGAATATTAGGATGGCATTTATAGCTCTTTATTTCTAATACAGAGGACCTATAGATAATATGTATCAATGATAATTGTTAGTAATAAAGGTCAAACCAAATAAGGTGCCAGTTAATTATGTAAAGTGGAATAACTACCATTAGATGTATGTCTCTAAAAATCAGTATTAATGCATGTGAATAATTATTCTAATAAATAAAAGCATAAAAGTTGCAGAAGAGATATTTTGAGACAAATGGTTTAAGCTCATATCTTTGCTGAAGAGGATTGAGTAGGTTTATCAGTATTAAAGAAGCAGTAGTGGCAAGCAGTTCATTTTAGCAAAGAATTTTATTTGTATATTTTCATGTGCATTGAAATGGGGAAGAATGACTTAAGGCTCTAATTTTATTTTTTTTTATATTTTAAAAATGTAAATAGGAATTTTGGAATAACTTGGGAGCTACCTCTTGCAGGAGTAGGCTCATTCTTGGAGTAGAAGTAGGACCAAAACAAAGAACAGAAAAATCAAGATCTGGGAAGATGTTAGACAGGAGAATATATGTTAACAATGTATCAGAATCTGTGTTCTCTTGTATTTTCTTTATGTCAAAAGGAACATTTTTAATTGTTACCAACTTAATTATTGATGCATGTAAATAAAGTAATACATTTTTGTATGTAAAACTCTGTTTTGCAAAGTCTTAACTAGCTACTTTGAGCTTGCAAGTTGTAATAAAAATTGACATGAACAAACCAAACTTCTTGATTTAAAAGTGCTTGGCTTTAGGTGGTCAACCAGATAATAAGCATGTCCACTTTGAATGCATGCAAAAAATGTATCTTTTTACCTCAGTTGTTTCTCAAAMAGCTTGGTTATTTTGCTTATAAAAGGAGGCAAGTGTTTCTGCTGCTAGAGCAGGGTGTTGTTAACACTGTACTTCTGGAAGCATTGTATTCACTTTGATCTGTTGTAAGTTGATAGTAGTGGCAGTGTTATTTACTGGTTTTGATACTTCCTCCTTCCACCTTTCCTTTATGCTTTAACTAATATAAGTATATTAGTTAAATACTCTGTATTACTCCTCTGTAAGTGTAGGTGACATTTTCTACTTGCCCATGAAGTTGAAGAGCTCCTTGATTACCTATGCTTCTAAAAAAACAGGAAGCTTCCACCTTTTTCCATCTCCAGAAGACTTTGTAAATGAGATGAAACTTTTTCATAGAAAAGCTAATGATTGTAGCTATTTTAAGTTACATTTTTTGTTCCCATATTAGCAACGTCCAATAGTCACCATTTTTCTGTTGCAGAGGATAAATCTGGCTGTGTTAAACTGACCAAATACAGATGTATCCAACAAATTTTACCTGTCCATACAGTATTTCTTATTTGTATCTAGCAAATGTGTGATGCATCCCTCTTAATGTGACTCTGATTTAGTACTTACCACATTTCTTAGAAAGTGAAAGCAACTTGCYGTACCCAAGTAAGATATTCTGTAAGGTGACTTCTATTTCTTTGGACTAAGTGCTGCTCTATAGTAAAAGAACCGTGAATGCTGAAGTATTGGATTCAAGCTGTTGAGACCTGCAGTCTCTCCAATCTATTACTATTTGCAGTTACATGAGTTCTGATGAGCTGTGTTTGCTTGCCTATAAAACTCTTCACATTTCTTTCTAGCAAAGCCTAGAGATCTAGAGATCTTTAGTGTGACAAAATCTTCTTTCTCAATAGCAATAAATATTCAGTAAGGAGCCACACTTTGCGTGTGTGTGTTCACGTTATCTGTAAGTGTTCTTTATAACACATGCCAATAAAAGAACAGCCTGGCTTCAGACTCGCTGAAGGGCACTGTAAGGAGAGGAAGGAAAAGACA
The DNA here is from genome assembly GCF_003343035.1 of Apteryx rowi. Lineage (NCBI taxonomy): Eukaryota > Metazoa > Chordata > Aves > Apterygiformes > Apterygidae > Apteryx > Apteryx rowi. The sequence goes on from NW_020450783.1 coordinate 79,677, forward strand.
CACTTCTAAGTGAAAACCAGTTAGCTGTGACAATCTTGTTGATGGACTACTGGTCCTTATGTTGGTTGCAGTAYGTGCTTTCTGCCCTGAGCCTCCTTGCAGGCCTAGTTAACCTCTTGTTGCAGTGCAGCAGGCACTTCAGGAAAGTTATTAGCAAAATAGCTTGCGAAATATTTGCTTTCTGGAATTTTATAGCTGTGTCTGTACAAAAATTGCATATGAATCCCACTACTTGTGGTGTGTATCTGAGTAGTATTAACAGCAGTAGTAGTTTGCAGTAACTTCAAAATTTATGTATCCTTGATTGTTAGCTATGTAAGAAGCAGACTGTTTTTGCCTCTCTTCAAATGTCTCTTTTAATGTTTTACATTTTGATTGACAAAAAAGAGTGTATTAGCTCTTCCACTTGCTTGAATGTTTTCTGGGGAATGAAAAAGATCTGTGCTTTGATGTGTTGTGAATAGGCTGATGTGAGCTTGGGGGATTAGGGTCTGAGTTGCTGGGCTCACCATCTGGGAGAATAATTTAATTTATTTTCTTTTTTAAGAAGGGACTGTGAAGGACCCTGGGGTCAGTGCAGCTTGACAGAAATATTCACTGGGAGTCCAACTGAAAGAACCTTTGGAATTCTAGTTTTACTTACAGGCTGTTTCAAAACAAATTTAATGGAGTCCAGAGCTTCAGTACATATATATCAGCTGATAAAGTTAACAATATTTAAGATCTCTGTATCAACTTTTGTCCCAATGAATGATCTTGCTTCGTAGAGCTCTGTATGCTGGCTTGTAGACAGTAGGAAGCTCTAAAAGAGAGGCCCTTCTGTCTCTCCCYCTTTTGCTTCTGAGTTTGTTTGAATGCAGCGAGGCCAGCTGTCCTGGCTAAATGAATCAACACTCAGATTTAGCTATTTTCCTTCAGTTAGATTCCAGGAAGAGGAAATRTTTGGTGCTCATCAAGAGTTCTCTTTCCTGAAATTCATGAAAACTGCTTAGTATCTGGATCACAATTTAGTATAAATCCATGTAATGTAGTGGCAACTAATGAAGTTCCCTGGGCAACCTGCAGCAGTTTTATGCTGCTAAATTGAAGGGCTGTGGCTCTTCTAGCCCAAAAGCACTCCTTCATGTAATCCCAAAGGGACCACAAGGCTTAATATTTGATTAAAAAAATGTGTTCTTTCAGAAATAAACTTTGGCTGAGCAGATGCTATACACATAAAATGGTTTTGCTTCTCCTCTAATCTAATTTATTAATCTTTGTAGTTATATTTTATTAGACTGTTCTGGTAATTAATTACTGAGTTTAAAAGACTGGTTAAGAATTGTCTCCAACAAATATTCTGGTAATTCTTCTGTATCTTCTGAAACCTTCTGTACCTTCTTCTGATCCTTCTTTATCTTCTGATAAGACTAGCTCAGATGTTAAGGCTTCTCCTTCCATCTCCGAAATGGGAAGCAACAAGTGCAAGATCTTCAGTCCTTCTTCTTGCCAGTTTTGTCTCTGGTGTACTCTGCCTTCACTAGGGAGGTGGAAGGTCAACGTCTGAAACAAGAGTGTGTGTTTGTATAAGCAAACATACAGCATATTGTAGAGAGGAAAAAAATCCTGCAAGTGACCTGAGTGGCAGTTCTGCTCAACCTGTAAAACCAAGAGCAGCAGCTGGAATCCTGCTTTGCATTTCGTAGACTCCACAGAAGAGCAGGAACAAACCTCCRTTTCCAAAGTGAGGTTGTGGCACAAAGTTGAGATAATTACCATGACTAGCTGAAAGTGTGCATGTGGTCGTGGGAGGACAGTAACTACAACTGTACTTACTGTATAGCTCACTGAGTATCCTCAGAATAATTCCATGTTTGTGATGTTGTTCATAACAATACTGTCACGACGAGTCAGGAATGCAGTGCTATGATGGGAACGTCACRGTGCTGTTTTGGTTTATTCACCCTTATGTTGTGGTGGTTGTTGCTATTTTGAATTTTGTTAGTGGATGTCTCATGTTAACTAACACAGCTTCAAAATAGTGGAGGAGAGGAGRAAGCTGCTTGTGCTCGCTGGGCTTGTCGTGCATGCTGCAGAGCTGCCTTTGTGTGGTCGAAAGTCTGCTTCAGTGTACTCTGAAGTACAAAAGAGAACTGCCATGTTTACTAATTGCCTTTCAGAGAAACATAGGTAATGGTGTTTTTACACATTTTATTGCAACATCAGTTAGTGGAATCAAAAGATATCGTCTCTCTCTAATTCGTAATTATTATCCCAAGAAAACAGCTGTCAATGATTAGACCATTCAGTGACCTGAAATTAAGATACTGTTCTTTCTTCTGTTTGTATCAATATATTTTATTATCCTATCAGTATCCAAGGGAGAAGAAACATCATTTCTATCATATGTTTCCCAAAGGGAGTTCACTTCTTCATATGGAGTGAATGCTTTTCATTGAACAGTGCTAAACCTGAATTTATCAGTAAATGTATTTTGTCCAGCCTGCTAGAACTATTCTTTTTGGCACAAGTACTCAATCTTGAGAGTAGATCATATAATACTTCCAGGAAAATACCATGGAACATTCTGTTCGCAAGTTGTTTGTGATAGAAGCTAGTGAAAGAAGCAGCAAGAGACAGGTTTGTAGAGAAGAGCTGGAGGAAAACCAAGGAGGAATGGGGGAGCAGGGAGCAGTGAACAAGAGAGAGTTTAAAAAGGAGGTTAAAAAAAAAAACGGAAGTACTTGTATAGACAATGAAGCAAACTAACAGATTTTGGGTAAAAAACAAACAAAAATGACAATTTTGGGGTCCAGAAAGAGAGGGAAAACAAATGACTAATAGACAACTGGAGGGAAAGATATGGAAATCAGGAATAATAGAAGGAGTTTTGGCTAAGGAGGATAGGGGGAGTTCGGTGGAGCTGAATAATTAAAAAGTGGCTATGGGACTTAAGCTGGTATTCCTAGCCCTGGTCCTAAAGTCTGTTTGCACTTCAGTAAGCGGCAGGGTTGCAGCACGTGAAGAGGCAGAGGCTCATCAGTAGCCCTGTCTGCTCACCACCCTCTCCACCATRGCGCTGCCCACACATCTGCAGCACACCGTGATGGCTGTGCTCCTGCTAAACCCTGCTGGACCCAGCCTTTCTAGAGAGCACGTTTGTCTAGCCTTGCACCACTCCTCCCTCCCCATCATGTGATTTGGGACATCATCGCATGACTCGTTCCCATCCGTTAGCTTATTGTGTGACCCAGTGTATAATACTAATATACTGGGTCATAAAAAGTGGAGTTGTCTGTAGTTGTAACTAAGCTAGCTCTTTGTTAGCAAGGTCAGACACCTCTAATTGAATAGCAGCATTAGCGTTTATTCTGGTGGCCTTTCCGGTGGTGGTGAGGTATATGCTGCCTCAGCTACGCTATGCAGACCCCAAAAAGCTCAAAAAATCTGAACAAATGTGTTGTGGGAAATAGAGCCTSTTTTTCCCTCTTATTCCTCCTTTCTCCTCTCTTCCCAAAGAATTTGTATTGAACATGTTGGGTGAGCAGGCTTGGGTGTGAGACTATGCAGGGAATGATAGCACAGTTTATAAAAATAATCTGYCCCTCCATCTCCTTCCCAAAAGAGTTTGTAGCTTTAGCTCAGGTTCAGTTCACCAGATGGCTGCCCAACTGCTTTTAGCAGTGTAGAGATGGGCATAAGTAGCTGGGGTGAATGAGAGTGTTCCTGATGGAAAGGGGTGCCAGTTTATGTGTATTTTATGCATGTGGCCTCAAATGGCAATTTAGAAGTAAGGATTGACTTGATGAAATTTTTTCAAAGTTCTGGTCAGGGATTTTTCTGGAGTAAGAAGGTAGACAGAAGTTGAGAGTCATGGGAAAGTCTGTGGAAATAGCCAATTTCCATTCTGAATGCCAGTGTTATGCCATCACAAAACCGAAAACGTTGGAAAACAGTAAGAGCAGTTCTGTGTTGCAATACATTTTCTGCTCATTTCTTGCTATTTTTATGAAGCGCACTACTTCTTTCAGAATGGTCCAAGAAAATGCAAGTCTGGCCCAAAACTTTTTGAAGATGCCTATTTTTTGGTACACTTGCATGGATAATAACAAGTTAATTTGATTTGTCTAGACTGCATTTTCAATATGAAACCTAGCATAAAGCAGAAAAGAATTCTGTCAAGATTAAAGAGTGCTCAAGGACAGTAATTTCTATAACCTTTCAGTTAAAATTTTCTCTCTTCTGTGAGAGAGCCTGTGTATGTTTTCTACACATGGCCTTCAGCAATATTAACCTGTAATATATTTATCAGATTCTTTTCAGATTCTAGCTTTCCATTTCAGCCTTAAAAGTTCTGTGTGATCATTGGTATTAGCAATTATTCGTATGTTAGCTGGATGCAACGTATATAAAAAGCTGCATAGAAAAAGCCATTTGCACGGTGCTACAAGGTGTTTAATTGGTGCAGGAAACCTGTGTACCTTTGGCACCACATCTGGACACCTACTTGCCTGCAGCTACCAGAGGTTCTTAGGTTAACTCGTGAATTAACTTACTCAGTTGCTAAAGTGCAAGTTTCTGGTTTTGTGAAATACTCAAGAATGGCAGCCTTGGAAAAATGATTGTACCAAACAAAAGCCACTTGTCCTCATTTCCGAGGCTCTTTATGGTCAACCCATGCTTTACGTATCATTCGCTTCCATTGTTGAGATTTTAACTCTGGCCTCTAACTGGCCTCTTATGTTCTCTGCTGCCACCCACTTGTTACGGTTTCTGGTAAGCACTTTCTAGTTTTTTTCCATGTGTTCCTTCCTGTTCTGAGGAGGTCTCTATAAATACCCACAAAACTATCGTCTTATCCTCCTTCAAATCCTTCCTCAAGATTGCTTTTTTTTCTTTGCATATAAAAATTCCACTGAGATCACTCCCTGCTATACTGGCAGTATTAATTCAATTTTTTTCTTGTTTTATTATTGCTGTCTTAATATTCAGCTTATAAAGTGATGGGGTCTCTCTGACATAATATTTAGCACACTTGGGTCACACACTATCACTCCTAGGTATTCCAAGCATGCAGATTAGCAGACTTTAAAAATATTTTTATTTCTAATTTTTATTTTCATCTTGGCATATGTATGATTACTTATGGTTGTCTTCTCCTGCCAGAAATGCACTGGGCCTCATCCACAGATTCCTGTCTCAAAAGAYTGGACCCCAAGCTAGTTCAAGGCTTCTTGCCCTTGGGGTGATAAAATTCAGTTTTGCAGTAGAGGTGGAGTCAACGGATAGAGAAAACATTGACCAGGGTTAGAGAAAGATGATTAGGAATGGGTCAGTAGGCATTTGGGGGACAGGAGTCTTAGTGAGGGAGTCTGTTGGTGTGGCAGCCAACACAAAGGGGATTTGRGGCAAGTAAATATAGTTTGTATAATGATGGTAAAGAAGGGGTCATCAAGGTTTATTTGTATGAGACTGTGGGAAAGGGTTATTGTAGTTTCAAGGGGTTTAGGACTGGGAGAATCAGCAGATGGTTTTGATGATTGTGTATGAGGCTGAGGGCTGGCTTCCCCTCCTCCTTCAGCCAGCCTCCCTTCCTCCAGGCAGCCGAAGGGGGACAGGGAAGCTCTTGTCTCCAGAAGCCTCCAAGCCTTCCTCTCATAACCCTTCCTCCCTCTCCTATACCTACGAGCTGCTGCTGCGTGAATGGGAAAGGAGGCTCCAAATCATCTGCTGACGTGGAAAGGGAAAGGACATGGCTGACCAAAAATGGAAAAGACCTTGAATCTTGCTGTTCCTGGTGCTAATGAGAGAAGCCCTGACAATTTTTAAACAAATTGGATGTACTTTTTAGCTTGAAGAATTGAAGGCCTTGATGGTTTGTGGAACTCTAGACCTTATGTTAGAAAGGATTTTTGGGGTTAGTTGTATACTCTAAGCAGAATTTCTTTTTACCTCTTCCAATCTGTAATTTGACCTTTCACTCCAGAAGTAGGAGGCTGAAATGTTAGATTATGGATTAGAATCACTGATGAGCACATTAATTTGAATGCAAATCTGTGTTCAAAAATCCTTTCCTGTTGTGGTAATCTCTGCTACTGAATGCATGTGCTGCTGAAATCTGACTCGAACTTCTGAAGCAAACTTGCTTCGATTGTGAGTGCAGGAAATGCTACTGCTGTGATGTTTCCTATTTACTTGCGTTCTAACTAGGAATGCCTGCTGTATGTATTCTTAACATATGTTAACCTCTCTGTTGCAGTTCTTGCCAAGAAACTGTCACAAAGGTATTTAGCAAAAGAAACCACATAGGAAACATTCCTGTTGTACTGGAGTGCCTGGTGTAACTAATTGGGCATGTACAACAGGAGGGAGAAGATAAATAAAGCTACATATGTGTAGTGTTTAGGTAAAGTGCATGATATTTTGCATCATAATTATAATCCTTTTGGATGATAGTCATCTCCAGAAAGGCACAATAAAAAATCCGCTAAATAAGCAAATGATGGAAATGTAGTCCAGCATGAGACATTCTCCCAGGCTCAGTGTTAACGATGTGAGGCAGAGTCATGCCGGGGGCTGTGTTGCAAGTATCCAAAGTATGATTTTTTTTAATTTTTTTTCTTGTGTGTGATTCTTCCATTTTTTCTTTTGTATGTGTGTGCACACATGCACATGCTTGTACTGTAAGTAGCGTTTCCTTCTTTTCACCTCTTTCAGTCATGCATGTGCACACACACACTTTGCAACAAAAGTTGTCATTACATTAGAGAACAACGCTGTGTTTGTAGGCTATGCTGTCTAATGTCTCCCCGTCCCCCTCCCCCAATAAAGGAAAGTACTAGTTCCCACTGCAAGTTACAGCGTTTTGCCCATTCAACCCAGTGGTACATATATTTTCTGGGAAGTAAATGGGCGGGAGGAAGAGCTCTGGACGGAGTCTGTAAGCATTAGCAGCTGTTTCCAGACAGGACTGTATGGCTAGGGAGGCCCGCACAGTGTGCGGCCCAAGAATAGTTATTTCATGAAATGGACCAAAATTGGGGCGGAAGGAAGGGAGAGGCAACAGGACAGAGGGGAAAATGGACTGGTTGATAACATAACAGGTAGTGCTTCAGATAGATTTGGTATCTACAGAGTAGATTAGAGCAGAAAGTTTCAGCTCTTATATGTATTTTTCCCTCTGGTAAATAAATCAGTGCTAACTTGCATATGACTTCCCTTCCCCTTTCTTGTCCCTGGACTACGTATTCTTCCAGGCATGCAAGAGTTTTTTTGTTTTCTTTAATTTGGAAAGTCTCTCTGCTCAGGAATGTTACTTGGCACAGGAAGCACAGTAATAGTCAAGAGTGATTGAAGTGTTATCCCTACACAGAGAATTATGAAATAATATAAATGTTATGTTTAACACTTTGTGGTCTCTGCCTCTTGTTTAATTGAGATTACAAGTATAAAGTGAAAGCACAGTAAGGTAGTATACATGAGTGATTTCCCAAAGGGCAGAGCAAAGGAGTGTGTGGTCTTGTAATTTTTATTAAGTTTAAAATACAAAATGGATTTATGATAATGCTGTTTTTCATTCAAAATACTAAATCACATTGTTACTGTAGCTTTTTAATAGTGTAAGTGTTGGCCAATATTGCACTTCCAACAAGAGAATTATAAGCATGAAGAAATAAAATAGGAATTAAATTGTTGGTTAAGAAAAATTGTATGTTTCTTGTGTATGTACACACATACAGAGTCAATCTTAGCTTGTCTCTGCCAGCACAGGTTCATTGAAATGGATATAACTACCTGTCTTTACTTACCATTTAATACATATAGCTAATAGTGCAAATTCAGAGCTGCTTGAGAGAATAGTTAGGCTACAGTCAAGAATAATCTCACAAAAATAAGCTGACAAAACATAATAATATGGACAAGATTTAATTCATAATCTCAGTAGAGGAAGATTTATAACCATCCATACTCCTTAAAAAGAAGGGTCTGGTGAGAAGAATAATTTACAGTGTCTTACTTTTGAACTGGAGCAGTATAAATGATTTGGTTCATATGTGAATAAATTAGATTGTTCCTAGTTCTAACACATCTGTGCAGTGGGCTAGCAGGCACTTAGGGCTCTTTGTGGCTCAGGCYCATATCTAATATCCATCCTGTGTTCAGATCCACAGCCAAAGCCTGTGGCTTAGCCAAATGCAGATTTGGGTGGAACCTGGGTGGGTTCTGCTTGATTTTTGCAAGCAGCTCAGTTTTGTTGCTTTCCAGAGCTCACACTTTATATGCATAAAACTAGCTATGGCAGCTGTCCAACCTGCACGAGCACCTCATCATGGAAGACCAGTTCTTTAATCTTGTAGATCCTTCATGTGTTCTATGGTATTGCTAAAAGCAGTCTGTCTGGCTATACAGACCTGCATTCTTTTAGTGTTAGCATTCACATCAGGAATAATGTATTTCAAGCAARATTTCAAATATCTGAGAAAAACATAATAGGCGACAGATGTCTCCTACATATTGTGCTGTATAACAGATTTCAAGAAGACCTTGCTGCACATAACAGATCAAAAATAAGATTTCATTTTGTACAAAAATTAGATTTCATTTTGTATCACTTGTACTCTTTTCATATATGTTCTTTCTCCTCTGATTTTTTTGAGACTGATCTCTTAATATACAGCCTCAGCCAAATTGCCATGTGTGCTGTGTTACCAAACTCTTGAGTAGTAATTTAGAGTTTTCTTTGAATGCTTGGAGGTTGGCAGTACTCTGTGTATTACATGAATTCTGAGAAAATGAATCCCTAGATCTCTCTAGGGAAGCCGTGTTGTTTGCTTCTGGGCTCTGGTATGATGAACCTTTAAAGTAGCAGTGTTTACTTCTCTTGCCTTCCAGGGGCTGGTGGTGTGTCCTCAAACCCCAAGCTTTCAGCTGAGCGAGTGCAAGTGCGCTCCTTGGGAAGTCTTGCTGCTGCAGCCAGTGGCATGCTGCAGGCACATCGCATTCAGCTGCAGGGCTCCTTGGTTGGTTTGTCGGGTCAGACAGAAAATGCTGAATGGTTCCAAAATGAATGTTAGAGGTTTCAYTTCTAGCCAAATTATCTTGGCCCTCCATCTTCTGCCATCTGGCTGAATCCAACAGAAACTCCCACTAATTCCTATATCTGAGCTTTGGTTGGCTCCAGCTGTAGACTAAGGACGTGCAAGACATGTAGGGCAATTTGCCCAAGGTAACTTCGCCTGTGCTTTTTGAGCAGTTGCTGATCAGGCTCAGTAACAGTGGGTATTGTTTTTGATTCTTGTAGATGATTGTAGCTGTGTTCTTTGCTCTGCATATGTATGAAAGCACAGATGACTGCAACAAATCACCATGCTCCTGTAGTTGTTCCTGTCCCTTGAGATTTAGCAGCACTTTTTCTTTAGAAAAATGATGGTGAAGCTTCTGCAGGCTGTTTTTAAGTAAAATATGCCTAGTATCATGACATTTCATCCTGAATTCCTTGCCATCAGGAACTGGGAGATGCAGTTGCAGATGCACAATTGATGCCATCCAGCCTGCAATTTGCAGCTAATGTAAACCTTGTTATACTGTGTTGTGCACTGCAAATACTGACTCACAGGCAGCTCCAGCTGATGCTAGATAGCTGCTTGCCTTCTTAGTTCTGCCTTTTCAACCCTGCTCTGAATTTTTGGATAGTATTTTGCATGTGTGTGCATGTTGGTATAATTTTTAAGGCTCTTTTGCTGTCTTTCAAATGATATATTTCTCCCTTCATAAAACTGGCTGGCAACTCTGGTCTGAGAGTTTTGCATATTAAGTGACATGCCATCAGCAGTTCCATGCACATTCTGACCTAAGCTATTCCCAAGGGATGTGAAGTCTAAGTGAACTTTGTTTTTTAGCTATCCTAGATTCCACTGTGGTTCAAGTGAACAGAGCTGGAGGAGTAGATGAGTCACTGTATAGGAAGATGTAGAGAACCAGAAAACTTTACAGATAAAGGAGAGCAGAAAACCTGCAGATGATCTGCAGTAACTGAAAGATGTTTTTATACATTTGCAGCTATTTGCATTGATTTGTGGGTTTTCAGAGCATTATCAATTCTACCTTTAATAAAGTATGAAAAGAATGCGTGGGATCTTAGTGGTGTGTAAAACTCAATTAGAGATAAAAATTTTGCATTATTTTTCCATGTGTGGTAAGTTGTAGGGAAAAAGACAGAGAGAGGAAGGGATGGTGAGATGTTTCCCATTTGAATTTGAAAACTGCTTTGAATTATTCTTACAAGTTTGTATTTCCAGTGAACAGTTGAACAACAACTTGCCAATCTTCGAATTTCTAATTGTTTATCTTGGTGGGGCGTGTAAAATTCAGAATACCAACTGCATATGAGTAGCGAGGCAGAAAACTTACTGGGAGATCAGAGGCAGATTCCCACTGATTTTTCCTGGATTTTGAATCTGGCCAATGGACATAGTAACATGTGATGTCACTGACTGAAGACAGTTGCAGCAAACTTGTTCAAGGACCCAGGGTACCTGTGAAACTAAACTCACTGTTGCGATAGCAGTCTCTCATCTTAGGTCGTGGAGCTGCTCAGAAAATGAAGGAGACCTTGCAAGGTATTTCACAGTTCTGTTACTCCAAACAGCTTTGAATTCAGTCCTCTCTCATACTCCTCCTATATGATGGTGCATTTTTCTCTGGATGTTTGTAATCCAGGGGTACTGGAAGATTAACGGGGAAAGACTTCATCAGTTATTTTGAATAAACCTCAGAGATGTTATCAATCTGTTTGCAAACCTCTCATGGTCATAGTTTTTTTTTTTTTTTTTAACTGAGATTTTTTATTATTTCAGCACAGCTGTGCCCAGCTCCGTCACACCTGCACAGTTGAGAAGTAATTCTTGTAACTGAAGTTATCACTTTGTCTTTTAGCTCCTGGAGTACACCAGTATCCAGGATTTTTTCATTCATTTCTTATGCTTTTGAAAAAAATTGAGATCTCCATCCTCCATTTCCATTCTCTCTTCTGCTTAGATTCTGTATTCCATAAGGACAGTGGTTATAAAAGATGTGTAACTCTAGATAATAATAGTGCTTGAGTTCTTAATTATTAATGTGAACTGTTAAAGAAAAAATCCAATGACATTTAATTTTATACATATTATTTCAGATTAAATTCCTTTGCATAGAGGAAATATTTTCTTGAAACAAAAAAGTTTTCTACCTTGTATGCTTAGCTTAAACCAGATTATTGTCATTGCATTTTAATGCATTGGTGTCTTTGGGCAGATAATAGTATAAATTAGTACTGTTAATTCAGAATTGGCACAGGCTTGTGTAGTAGTTTTCCTAATAATCAGAGGTCCTGTATTTGTTTTTCCTGGGTATAATCAACTGTCTCTAGGACTTCTGGGATTTCTTTTTTTCTCAAAGGTGAAAAAAAAAAAAAAAAGTTTTTTTCCCTTTGAAACCTAAAGGCAGTTACATTGTTACAAAGTAATGCTCTGATCAGATATTATGCTATCAATTCAGAGTAACAGTCAGTCAGAGACTCGAAGAGGGATTGAGGTGTATGTGCAGTATTTTTGTCTTTTTAAACCATTAATAAATAATCCTCACCAGCCTTTGCCTTTCAAAGACCTTTGTTTTGTACCATGAAACAACAAATTCGTTAACAGATGCTGGGCTGAGTAGTGAAGCTGTTTGCATGTTTCAGAATAATACATTTTACCGGCGGCTCTGAGTCAGTYGTGCTCTTAAGTGCGGGCTGAAATGGAGGCACCTTTGAACTTGCCGCTCTGTACCGTTCTCCTGATATTCATGCAAGTACGTGAACCGCACGTCCGGAGGGCCAGAGCCAGCAGCAGCGGGAGACGTCCGGCGTCTCCGCCGTTGCGTGGAGGCGCGGGGGCGAGCGAGCCCCGCCGGGAGGGCGCGCGGCGCAGTGCCGTGGGCGCCGGGCTCTGGCGGCAGCGCGCCTCGCCTCACAGGTGCTGTGGGAACCCTGCCGCTCTCCTTACGCCTGCCTCGCGTGCGGGTCGTCTTCGTGGGCGAAGGCAAGCTTTACGGAGTCGTCGTCGTCGTTAAGCTGAAGATCGTTCTTTGCAGAGTAAGCAAACTACAGTTTTGCCTCTTGTTTCATGCATTTAAACTGAGGCCTTGACATTTTAATTACAGGCATCAATTAGTTAATTTTAAACAAGCACACCTTCCGCATATTCGTGTTGCAAATTTGCGTAGAGTGTAGCAGAACATTCCTAAAATAGTTAATACTTGGATGCCAGGGAGTCAAATTACTAAAAATAATTCCCTAAATGCATTTCTGTCTCTGTGTATCATTTTAGTAGAGTTGGAGTGTTGTAAGGTGACATTTTTTTGTTGTTTCTTGCAGTTCAGATATTAGCAATCCTTTTTTGACTCCTCTGGGTATGTTTCTGGCTTCGTCTATGCTGTGACTGGGAAGTAAAAGTAGAACATGCAGGCAGCCTGTAGCTCACCATGGACTGTGAAACCTATTCAAGGAGCTGCAGAAATAGTGGCTAATATATATTGAGTTCTGTACTGCCAGGTCCGTGTTAGAGCTGGTTTGTGTACATTGACTAGAGGTTCACCTTTACCTTATCTGTCATTCAGATAATGCGACTAGCCATTTGAACAAAATACCACGAGAACTGATAGATTCTTGTATCAAAATTGGAAGATAAGCTTTAACAAAACAGAACCGAGCAAGTAGCAGGGGTGACTGGATGAAATATAATGGCCTTTCATATAGTGGGTCAGTTCAAGACATGATACTTCTGCTCTTGAAAGATATAAAGCTGTAAAATATATATTATTCCATTATTCTTCTTTTTCCTTGCTTCTCCTCCCTCCCCATCTCCCTTTACTTCAGTGGATCCATAAAGCCTCAGAAAAATCTGGTGAGTGGTGTGCTTATCCTTTGGGAAGTGAGCTGTTTTACTCATATTGCTCCCCAGAACAGCAGCTGAGAACAGTGGGAAATCAAGTGCCGGCGTTTTTGTTGGCTTTGCATTAAGCAACAGGAGAATAGGTTATTTGCAATGGAATTCACACCAGGTAGTCAAGATACAAAGATCAACATCGCTCAGCAACAGACCACAGGAGCAGAACTGAAAGAACAGGCAAGCATTAAATAAGAAAGCACGTATGCAATTGTGCACGCTGAATGGCATCTTCACAGAGCAGCAGCAGCATAGGCAGCCTGTGTGCCCTAAGCATTACTGATTCTTATAACCTGCACGCTCTGTGTAGACGGACACAGGGGAGTGAAGGCTATCCACAAAGAAAGTAGAATATTTTTACATACTTCTACAGACCCCCTTTGAAATAACTGCAGTTCCCTCCTATTTGTCTGTGAACACCAACTGGGATAATCTTCCTCCATCCTTTTCCATCCCTTTACATAATTCTTGCACTGCTTTAACACGTCTCATAACGTAGAGAAAATCTCTTTCTGAACCCTGTATCTGAGGTCGGAATAATCCTGACCATCTTGAACTGAATCTCTTTATTGTCTACAAGATATTACTGTCCATAAAACTATAAAATGCTTTTATGTAAAATTTGGTTCCACCGCTTGACTTGATGACATATAAGAAATGGTGAGTTGATTCTGTGCATTGTGCAAGTAAGAATTCATTTTAGTGGGTCTTCTGTTTATTCTGAAAGCTGATTTTATTTAAATCTTAGTTTCTTATCCATGTTTTGCTATTATTCATATTAATGAGTAATTGATGAATATTAAGCATTATTAATATACTTGGTAGTCAAACTAAAGGGATTGTAAGCCGGTTACCTCCTTGTTAATTGGCTGCCTTTCCTTTTTAAGCTTCACTGACCAATGAAATGTAATTGATTCTTGTCTTCTTGAACTATTTTTTTCTGAGCTAGATRCTGGTTTTTCAAGCTGCTAAAATATCTTGCATCTTGGTCTGTAAAATTTGAGAATATTGAAAAGGGATTTTTTTTTCCCTTCTTCTCCTTCCTCACATTTTTCCCAGGCTCCATGCCGGCTAGACCTTGGAGCTGCTAGGAGAACATAAAAAAGAAGGAATGGCTTTTGGAGTGAAGTGTGGGCAGTAAATGATTGGAAACCATAATAGCATTCTTGGCATCCACTTGGCAATTTTATATAATCAGATACCTCCTTTTAGTTAGTGGTTTGTTAAATCACTGGTTTATAGATTTTTAAATGTTTCACTCTGTCTCTGTGCAGCTCTAAGGTTCAGTCTAAGGCTCAGTGTTATTGTCCTGAAATTGCAATTGATGACCTGGAAGACATACTTCCTCCTCCCTCCCTTCCAGGATGTTTTAACTTTTTGTCTTTTAAAAGTTATGAGGGAAAGGGTAAAATTATGATTGTTTTTAGTGTAAGAACAGTCAAATGTTAGGCAATTAAGTTGTGACTAGGAACCCTGAAATCCATTCAGTCTGAAGGGGAGTGTTCAGTCCTGGCTTCCATGATAATTTTTGACACCGTGCACATGCCTGTGAACAAGGTATTGTTCTACAACAGGAAGYTCATCTGGGAAGAGTTTATCTGGGATAAAATTCTGTATAGGACACAAAGACAGCTACTATGTAGCAATGCCCTTTAACCAGTAGCACTATGATGAAAAAATAACTGAACACAAGGGCTTTGTTAGTACAGATGACTAAATTTTTTGTTGCTAATTAATTATTGGAAAATTTGAATCACCTTTCTCGTTCACGTTGGACAAAGTCTACAAACGTTCATTAGTTGTGTGATRTTGCATAAGTGATAGTATAAGCAGTTCAGCTCAGCATTTTATRTGTCCCTACTCATTTTTTTTGTTGAGTACTCTTTGATAATTACATCAAARCCTCAAAAGCCATCCTCAAGCAAGAGAACCCTGTTGTGAAAAGGGTGTGTATAAAAATATAAAGTAAGGAAGTTGTCCCAACCTTCCTTTCTTTGTAGCAACCTGCTGGAGTAAGTGTATCTTTTAGGGAAAAGAATGGTTTAACATTTGAAATATTAAAATTTTATTTATCATAGTYCCTTTATTAGAATAAGTTCTAATTTGGTCAGTTGCCTGTTTTGGTTTGCATTGTTAATAGAAAAATTCAACAATATCTTTAATTTCTGTCTATAGCATCTGATGTGCAAACAACCTTCAAAACAATCTGAGCTTCAAAACAGGAAAATTGCAAAATGAGCAGTGGTCAGCGGCCATTATATTACTCCGTGAGGGCAGAGTTAGACTGAAGTTTTTGGGTATCTTTCATGGTTTGGAAGCAAATCTCGTTCAGTGTATGATAATTTTATGTCAGCTCTTTGCTGCCAGGAGAAAAGGTTTATTATGTTTCCACAACAAACTCTACAGAAAGATTGCTCCATCTTTTAACTCCACTGGCTTCATCACAATTGTGAAGAAATCTAACAAGTTACTGAAGAGACTGTGCTCTGAAGTGTTGCCAAGTCCTTGATTTGCCTTTGGTTCTTCTAGAGACTGGTGATAATTCTCGATGGATTTAACAGCTTGCTTATTCGTATCTTGTCTCCCAGTATCTTACTGCTGTTTGTCACTGGGCTCTGCATTGTGCTTTATCCACATGTGGGGTTATCCTAGGAAACTGGAAAGCCCTAATTTAGAGTTTACAYTGTATCTGTAGTGACTCCTTTTTGCGGGACTTATGGGTGGGTAGATCAGTGATGGAGTCCCACTGCAGTAGAACAGGTGGATTTGGCACTGTATGTCAAAGTGTGTGTATGTACCAGCTGCCTTTCAAGCTGTGAGCCAACCCTGTGCCCCATGGCTGCATGCCTAAACTTGGCACTAWTATGAAATAAGTAGTATTCGTAGATAGAATATATGTGTGTACGGACGCAAGACTTTGGTCATRCTCTCTTGACRACTGTAAGGCAGTGCAAGTCTATATCTGCAGCAGTTACACTGCTGTAACAACAGTCTCTGTCTTCCTGAGTGAATTTTTTTTAAAAGCACGCTTTTTTGTCTAGTTATATGTTATGCAGCATGTTTACTGCACATGTGAACACATATGTTTGTCTACCTATTATCTATGTACACTATAGGCATATATTCTGTAACCTTTCATAAACCTTTAAAACTATTTTTCTTTTCTTTTTTACTTTTTTGAAACGTTATGCATTTTGAACAGTGCATATGCTGAAATCCATTATATTGAACCATTTGTGAATAATGAGTACAGTATGACCCACTTCTGCTCTATATCCAATCTACTAATTATCTACAACAATTCGGATGTGTAGCCTGCTGTCCAAATTGTTACTGTGCACCAGAAGTAATTCTCTATAGTAAGAAGGAAATGATTTGGAAAACATTATTAAAGAATCAGTTACTTAAAAAGATCTTCAGGTTCTTGATCCTTGGCTGAAAGAAAAATACRACTTGAAAGATGGAAATGTATGTCTCTATGCAAGTGACACATGGAAGAACATAAAAAGGTGAGGAGGATGCTGAGATGATAAAAACAGAAAAAAGTGATTTTTAAATAGACAGCAAGAGGCTGTTGATGCCCTATGTCTGAGTATGAAGTTAGCTATTGCTCTGTGAAGATGATGAGTATTACATAGGATAGCAAATTTTCATTAAGTTGGTTTTACTACATAAAATTTAAGATGGTTGGCTAAGTTTGCTGCAAACTTAATAAATGTTGAGCTGGGCTAAAAATCAAGTGAAATCTGGATTGTGAGAAATACTCAATTGTGTCAGTCCCAACATTTCTCTGAATACAGTTTTTCTAGTGATACTTCAATATATTCACTAATGTCAGAACCCAAGCAAAAGTGGCACATAAGAATGTTGTGTGATTCAGTAATCAAACTTAGTATGAAGAATTGCTTTCCATGGATGTTGAGAAGTGTCTTAATGTTGGATTCAGTGGGACTTTCATCAAGCCTCTTCGAATTTTATTGGAATTCAGTTTTCTAACTCTGATCTGGCAGGATTTGTGTAGAAATGGGATATGAGCAGCAGAATAAAATTCAGTGACTATTTTTTTACACATTTAAATGTCTCTGTCAAGTGTTTTCACATGTCCTTGATTTTCAAGTTTTGGTACCTGTCTTAACAGTTGGAATTTTTGTTAGCACAAAGCCATACAGAGAGCAAAACGTCAATTTATGTGCCAAAACTTTTAGTGAATGGAAGTTTTATAGACAAAATACTAAATTATGCTCATACAGTGGATGAGTTTAAAGTTTACTGTAATACAGGCTGCAACCAAGCGTTTGCCTACATTAAATTTGCTTAAGTTCCATCTTCCTTCCCTTTCCTGCTGTATAGGGGAGCAATAGCAATAACTTTTCCTTTGTCCTTTTGTTAAACCAAGAACACTTTCAGAGAAAACTGTTGCCTTTTTTACAGGCTAACACCTGTGAACAGGTAAGAAAGAAACTATTGCCAGATCATTGGTCTGTTACATGTGATCTGCTCTACCAAGGGAGGGGCTTGAATGTATTTTTTTGTTTATCATACATGGAAGCTTACATCAAGACATTTCACTCATAATTTTATGTTTGGTTGTGCTTTTTCTTTAAGAAATGATTGCATTTGGTATGCAGTTTTCCTTACGTGTATGAAATCCTACATTTGCTCATCAGATCTGTATAAACTAACCCCATGACACTGGCAACTTGGAATTAAAGAGGAATTGCTCAGGGCCGCTTACCAATGACTTTCAGACAGAATGGTACTAAGTACTTTTATTATCTATGTTAGTACTGGTCATCCATCTCCGGATTTAATGTGTGTAGTCCAATCTAGTCTTTACCCAGAGTTTCGTAGAGCTGTTCCTCTGTTTCCTTTAAAGACGCTGATCCAAGTTCAGCTGCTCTGATGGGCTTCTGTGTCATACTCTTATTCCCATTTCTGCTCTTTGCTTTACATCACAGAGTATGGAAGTACAGTTTCGTTCCCTGATTGCAAACAGCAAGAAAGAGAAGGGAAAAAACTGCCTGTCATTGAAATTTGCTGGTGAGGAACGGAAGTGGTATCACCATGTTTTGTGAGAGCAGGTGAGGTGGCCAGCTCTGCTCCTAGATCACAGTGGAAGCAGTGAGGGAGTTACGGCTGCTCTGCATCAGCTTTGTACTCCAGCCTGTTGAGGAAATACTGTGCTGTCCCTAGAGCTGCAAATTCATATAAAATGTCATGTGCTTTACTCAAAATTTCCTTTCAATTGATTGGGAGTTTTATCTCAGTCATAAATGCAACTAAATGCAATAAGATCTGCAGGTGCTCAGTGGCACTGTAAAGCAACCTGTGCAGCCTTTACTAATTCCTTGCTACTAAAAGAAGGAAAGCAGTAGTAGTAATCACAGACACATTGCCACATTCCTTCTTCTCAGTGAGATGCATGCATCCAAATCACTGATGAAGGTCAAGGCTTTGTATTTTATATTAATATCTGGTTTCCATGGGTTATGCAAAAGTCCAGTCAGGTCTGCCTTAAGGTCTGTCTGCACTTTTGAGTAATGCTAATGACAAAGAAAACTATGGGGGTAGAACTGCATAGGTCAAACTTACTGAGGTGGCCAATTAAAGTAAAAGATCCAGTTTTCAAAAAGTTGCATCACTTTTGGCTATGAAGAATTCATATACCTGCAGGTATTTTTAATATGTCTCTCCTTAAGAARTGCATGCACTTTGCATAGATTGAAATTGTGGGTTGGTTTCTTACACAAAGTATAGACAGACTGTAGTCTGCTTCTTTTTTTTTTTTCCCAAGTTCATTTCAGGTTATTTAAAATTAAAAATTCCCTGCAGAGAAGTAATAGTTTCTTGTCCTAAAATTAACATTGTGTTTGAAAACTGAAAAGACACAGCTGAAATTTGACTGAAAGACCAAAACAGAAGTTCTTTTCACATATAAAARTCTACTGAGACCTTAAAATACAGCTGGTTGGAACACTTTCATAGAAAACTTTCCCACTGAGAAAGTAGTTTTGTTGAAACTTGAATGTCTAGCTCAAATTGTAAACTGTGATTATTTTCTTCCGAGCAAGGAAAAATGTTAGAGTTATCTAATATGAAGATGTATCTTAACACATTAATATATATTTTATTGGATAATGTGATTAGATAGGTTAGGGCATTTAATGAGTCAGACCACAATGAAGCAAAAAGATCCAGAATATAATGATAGTCTCATTTTCTCATAATGTTTATATGAAAATTTCAAGAAGTTTTCTCATTCTGATCACAAACAGGTGACCAAAGTTGTCTCCAGAATGAAAATGCAGTTTTCCAGCTCAGTCTTGTTTATACCAGTTAGTGTGAGTAGGAGGATCAAATCATAGAATTTTTTGGCACTCTAATAAGCTAATTCAGGAATTTTTAAACATAGTTTGTCAAGTACTGCTGTCGCAGAAAGTTGCTTGCTACTTTGACRTGGGAAGGTCCTGGCTCCCAAGGGGCTGTATATATGGCCAATATGAGATGCATCTTTAGCTTCACCTGTTTCTGTTGCAGAGTGGTAGCTATCAGCTCCGTGTTCGGTCAAGCAYAGGCACAGCAGAAAGTGTTGTACTATTTAGGCAGTGCTTTGTGCCTAAAAAGCCATTCCTTACCCCTTCCAGAAAAAGGGTGGCAGGCAAAATATTATTTGTGTGACTCTGAATAAGTTTGTGTGTTAGACTTAGGGAACTCCTGATTTGCTATATTTTCTTAGCACCAGATTCTCAGCAGTACTGCAGGGGCTGTGAAGGGATTGTGCTGGTGTCGCAAAGCAACAGTGCTAAGTGGTGTTTAGAGCTTCTCATTGAGCCAAGTTTTTTCCTCGTGACTGCTTAATATTCGATGTACAAAAATTCTTCTCAAGTAATTCTTCTAGTGCAAGAGCAAATGCAAACATTGCTAGAACAATGAACCTTCTTTGTAACTCTAATAATGATATTGGTAGCTCGTGATTTTTATTGAGAGCCTTATGATATGTGGTTTTTCTATTTTTTTTAATGAAAGTAGCAGCAGCTTAATAAAAGATAAATATGTGAGCATCTCAGATTTTATTAAAAACACATAAATAGGGGCATGCATACTTACCAAGGAAAACAGGAAAATGACCCAAATATGTCCTACCTATTAAGAAATTTCTTAATCTTCTATGATTTTTAAGCTATATGCTAGGGAGAGTCAGTGTAATGTAGGCCTTTGCCTTGCAGTGAATTGACCTTTTTAGGCAATTCAAGTAAGTAGAGAGATCAAGGAAAGCTGGATAGGGAGATGCAGCTGGCCAGGTGGTGGTGGTGCTGTGTTTGGACAAGGTGAATGTTCCTTGCGCTGGGCAATGGGACTGATCCGATGGGGAGGAGCTGAGGAACGAGACTGTGCCTGTGGTTACTGGGTGGCCTAGTGCTGGGATTTGCACGTTATAGCATTTACTCTGGCTTCATCCCTTTTGCGCGTCCAAATCAAAAAAGTCTCAGCTACAAATGGGAGATGCCAGAATCATGCTTTTGGAACAGATGATACAGGCCCAAAGCATCAGTCGTCTTCTGAAAGTTTAAGACTCGACATATCTGACACTGATTTCAGATGGCGCTTTTGCAGGATGCACGTATTTAACTACATTTTCTTCATTTTGTTTCAAAAGGAATTTTTGTGTATGTGTATGAAGGACAGCACATACATACCACTGGCCTTTGTTTCACTGACTTCCTGTTCTTTTCCCCCAAATTCTATCATATCAGCRCTAAACAACTTTTCCTTTCAGAAATCTGTGCCTTTTTGCATGCATGGTGAAGAAGGCCTGCCCTTCAGTTTCTTGCAGCTTGGGGTTAGGGAAGCATGTCTGTTCACAGTTCAAATCTCTTGTGAACAGATGGTTCATAAGGGCGCCTGATTTCTAAGAAAGATGAAAAATTAGAATGTATCCCTTTTAGTTTTACTCTCAAAAAATAATTTCCATTCCAATGCTAATCAAATGCATGCTAAAGACATTAAAGAAACAATAGAAAAAAAATACAAAACCCTTTTTGTCTTTCCTGTGCATGCATAGACACATGTGAACACAAATTGTCTTTCTTTCACCTAATTCAAAGCACTACATGCCACTTTCCTGATAAATTTGTGCTCTTCTCATATAAAGGAAGTAATATAATCAATTCCTCAGCTTGTGTTGTAAATAGAATAATATTTTTTAAGACTTCTGTATGGAAGTAAACCTTGTGTCAGGATGAATGCATGTTGACAGAATAGCTATGTGRGGGCTGTTGCATAGCCATGCCTTTGCGCCCTAAAATATACTACTGTCCTTGTATGCAGAGGAATGAATCCGCGTAAGCATTGCAATGCAGTTCTAGTGAGATGATTCACCTACACATGAACCCAGGAAAGCTGCAGAAAGCTTTCAGGGAAAGGTGCAGCATTATAAATATTTTAAATCTTACTGTGAGCAGGGAAAAGTGTGACATATGTTTTACATTTCAGTGCCTGCTCCAGTGCCATTATTTTAGAACCTGTCGCCTTTCATAGGCAATGCACTCATAGACAAATGCCATCACTTCAAAACCAATAGTTAAGCTGCCTCTTTTCATACCGTTTCTTTCAGTTCCAGTTGACAGTTAAAAATGTTTGTTGTTTTTTTTTCCTCCACCCTGTTCTAAGTGATCTGACCTAAAAAGACTGTAGTATACAGCTGAGCTTGAAATACAAACATTCCCATTGAAACTTGTAACATCCCACCTTGTCTGGGGCATAGCAAAGTATAAAAGAAGAATCTCAGTGTTTGAGTGAAGCCATTCGCAGATACAGGCGTTATCTGGGAACAGGGGGAGGTGTGGTTAGAAGCTGTTTCAGAGTAGTATGAAGAAAAGCTACTTATTCAAGGTGCAGAGCAACTACTGKTTTTTTTTGTTTGTTTTTGCCCCCATTTGGCATATTGCTCAAATGGCCCCAAATCTCTTACTGTGCTTTACAAAGCATTACTACCATCACTAGGGGAAGAAGACATGGTAATGAAGAGACATGTCCAAGATCCTTCTGCAGGCCAGCAACAGCAAAGAGACTTGAACCCAGGTCTTATGAGTTCTACTTTTGCTTTCTATTCACTAACTTTTACCTGCTTTCTTGGATTTAAATGTGTATAAAATAGCATGAAGAAGTCAGGACAAGCAAAATAATTCATAATATAAGATGGCAGCTTTGTTTGGAAGCGGTTTATTCTATAGATTGTCTTTTCAGTATTGTGTGACAGGAATTCAGTATTTCAGATCCTGATGGCTTTGAATTGCCTTATGAGACATCCAGAACTGATTGTCTAGACCTTTTAAAATTTTTAGGTAACAGTTAATTTTCAATTGTAGCAGTAAATAACTTACCAGAGTTTTGTGCAAAATGGGGAGAAAAAAATGGTACAGTTCTGTCCAGTCTACCTTCATATAGTCTTTCCTTTCATGAGAAATGATCACAATTAAATATTTGTAAATAATGTCTGAATAATTAAAAACAAAAGATCTGGCTCCCAAGTCCTTAACATTTTAAGTTAAGGACATGTTCCTTTTGGAGCCTTGCCAAAAGAACATTTCTGGATGACATTGATACAGCTCATGTATTTTCAGAGCCCATCTATGCATCTCCTGGCTTAACAATAACGGGCAATTGTGGAAATATCATCCCACAGGGAATTTAAGATCTGGCTAGATAAACAAGCCTAGAGCTGTTCAGGTAAAACTAAATGCTGCCTTGGGGTACTGAAATAAACTACTTGTTCTTTGAGATCTTTAACAGCTCTGTTTTGATTCTGGGTTGGGTTTCTTTTTTTCTTTAGTATATGTTACTGAATTCTTTAAAGCTTGATTGCCTTTCTGAAAGAAATAACACTCAATTATAAGTTTATTGCTCACAACGTAGAAACTACTGGGTGAAATATGCAGCTTGCATTATGCAAGATGGCAGAATAGCCAATTCAAGTATTTCTTTCTAGCTTCCAGAAGTATAAGTTTTGTATTAGTTAAAATTCACAATGCTTCGTATCAAGCTCTGTGTGTACCTAAGCTCCTGCAAGGTGAAAAATGATGCATCAAGCATATCTAAAATTTTTATTTGTTCTGGAATAATTTTATTTCCTTTGGAAGCTGCTTTTTTTCTAGACTGTCAGTGAAACTGGAACTTCAGAGGGTTGTCTGTCTTAGTSTAACAGCCAGGTAAACAGTATACCAAACTGAGGAACACATCTAGCATTTCATTTACCACATGCATGGCAATAACATGGAGAAAGAATATTTTTACATGCTTGTATAAAATTAAATGGTCTCTTATTAATAAGAAGATGCATATCAAGATGACGTAACTGAAGTTAGTGCTATATGTATGCACGCACACCTGCTATTTCCTTCAAATTTCTTGCAACTTTTGTTCCTGCCTTTGCCACATTTAGACTGCCACAGGTAGGAACCAGGCCTGACTGACTTAAAGACAGATTRGACAAAAGATACAGAGAATATAGTGTTACTACAGCTGTACTATGGTAAAAGTAGAAAGGACATGGCCAAAGCAATCCAGTATTCAGCAGAATCATTTAAGAAGATTAGTTTCTCTYTTCCATATACGGTATTCTTCTTGCAATACAGTTAGGATAATAGCTGACAGTTATTAGTAATAGTTAATAGTAACTCATTTTATAATCATTAAAGAGGCATGCAGAAGTGTGGATGTCACAGTTTACATTTAACAGTTTGCTATTGACTTTTATAAAGGTCCTTTCATGGAGCTAAACAGTTCTGTGTGCTATTCAACAGGTTGATTAGAAATAGGTGAGTACGTAAGTGCATGGGATAGTTAGGAATCTATAAAGAGTTCCTGATAAACTTTTTTTTTTCCCTCCAAAAAAACAAAGGTCTTGTATTGACATATTACCCCATAACAGTTTTTTTCCTAGCTGAAAGCCATAGACTTACACATTTTAGGTGCTGATATATTGACCGAACAAATAAAGGTTGAAAATCAGATACACTCCTGGGTCTGACAGAAATCTTAACAAGACCCTTCTTCCCCCCACCCCTACCAATTCATTAACGAGGATTTGTCAATGATTTCTCTCAGTGTTGGGAGACGTTTGGTGAACTGAAATGATACAGCTTTAAGCAGTATTATTTTCAGAGACAATCACTGGAAGAGACTACTGAAGAGGTGTTGAATCCTAAGGATGAATCAGCCTGAGATTCAAAATATGGAATCTGAAAGGAGGGTTGCAGAAATGGTTTACTGTGTCCTGACTCAGAGACTAGGGACGTACTCTGGGATCTTACAGAGAAAACTCTCTAGATAGTGTGCATTGTTCATTCAAATGAATTTATGTCCTAGCCCRACAAATCTGGCTCTGATGTCAGGGTTTACAGATTTTGTTTGAACGTATTTAGGAAAAATGTGGCTTCATGGATTTTCATGGGACTCATTTAAAAAAGCCAATGCTTTGGGGAGAACAATTTCTGTGATTTCACTTAAAAAGTGAAATATTACCAGAGGGGTTTAGTGTTTAAAAAAAGGCAGCAGGGAGAGGAGGGAAGGTTGGCTGTGACATACACTAGTATGAAAAGAACGGATGATATTATTTGAAATACCAAAGTGACTTAGGTGTCTTTTTCCTCTGTACCCTACTTTCTCAGGAAGGATCTCAGTCTRTTCCTTTTGAAGTTAGTAACTATAACCTTGCAGTCTTCACTGAGGACACTACTGTGAGCCTGCTGATTGTAGGCACAATTCAAAGAAACTCAGTGAAATCCCTGTCCCACTAAAGTTAAGAGACTTGCTGTTGATTTCAGTGGAATAGGCTTTCACTTGTAGTCTTAGAGCAGTGGGAGACATCCAAAATGTAAGCTGGATTGCTATTTTAGTTGTTTAAAAACAAAAWGTTCAGACAGATCCCTTCTGAAACCATGAGCTACACTTCTGAGATCAGGATCTGGGCTGCCTATATTCCAGTGTGAAAATCTTCTCCAAAGAAGTAAACGGTAAGAACATATGCTGCTATTTAAATTTTCATTGAAAATCAACATGTTTTTTCTTATCCYGCTGAATCATTTTTGCTAGAGGAACAAATCAGAGTTTTTGTTTAAACATTGAACTTGGCAAATGAGTGTGATGCTATAAGCAGAGTCCAGGTGCAGGACTGAAGCTTCTGCTTAAAAGTACAGCTTGCTGCTGTGTACACCATGAGGGGAGCAGAGGGGTAGCTTCACCTCCCCTGTCCATATCTCAAAGCTGTGCAAAACCTCAAAATGTAAGGTGTTCCTGTTCACTTTTTTCTCCTTGCTTCCACAGMCTGTGGCAATATCCAGCTGAGTTTCAGAGAACCTTTTTGTTTTTTATGGTAAAGGTTTTGCCTGACAAAAGACAGATWTTTATTGTGAAAGCCTTCATTATACAAAGGACATCAATAGCTACCTTTGAAACCAACCATATCTTGGAGTTTCTTTTGGTTTCTTTTAGGTGTRAGCTAAAACTAGAGGTTTGACATGCATACCAAGTCCTCCAGAATGTTTATTCAAAAATGAAGAGTTGGAAACCTATGAACAGCAGTTGAAGAATGATTGACAAGATTCTCTGAAATATGTTAGCYGATTGTTGTTAAAGTTATCTTAGCCTTTATCCTGCCGTGCTCGTGAAAAACATCAGCTTTGCTGAAACTGGAAGGATTTAGGGAATTGGACTACTTTTCTGCCCTCAGTACAGGCTGAATCTTATACAGCAATGTCTTTCAGCTGTGTTAAGATRGATTGCTGTGAAATAAAATACATAAAGTGTTTAGGTGCTTCTTCTGCTAACCTATCACTACTGCCCTCTTTGAAGTAAGAATAAGTATGCTCTGAATTGCAATAATCTTATCAAGGGTTGTATTTTTCCATTGTAAGTAGAAATAGGAGTAAAATGCAATTCTGGATGGACAGTGAATGAGATAAAAACACTGCCTTGAAATATGAAAAKAAAATTTAAAATGAGAATAAAAAAATAAAATTTTAATTAGAATTTTAAAAACTAGAAACTTTAATTTCACGGACCAAATCTCCAAGACAGCGTGTAGATGGTGGTGTGCGGATGTGAGAATATATTCTGTGTTTATAAGCTCTGATTCTATTTTTCAAACTGCGTCTCCAGGACTTACAGCACTATCTCCAGAGATGGTAAAGCAGATGAAGAGTAGTTCTATTATTCTTGTTCATGTTTGGATGCTAAGCCTCTGCAGAGCCTGAAACACTCCCAGAAGTAGTAGAACAGCCCATCATACCAGCTGTTTTAAATTTCCAACAGCCTTCTTAGGGCTGACTATGGGTTACTTTGCAACCAATGACCTCCATAGCCTAGGGTCTCCCTTTTCCCCACAGCTTTCTCCCCCCGCCTCTAGCAAACCCTGTCTGGAACTGCTGACGGGAGCACAGCAGCGTATTGCAGCTTCTGCTCCAAGGGAACTTTATCCTGGGAGGCTAGCCGGAGGAGTGGAAGAGAGTTTGGCCGAGACCTTGAGTTTTACCCCTCCRCAGGGGTGAAGGATATTGCCTGTTATGTTAGATGTACATTAGAAAACTTAAGAAATGTATCATAAGAGACTCTTRGGAATTAAAAGCAGATTAAATAGGTCATTTTACTCATTTCATGTGACATTGTAGGGTGATTCCCAGCACTATGTTAAAATATGGAAGCGTGGTAGAACGATTATCAGATAGTAAGCACTACATGCAACTTTATGAGTGCACTGATATTCAGGATGGGAAAGATTAGATGGCCAGAGATGATGTCGCATCTTGTGGAGAAAGAAATATCAGGAGATCTTAATCTGAAGGAAAGCAGGCAGTCTTGTTTCCAGCTACTGTACTCACAGATTGTGTCTTGTAGGTCTCATATAGCTTCTGGTACATGTGTGGTGCTTTAAAAAAAATAAAAATAAAAATCTACTTTGCCAAGCCATTGTGGCTGAACAGGCATCTCCATGCCTGTGATGATGAGTGTTTAGGTGGGGTCTTGTATAATCTACCATAAGCCTTGGGATGCTCCCAGGCAATTGAAGTAAGAATCAACAGGATGGACTACAAACAAAAGTAAAGCAGATATTGATACTGGTCAAATAAATTTCAGATGTTTATGAGCTTTACTGAAAAAATCTTCATTCCCTTCAGGTAACTGAGCATTACCACTCTCTTCAGGTAACTATGCCATTTAAATGGGACATGATGCTCCTATAAAGCATAATGTGTGGAAACTGTGGAAAGGAGAGGAGCTTATGACAAAGTGTTTGCTACTTTTTCAAAGAATGGAAGAATGCCTTTTTGTGAGTCTTTTCTGTAGACAGAACTTTATATAAGCAACACCCATATCTGTACACACCAGACATAATTATTTGCCAGTAGATGGAGTAGTTTAATCAAATGTCTATCATTTAGTATCATATCAGTTTCTTGTATGACAATCTCTATAGCTTCTTGACACCATTAAACCCTTGAATGCTTTCTAGTATGATGATTGCAGAGTTATTTCAGTTATTGGCGACGGCTCTCTGCTTTTGCTGTAGTGGCAAACATAGTTAGTTACGTGATCTGTCAACAAAACCTTTTTTCATTTTTTTTCACACTTGGATATCAGACTTATCTGCCAGAATTTTTAATAACATCTCCTACATCTCTTTTTAGGAACTTCTTTTCCTTTCATGTGACTTCCTGACATAAAGAAGAGATACTTGAAGAGTGCAAAACAGAACTATTCATGATGCTAATATTAGACTGCTAATCAAGAGAGGTCATTTATCAAGGGAGGACAATATTTTAGGCTTTTTACAGATTTTTACCTTGTCACTAGGAGGCACATGATGGTTCTCTGTTTCTTCAGGTATCAYATGCAGTAGATAGGAGTTGTTAGGGAAAAAAAAAGATTGCCTTGGWGGGTATATGCAGCAAGTTTGCATTTGCTGAAGTTGGAAGTACTAACATGTTACGGATACACAACTGTGAAACCTGTGTCATTTCTCTTGACTTAGATTTCCCTGGCTGTCAGCTCTGGGGCAGTAACTTTTACAGCACCCAGATCTTCTCTTTTCCCAGCTGATCTTCATGATGCCACAGTTTAATAGTTCCACAATTTTTCTCACAGGGGCAGAATGCCCCATGTCTTCCCTCCAGTAGTAGAAAAGAAAATGAATGTTTCTGTTGTTCATATGTCCAGAGCTAGAGTAAAATACCCCATCATCCTTGACATGTTTATGSCATCAGAAAAGTTCCAAAGCATTCCACAACCACTTCACAATAGGGATTATTTCTCTCCCCGCTTGTAAATAATGGATGTTTCCTAGTATCAGCTCACTAGAATCATCTGGCATGAAGAAAGAATATTTTGGGTGAGTGAGATCATAAATGAGGAAATAGAAATTTGTTGAGATGGTAACAGTAACCTGCTTGATGCCTGAAAGAGTGAGTGATAAAGGTTTCTGCAAGGCTACTTGCACTTTCGTTAAAGAGCTGAGAAGGGAGGATGTAGAGCCTTTCAGTGTTTTTTAGAAAGGTTTATACTGAACAATCCTATTAGATTTTAGCATCAAGYCTGTTGCAGACTTGCTAAAATTAGTCTATGATTGTCTTCTTACAAAGTGGTAGTTGCATTTTCTGGACTTAAAGAAGTCAAACACAGTCTGCTAATAGTAATTGCTTAAAAAGTTTGTAAAAATTTTTTAATATTTTGAAACTAGGTATTACTGATTTATAGTATTATGATATTGTGGTATTTCTGTTGCTGTTTGGGCAGAGAAAATAATGATGAATGCTGCCTAGAAAATAGTTAAAATATGAAATGAACTTTTGTTCTATTTGTGAAAAAATTTTTTTTTGATTGGATGCAGTATTAAATATGTGTAGGTATCATAAATCTCCCTGGCCAGATACAAACAGAAAAAATAAACATGTATAACATGATCAAAGAACTCACAATTTTTTTTCAGAATCTGAAGTATTYGGTTAGCTCTAATTTTCTAATAGTTCTCAAACTTAAAAAAACCCAAAATATATCTGTTAGCTGTACTTAGGGAGGGAAAAGGGAAATGCCTTGAAATTAGAATTCATAATGCAGATTTTACTTCTGACTTACCACTTAGTTAAAAAAGTGGAATATAGGATTCTAAATATAATGGAAATAATGGCAGATTTTTATGTTTAGCTATGTGACTAATGATTTCCCAACAAGCCGTGGTTATAGGGACTAGATTATATAATTAGACATGTAGATTAACAAATGAATAAACAATACCACCAATATTTATGACCACTGGGAATTCAGAGCTAGTTATATACAGTTTCAATTATTTGTCTGTAGGTTTCAGTGGTGATTCATGAGGGATTAATTTGGCTTCCTATATTTGTTAATGATTCTTGAGCAAATCTGCAAAACCTGAGTTACCTGGGTTGTGTCACAATCCAAAATAAAAAAAATAAAATATCTTAGGCTTGGTAGTCTCCATGCCAATGAACATAGACAAGAACCCATTCTTTGTGCCAAAAAGTCCTAAAACCCCTATTCAGCCAATAATAGAAAATTGTTCAGTCTAAGGGCATGTGTCAGCTGCCCAGTGAAAGAAAGAAGGCAGGGAACTGTATACGAGCAAAATGAGTGCTCTTAAAAACTCCATGAAGAACAAGTAAAGATAAAAGTGCAGGATCAAAGCTTCAAAGCCTTGCTGACAACTGAAATATGAACATCAGATGTTTTCAAACGCCCTTCGAATAGATTTCAACATTAGAACCTCATGCTTATTGCCTATATCCTAAAGTTTTGTTTGAAGATAAACCTTTTAAGCTCAAATCCATTCCTTATTCGCTGCATCAAGTAACTTCTAAACAGATCCTTCCTGCCACCTTTGTACAGTTTGTCTGACCTGACTCTTTTCTTTTCGCAGCTCAACCAGAAATGTATGTTACCTGCTTATTTAATTGTCCTTCTGTGGCTCATGCTTCTTGCTTAGTAGCTCTGATGTATCAAAAGTACGATCCATTCTCTCCCCACCATTCTCGTGTCTCCCAGGAAATTCTGTATTCACTTTGTTGCTGAGCTGTCCCTAAGTGCAAGAGCGGTTAATTGTTTTTACATTCAAGGGCTTCATTGTAGGTTTCCCAGAAAGAAGATGTGCTGTACTATATTTGGATGTAAGAAGGCATTAAAAAGCATGCTATTTTTACAAAATACTATTGGCTTTGGTAATACCAGTGTAATTCAAGATCATTAAAACTCCCACCGATTTCAGTGTAAGACAGCAGTGAGTAAAAGCCTGCTTCTGTTTAGGCTTATGATTAGTGCTTAAAAAAATGCTGTTTTGTTCGTGACCTACTACCTTGTTCTTGCATATTCTCTAGCATGTGGTACCTGGGGTTTGTGATGCAGTAATGAGCTCTAGATCTACTTCAGTGAAACCTGAAAAACCCGTGCTCCCTTCAAAAAAATTAAAGCACAAGGGTTTTAGATGAGTCAAATATCTGTATTCTCTTAATTTTTTTTTAAAGTGAGCTGCTTGTTTCAAAGTGAATTAACGAGGACAGTGCTGAAATAGTCATCTTTCTGGTTTGTAGCACAGCACACCAGTGAATCAAYGTAAGGCAGTTCCTAGCTTTAACTGTGGTTAGTGCAGGCTCTGTGCAGACTCAGTCCCACAGAAGTGTTAGAGGTAGAGGAAAAAATGTTTTTTTCCTTCCATTCTATAAGTGCAAAGCACAAACAATTTTTATTTCACATGGTAACTATCTCAGTATGGTAACATTGCTTTTGCTTTCTCTGTCTTAGATTTATATCAAGTTGATTGCTATCTTTACTGAAAAAAATGATGCCTGATGTAAAAAGTACAAAGCCTCAAGGAGTTTGTCTACACCAGACTTTTTTTTAAATCTCAAGTTAATTGCCAATTAAYAGTAAGTACTCAACATGTTCATAAAAGCTAGTATGACATTCCATAGAGGTTTGCCCAAGGCTACACATTTTTAATGATATTATAGTTCTCTGTAACAGTAGTCCAAAACCAGCCACTTGCTGTAGCTACTGGAAGCAGTTTGGACAATTAATGTATAGTGTTGTAGTATTCTGGCCCTCAGTTTTGCCTTAGGGCCCTGTACCCAGCTTCCATATCTTTTACTGTTAAGGGCTGGACTTTGCTCCCCTAGGTCCTTGGACCACACATGCCAGAAGCCTGAGTGCTGTTGAGAGGCAGCAAATTTACAAGTCATGTTTCTGCAGTAGGCCTGCAGGCTGCCAACTGGTGTTGAGAAGAAGGTGGAAGAAAGCCTCTATATTAAACCTTCACCAATGGCGCTCCTCTCAGTCCTTCTTGACATCTACAAATATATATACTGAGTATCAACCACAGCATGAATTTCTCCTTTCTGAGTGCATGGGAGTGAATTTATACCCAGTTCATGTTGTTCTGACATCAAAATATCCAGTCATTGGATGTGCCTGGGCTGATAGACTGTTTTTTCTTCTCATTACCCAACAGGCTTTTTGTCAGGATTCTTCCTCCCATGTGTGGAAAAGAAAAGAGAGAAACCAGTAACTCACTTAGGACAACCTCCATCATTTGCATCTGGGACAAATAATTAAAAAAACACATCCTCTTCTGATAACCAGCAGATTACATTTGTATAATCTGGATTCTCCGCCTCCAGAGTTGCCTCGGGAAATTGGATGTTGCAGGCTTATAGACAGCAGCGTGTTCAGGCTATACCAACTGAACAACTGAGTTAGTGTAAGAGTTTATGACTGCGCACTTCCTCTGCTTCTGGCCATGCTCTTCCATTGGCTTTGGTGGCCACTCTTTCTGGGTTAGCGAGTTACATAAATTCACAGAGGAATTTCGTGTTCTTTTTGTTCTTCTGTTTTGTTTGTATTTTTGTTCTGCTAGAAGTGATTGTTTGTCTTAAATATTTATCCAAGTATCCTGAGGAACAGATCCTCAAAACAGAATAAGAATTAGCCTTTGTTTTGCTGATTATCATTCTCCTCTTTGTGCTCATGTAGTCCATTCAAGAAGATCCTAATAGACTCCTAGTGACCCATTTACCTGTTGCATTTACCTCTGTGGTGGAACATGGCATCTTTTTTAGCGTTTCACAGCAACATTACACAAAAAATACGGGAAGCAAAGATGATCTTCCACTTCAATTGGCATAAAATATTATAGCTACTGAGGTCCCTGAATTGGATGCTGCCTTAAAACAATGTGAAATCAGAATGCTGAAGTCTGATAAGCAGAACTGAAGAAAGATCAGGTTTAAAGAGGATCTGGATTTGGTGAGGGTCCCAAGTTTAAGGAATGAAACCCTCAGCATTGCTTCTCTTGAATGCTTGTTTCTCACAATGCAGCCTTTGTGCAATCACAGCACATTTTCCAAATGAAACTTTATTTGGACCTTTGAAAGACAAAAAGTGATTTAAATTTGATTATTTTTATCCTTTTTCTTTCCAGTACAGCAAATCTAGGAAACATCCATTTCTCAGAGCAGTTCCTGCATTTGGCTTCAGTAGTCAGTTCCCATAGTTCTGTTCCCTGAAGGACCAGTTATTTGGGTAGTCCTTCCTAGTACATGTGGGGCTACGTATTCATTAATGAGACAAAGGGCAAGAGCTACAGAATAGCCAAATCCATACTGGCTTTTTGTGCTCACTAACACATGAAGTCTATCAAGATTGCAACCTATCCTCTAATATTGACAGCATGAAACCTTGAGGTTTGCATGTCTGCATTTTGGCAAATTATTAAATTCATTATCTCATCCTATCTACTAGGTAACTTACAGATCTGTCCCTGCTGGGCTTTGTAGGTTTGGCTGAGAATGCCAATGTAATGTTTTATCTTTCAGTCTGACCACAGCTTTGTGAATATGCTTCTCTGTACTTTAATTCTCATGTTGTTAGGAAAAAAGGCTTCAGAATGGCCAGTATAGTAGTTACAGCTAAGAAAAGGCAAACAAGGAAGTTCATTAAAATTTTCTCCTGGAAAAACCTATTCAATTTTTTATGCATACATATATGTGTGTGTGTGTGTATGCGTGTGTGTGTATCTCCACACACACACTTTTCCCCAGTGGGTTGGTGTGTGTGCAGCACTGCAAAATGGATCTGCCACCATCCCTGACAAGCTGCTAGAAATAGATTTGATTGACTATGACTCAGACCCTCAATATTGTTGTCCAATTCATCAGTGAATGCACTGCAGGCTCATTGATTATATGTAAGACCAGCAGGAAGCCTTGGCTTGTTTCATGGGCCACCTGTATTCAGCTGTTATGTACACCCTCTTCTCTGATATATGCATGTAAATGAGTTGAGGTCACTTAAATTTGACAACATAGCCACATTTTTTTATGAATAAAAAAAGAGTAGGAAACGCAGGCACAGCTCTTTGTATGTAGAAGTTGGCATCATCCAGAACTGAGAGCATGGACTCTAAATCATCAGCTATGTTTTAGAAGTTAAGTAATGTATCCTAGAAAATTTCTGACTGGTAGATACTCTAGATTGAATAGCTAGCTGTTTTTGAGAAGAGTGAAAGTAACTGTATCTATGTATGGGGTTTAATTTAGATTAAACTTCAAAGTTAGCAAAAGGTTGTAAATGAAAATGGTTTTCCRTGAGCAAACATGATTGTATCTCACATATTTGATTTTGAAAATATTTTTCTCCCAGTAATTATGCACATAGGATGCATATAAGTAAACGTCAGTCCTATAGGGAATTGAAATTTTACCAGACCATGCCTGTAGATGCGCCTATTTCTCAGGAATGCAAAATCACTTTAAACCAGAAAGCTCACACCAATTTGAGGCTCATCAAATAATCTCAGTGAGCAGGTACCTTGTACTATTGGGATGTGTACTTTGCCAGAGTTTTTTTTCAGTTTTCATGTAAACTTCATAACAGAGGAAATCAATGTATCAGTTTGACAAGCCATGTACAGTATCATTTGCCTTGGTTTCCTGTTCGTAACATTTTGGAAAATACTAGTTGTTTCTTTGCACCACTTCCTTACAAAGGGTTAGAGAACCAGGCCTCTTCTGGCACTGAGGGCAAGAAACTTGGGTCCCATGACAGGTTTTATTCTTATTGCTTTCATGCTTCATATGCATATCTATTTGTAATGACATCTTTTCCACATGCACAAAAAAAAAAAGTCATAATTTTTGTTTGCTAAGCATTGAATAATTCGCAGRATGCTCTTACAATCATATAACATGACCGACAGCCTTTAATTTCCCTGCTTGTGGAATTTTTGGAGGAATCTTCCCTAGCCAAAGCACTTCATCTACTTCTCTGCTGAGGAGCCAGAAGTCCCAGTGAGGAGGAGGAGGCTGGTGATGTTATAAGGGCAGCCTGAATATACAAAGCGGGTTACAAGCTTCTTGTAACGCAGCGTGCTATTGCTGTTTGCACTGATCTCATTAGTTTGTTTACATACCCTGATTTTACTCTCTCCCCGACCAACTCCCTGTACCTTGTGTTTCCTGTGTGCTAGTTTCAGTGCTGCTCACGCAGCAAGAACAAACAATTCAAGCCGCCGGAGGAGTTTGCAGAACAGACTGTACACACCTAACTCTCCCGCTGCCAGGAGTCAAGCTCTGAAAAAGTGAACTGCCTTTCCACTTCTGTTTGTTTTTAAAAGGCAAGTCATTAGTCCTGGGTTACCAAACCATTCTCCTATCTCCGTTGCTGAAGGAGTGTTTGTTTTTTCACAGTGCTTAAAAGGAATGATCACGTTGCCTGATAGGGGCTCTCTACGTGGTGGTGTTGTTARCTCTGTAGTTCAAACATCATATTTAGGTGCAAGATCTTCCAGTTGCTTTCCACGGAGGTTTTATCAGCACCCTTGTTCTCATAGCTATAAAACTGTTCTTTCAAGCCCTCTACTCATTGTCCTGTGAATAATGGTTGACATCGTTTATGTCGAGGTAGCACTTCATCCTGTAGGAAAAGGATTCTGCAACTCTAACCTGGGACGTCCAGATGCTGTAGAGCCCTAGCAGTCTTTGTAGATCATGAGATTACGTCTTCAGCTTGTATAAATTAACATAATGCTTTTGACCCCATGTTTTTRAATGAAGGTCAATGTTCTGAGTTTAACTGGTTTGAAAACATGAAAGTTTACTSACAAAAACAACCTCTTGTCCACTTAATACTTTATTCTAGCCAGTGGGAAAGAAAAGGAAGCCAGACATCTACTATTCTAAATATTGAGTGGGCTAGACAAAGACTGTTTTTAGAAGAAAAAATCTGATCTCTGTTTGTGATGATGCATGTATTCTGGCATATGCTAAACTCTTCACCCTCTGCCACAGCTCTAGATTTGTACTTATGTGATTCTTTTYGAAAGATCTAATGAGCTGGTGAAACCACGGACTGGTAAATTCTACAGGCTGAATTTGTATGTTGTGTATCCAAGAGTTTCTTGTCATCTATTGTTGATATATATATATGGCATTCTATATCATTATACTAGTATTAAGTATTTCAACTGAAATTAGCACCTGCTGTGTTAGATATATAGATCCATGAGGGACACTTGCACTGACTAGTTACCAGCTTTTTCATTTTGTTTTCTTTCRTTTTTTGAATAGTTGTTTTCCTGCATTTTGTGGGTCACTGTTTCTCTGTTTAAATCTCTAGAATTTGAGCTGGTTGAAAATTTCCCAGATAGAATTGAAATGCTATTAAATATGCACTTCTGTACTCTATTTCTATCCTGGAATTTAAAAATGCCAGAAATACCAACTTCTCTTGCCCAAACTGGAAATGCAGACAAACTTTGTAGAAGCTTTTGCAAGCTTCAGGAACTTATGAACTTTCATGTGTTTTTGCTGAGCTGAATCCAAATTTCAGACATTTAGAGATTGAATGACATTAAACTGATTGAATGACATTAAAACCAGCGCCCCATAGAGACGAGCAGCTGAGTTATTGAGCACAGTGAACTGTTTGGCCTGGGCAATAGAGACGCCTCAAGCGTGGCTCAGAGCAGAGGCTTCAGGAAGCGAGCTGTTGTCATGGCTTCGGATTCCTCCCTAATGCTCAGTTCACAACAGCAGCAGGATTAAGTGTTTTGAGGAAGGGCTTGAAACTGTGAGTTTGTCAGGAGATGGAGAAAGGGGGGTTCGGAACAATCTGTGTTGGCTGCTTTCCAGCAGGGGATATGCRTAATAGCAAATGATGTCATATAATGGAGAACGCAGAAAAATTCTTTAAACATCAAAAATAAGAGTGTTRCTGAAAAACAGAGAGAGATAGGTGTTGTGAAAATGCACTCTATATGTGTGTGTGTGTTTATATGTATATAATGTCATATATTTCTGGCTTCCCMGTTTCCAGGAAAGCAGTAAGGACCAATAATATGATTACATGGTCAGTGACCGTGGCAGCAATATGGAACTGGTAGAAAAGGATGAAATGTGTTTAGCCTCTGCTTCCTTCAAACTTTTCATTAAAGTATAGTAGATTATTGCAACAAAAATGTGATCCAGTTAAAGTATTGACATTAAATGAAGCCAGATGTACCTAAGTAGCAAAATATTCAGAAGAAATGACTTAACATATAAACTATGTGTGGATTAATGTAATTCCCTGTTCCTCCCCCTACTCAAATCTCTCTCCTCCTCTCAAAGAAACCCCAAATCAAAACAAAAGCAGAGGAGGAAAAAAAAATTACAAACCATAAAACCTAAGAATCTAAGAGTTGCAGCCAAGCTAGTCACYGTAAGGCAATTTGCTAATGGTTTTGGCAGAAATGATCCTGTTCAGCTTGTCTTCCTGCCATGCTAGCAAGCTAGCTTTTATCCATATGTGAAATGTTTTATTTCCTCTAACAATATTTGAATATGTTTTCTTCTTTTCTCTGAAATATGAAGAATGATCCTAATTTCACCGTTGGAGCAGAGRAAAGGTTACTTTAGAAGCAATGTAGTGTTTATAGTTGATTTTGTGAAATCTATTGTTTTCTCAGGTCTTAAGAGTGCAAGCTGGAAACAGTTCGGATCCTTTCCAAGCTCTCRGAACATATTTCGCATACCAGATCACATGTTTTTACTAGTCATATGAAACTAGGTGAAAAAAAAATTAACAGAACAGTAATTATGAAAATGCCACTGATATCGGCAGTGATAAAGGAAACCTCAGTGCATCACCATTTGGATGTTTCTGCTGTAGAAAAGAAGAGAAATTGCAGAATTTACTTTTTCCTTTTTTTTTTTTTTTTTTTTTWYWSTCAGAAATGTTTATACATAGATATGTCCCTATTCTTGTTGCATCGAACTGTTCAAATTACATTTGGGCAGTGGAGAATGTGACCTCTGTTGTAACTCATTAGGCCTGCAGAGAACTTCATGTACATTTAATATCCGGAGCTTGACATGATGACTCCCAGATGCTCAGGAGAGAACACCCCACAGATGATGTTAGGAAAAAGAATAGAACACAAAAAATGGGTTTTATTTGGGGTTTATTTTATTTTATTATTTTTTAAAAACTTTATTTCAGTTAATTAAATTACATGTCAAGAAAGGTAGTTCATTGCAAAGTACATATATATCCCAAGAGCCTCCAACAAGTATGCTGGATTGTTCTTCAGGAGGAGAAGGGCTGACAATTCAACCTTATCTTTGCAAATGTAATTGGCCTCATTGTTCTACTGGCAGAATTAAATATTTCTTTAGTACATAGGTATTCCTGTAAGTTCTGTTTTTATTATTACTTTTGATCCTTAATTGGTTCTCCTTCGCTTAATCAGGAGAAAAATTACTAATTGGACCCCTGCTGATGTTTTTTTTGCAGATATTTTCTTTTCTCTTGCATCAGAGCTGACTTCTTGCTTCCAGTTTCAGTGTACTCATGTGATAGGCATTAATGTGTCTTCTGCTGGAAGATGGTACATCTCTGTTAACAGACRCAGAATGGCTTGGAATAGTAACTCACAGGTCATATTTTATTAAACTGATTGAAGCAGGTACCAGTTGTATGCAAAGAATAAAGTAATATGGGGAAACTGCTTTAATGCTGCATCAGAGAGTTGATCAGAAGGGAGAAGAYGACTATGTTGATGCAGAAAGGATCACTGAGATAAGTGCAGTCGTACCATTTGGTTAGTCTCTGCTCACTCATTTCTTCCATGTGCACCCAGACTGCATTTCTCTCCAGTCTCCTTGCCTTTCATGTACTTGTTCTCTTGATAAAAAGAAAACTTTTTGACTAAGGAGAACTGCTGGTGCAGGACTCCTGCTGGCAAAAATAAATAAATAAGCAGGTCAGAGCTGTGTTCCTTCTGATTACTCCTGAGGACTCTGATATTAGCAACTGGGATGCTGGATGCTAGTGTAGCTTTCCTCTATAAATTCATTTAAAAATACTAATTAAGAAGAGAAAATTATTACATGACTGTGTGTGCAGCAAGGCAAAGGGAAGGAGATTGCAAATATCAGAACACATCATTTAAAGGAAATAACTAGGAAAGAAGTAGTGACTGATTTAAATGTTGTGATCCCTGCTGTGTCTCATTTCCTAAAACCAGGATATGCTGTCTGCTGTAACATCTGTTTTTTCTATTTTCTTTGCTCAGTGCAGAAATCCTATAGCTGCTTTTGATTTCTCTCAGGCATTCCCAGGTATTGTTTAAATTTACGCTTTAGTTATTGTTTAGAATCAGCAATGTTATTATTTTGGTATGCACTGAAATGAGGAAACCCAAACTTCTGATTTTTCCTTTATGGCATCTCAATGATATTTGGCTTTCAAGTCTAATGTGATGGAGCAGGTCAACTTCAATGGGTTTCGTGAATTGTATGGATTTCTGGTTAGCATTGGAAATAGAATAGTAACGGTGGTCACAAGCTGGAGTGTGGGCTTTTCTTTTTATTTTGACAAAGGAGAGGTAAAAGCTTCCGTTTGTTTTGGTAGTTAAGTACTAAAATGYGATGTACTTTTCTTCCTATAACTTGTGGGGTTTATGTTCAAGGTGCTGGTACTGAGCTGCRGTGCAAGTCTAAGGCATGTACAGGAAAGTCAAGGGAAGTTTGTGTAGTAGATCCATCTATGAGATCCACCTACATCTCAGGAGAAAAAGGAATTTTGGAACAAGTTTCCCTTTACGCTACGCTCTGAAGCTGTACTTTTCCTCCTTGTTGCTGTCTGGTAATTTCTGTTCACAGCTCTTCTCCCTGCTGTATCTACTTGTCTGCAGCAGAATCCCTCCTTCGCCCTCTCCCTTTTGGTTTCTGAGTCTTCACAACCACTGCTTGCTTTCACAAAAACTGGTAGAATAGAGCTCACAGGGATGAAAAGAGTAGTGATGCAGGAAAGGGAGGGATGTTATGGGGAAGGAAGGTCCTGCCAGGCCAGTATCTTGCATGCCAACCTGGTGCTGTGTCTTCATGTGAATACTTTCAGTCCCAGATAATCCTTGAGTGTGGGTTATCTGAATACTTACTTGAATAGAAGCCTTCATCTATGGGAGTGGACTATTTGAGGTGTGGGTTGTATGAGTGAAAATAGAGAACGTTTCCTATGTGGAAGTGCAACACTGAATCTTAAGACAGGTGAGAAAATGTTAGAAAAGAACAAAAAGCCTTTTCATTTTCTTAGTGGAATTTTCCTGCCTGTTGAGACCCTTCTCTGTTTGTAGCGGCTTGAGCCTGTGGGCCCCGTCCAACACCAGCATCACCGTGGCTTTTACAGGAGTAATCTTCTCTGGACATACAGAGCCAGACTTTTGCCACATCCTGTGTAACAGTTCCTAATCATTCTCTAGGTAGGACCTGGTCTTTTGTAATCAAATTTCTATTTGGTCCAGCTTATGAGAGCTAATAGATACTTATTTAAAGTAAAAGGAAGCGAGGTTAGAAGAAGATTGGAACAAACTTATACAAATAACATCTTGAAGAAGGGGCCATCTTGTTCTCCTTCCATATTGAACTGCTGTTATGAAATGGAGGAATAGTTTAGTCCCTCACTATTTTGAGTCTGATTTTTTTCCACATTGCCCTGTGGAGAYTATAGCTACTTTTATATGTATTTAACAAACTACAAAATTTCTGTTACTCTGGTTGAGCAATCATATATTTTACTCCTTTTCCATTGCTTAAATAACTAATGAGTTGAAAAGCAAAGGGGAAAACTTTGGCTTCTGGTCAGTATTTGTCAATTTTATGCTGTGGGATTGAGGCTATATATGCCATTATGTCCTTGCTACTATTCAATTATCATCATGATATATTTCTAAAATCACAGTTATTGTGGTTGCATATAAGACTAGTTTTTTACCTGCAGTTAAACAGAAAAGCTAGCTTCACTGATGTCTGAGCACAGAGTAACAAATGGTGATAATGTGCATTAGTGAGCTGAAATTACCTTATTGGTTTGGATCAGCAAGATCCAGATTTTCTGACCAGCTATTTTCTTGAAAGAGAAGTCTGTCACTCTGTTTTTTTTTTTTATTATTATTTTTCCTCTGCAATCAGGAGTTACTCGAAGCATTTACTATTTACTTCTATGTTTTTTTCTTTGCTGCTTTCCAGGTGGTTACTCTGTAATGTTAAGACGATAGAACAAATAATAAATTTAAGAGTCTAAACAAATTATTTCCATGTCGTGATCAGCACTGCATTTACAAGAATGAATTCTAGTCCCAGTTAGTCTAAGTTATGCTGTTTACTACAGCATGTTTGAAGTGAAGACAGAATTCGATTCTTTGCTAGCAACAAGTACAACCTCAGTGAAAATGTCTTCAGTATTCACACCATAATGGGACTTGACAGTGATTTGAAGAATCTTGAACTATAAAGAGAAGAATTAACAGGGGGAAGTATGTATAAAAAGCAACAGACATGACAAAACATTTCTGTTTTCTTACTCTACTAAAAGCAAATACTTAGTGTCCTATGTTTTTATTCATGTTCTGGGAATCATCATGAAGCAAATTAAAACTTCTCAGCAATGGCAATGCAAAACTTGGTTCATGTAGAAATGTCTGAGATCTAGGTGACGGTTTAGGACTACAAACTCCCATCCTATTTAATCTAAAATTGCACTTCCTTAAGGAACCTGAAACGTGAAAGGCTATCCCAAAAGAACAGGAGAGATGACTACCACTGTTTCTGTGTATTTCTATGTTCTTTTTTTGTGTGTGTGTGTCTATGTTTCTATATGTATATGTTCTATATGTATTCTGTATGACTACTGTTTGCGGTAAACTGCTATTTACTAGCCAACGAGCAGGGCACCACTCTTTGGAGCCATTTACAAACGTGCAGGAAAAAGTCATTCCAGCCTCAGAAGATTCAAAGTCCAGGGCTCAGGTAGATGGACCAAAGTGTGTGTGGATGAGAGAATGGGCCAGATACCAGTAATGGAGCACTGCCAGTGATGATCTGAGCACCTTGAGTGCTACAGCATACAGGACAAGATTTGGTRGTCTTAACATAGAAAAAAATCTTCTTGGAGGTAGACTGTTTCCTTTTTTTGTGTAGTCAGCGGTACAAAAGACTGACCTTATAAAGAACATTTCTTTGACTGATGTCACACATATGGTTAGTTTCAGAATGGGTCTCAGAGAATGAAATTGTCTGGAATTGAGGTTTATTTTCACTCCTACTTTTTCTTCAGTGTATGTGAAGTTTTTTTATTGTGACTGCCATCTGTAAGGAGTGGATTTTTCCAGTGAGTGACAGCTATAATTCGATCTAGCTATCTGGAAGCTTAAAGTGTCAAAGAGAGGATCTTTCTATACAGTTTGAAACCAACAACAAATATTCAATTGATTTGGACCATTAGAAAGTGACCCAGATTGTTTTGGCAACATGAACCAAAATCTTAGAAAATCATTGGAAGTCAGACTTCAAAATCAATACATTAAAATTTGTACCCTCAAACCAGAAAATCTATTTTAAGCTAGATCATGCTCATTACAATTAGAAATAGGTAAAATTTATTAGGTTTGCAAGTTGAGATTTTCTTCTTCCTCATATGTGTTGAGTTTGCTGGATACGAACTCAAACTTTTTGGAGTGCTGTTCTTCTCTTTACACCATGAACAGGACCCATCTTTTTCTTTTCTGCTCTTTTAAGGTAAAAGGATAGTCAGCTACTATGCTTTTCTCACTGTAGTTTCTAATTTATATGATCTCAGTGTTTTTAAAGCACTGAAGTCCTATGTTGATTTCTACTGCCAAGAATCTGTCATTATCTTTTTTTGGTAAAATGGCTTTCTTTTCCTTCTTCAGGAATGCCAGATTTCTGGTGTTTATATATTCTTATAAAGGGACCTATATAAAAARTAGATGTGTGGTTTGAGGGTTTTTTAAACTCTTTTGTAGCTTTTTTTTTTTTATGCTCAGAGTAAGACTAAAGGAAATGTTTGTTTCTGGCCTTTGAAACTTCGCAGGCCCAGATGGCTGCAACAGACCAGCCTACAGTATCCCCAGTTATCCCATCAGTGCTGTTTTATACCCTGTAGCAGGTATGAAAAGCTGCATTAGAGATGACTGCATGGCCAGCTAAGTGCTTTTCACCAGGAGAGTCAAAAAAAGGTCCGTAAGAACTTTGAACATGAATGATTAATAAAGGGAAAAGCTTTCTTGAAAAGTAAAGAAAGATGATGCAGTGGTAGCCTCAC
The DNA here is from genome assembly GCF_003343035.1 of Apteryx rowi. Classification (NCBI taxonomy): domain Eukaryota; kingdom Metazoa; phylum Chordata; class Aves; order Apterygiformes; family Apterygidae; genus Apteryx; species Apteryx rowi. Next base: position 122,288 of record NW_020450783.1, read on the forward strand.
ATATTCATTCAGGAAAGTAATAATGCAGCCAGCAAATAGTTGCTAAAGCTGGAATCAGAAATCTACCTTACTTCATTCTGAATATCTTAAATTTATATCTAATAACTTCAAATCTCAGATGATTCCAGAAAGGGATATTAATTCTGCTGCACTATGGGATTAGAATGATAGGCCACAGCAACCTGTTTTGCCTGTTTATGGATTTCACTTTAGTAGATCCTGGCCAAACAGCAAACAGTTGAAATGAAGAGGAAGCCTGCCAAGGCACATATAAATTAGCTGTATCTTGAATTTGAATCCAAATCATAGGCAACATGGAAGATTGTCACATATTTTTTTCCAGATGGTAGTAATGAGCAAGATAGCACTCAGAAAGCAATTCTAAGGGGACTAGCAAAATAAAAATGTTTGAACTGAAACATGGTTTGGATATATGGTTGTAGAATCATGCACTTTGTCTCTGCTACCTTTTTAAAATTATACATAGGTCTGTAAAAAGATAGGTTCATTGACTTTGTGATTTGTTTTTTCTGCCTTGCAGTAGGTTACAGAATGTAAATGTACATGCTCACTACCTGCAACCTTAACCCACTGCAGCTGCCTGTCAGGTGTCCTTTAATTTATTTTTCTGATTGGAATGTGGAGAAGATCTCTTAAAGAGTAGATTGTTTCATGTTGTTGCAAAACCATCTTGCTGTCAGCTGAATTGTCCAGAAAATTGGTGACAGCAAAACCACTAGTGTTTAGACTTAGAGATATGTTAAATTGTAGATGGGTCTAGGGGGCTCCAAATGTATGCAACCAAATGTATTTTGGGACAGAAGAAAAGGTGTAAGTTACATTCATGTAGATTCAATCCTGAATCTGGCTCAGAGAGTTATTAGTATTGATGTATGAGGCTCTCTAAATAAGTTTTCAAAATTCTTCAAACTTAATAAGACAAAACTTCTGTTTATTGCCTTTGAATTAAAACTCTGAAGTGCCAGGGGACTTGAAGGTTCATCAATTAATCAAATACTCCCCAGGCAGATAATTCTATCTAGAAGCTAGTCTGCTGGTTCCTCTGTAACATATATCATTCTTGTTATTATACTAACAGGACACCGATCTAAATTACATTAGCTCCCCAGCCATAAGCTAAAGGGAAACATGAATGCACTTGGAAGTGTTTTGCCATTTAAACAACATCTTTTATTTTCAGGGAACTTTCTTTTCATTCATTTAATATGCAAGCTAGGTCAGTTGTTCCTGAAGGAGTGTAAAGACAGAATGTCATGTGCAATGAAATTTAGGGATAAAAGAAAAATAGACTTTTTTTATCCATCACTTTCATATTCATACAGTAGCAAACAACATAGTTTTAGATTACAGATGACAATGAATCTGAAAAGGAAATAARTATAGATAAAAAACTTTATAAGTGGTTGTAGGGGAGCGGCATGTGCAGTGCTATAATATAAACGGAATGCACTTAAGACATTTAAAACTGCTGGTATTTTGCAGTTGATATCAGAAGTACAACTAGTACAACTAGGCCTACAGGTACTCTCTCTAATTTGTCAGTGCCAGCCCTGATGGCATACCCCCAGCTTTGCTTCCTGAGATTTATATTACCATTCACGAATCCTGTTTACCACTTTCTATGTCATTGTAATTTCTTTAAAAGGATGGGGAGAGCTAAGTGAATTGGAAGAATACTGTCTCTTCTTTCAGGCTGGATATGCGTTCTCAGAATGTACGAATATCCTTTTTGTTTAATAAACTTTCTTTCATATCTCTAACCTTTCCACACAGGATATAACTGCTAAAGAATTCTAGAATTGTATCTTGACTAGTGTTGGAATGCAAATACATATATGCAATGACACTCAGATGTTTTGAGGTCTTATATATTTCCTTTTTTATTTTTTTAAGCATCTTATTTTGGCCTCATTTTCCAGTTGTAATGGAAATCAGCTAGTCCTGGCTGAAAGATCAAATGATCGTAATAATGTTATCATATGTTACTTTACTGTTTTAAAGAAAATAGTAAAAGTAAAGTATATTGCCCTTGTTTCTTGCAAAAAGATTTGCTGAAATTGGAACTTTGAGTAGAGAGTCAAGGTCAATACTGCAGGTTGCCTACAGCTTTCAGCAGTGGAAGGAAATGGCAAGCAGCAGAGTAGGCAGGAGCAGCCTGCTAGGCCTGGAAAACAGCCACAGCTAATTTCTGTTGCAGCTTCTTTCATTAGGTTCTGAAAGTTTCGCCACCTTTTTCTTCTTGAGAAAGTACTGCTCTATCACATTTCTGCCTCTCCTTGTTTCTTTTCCTATATTCTAGAGGGACAAACTTGGAGATTTAGTTCAGTGAAAAGAAAGAAGGATTACCTCTAGTTTTTCCCTGTTTGAAGCAGAAAAATTCTCTTAGGAGAAATGTGAAGAAGGAGCATCAAAGGGCAAASTGAGCATAGTAGCAGAAAGGTGTAACGTCTTCCAATAGCCGGACCTGAGTGCAGTGGCAGATAGCGTGCTCATGAGGAATCTGGCTCTCAAGGAGCTGGCTGAGAATTTTTCATGCTTTTCTAAAAAAGAGTCTCAAGATAGTTACCAGTCAATTTACATAGTGTCTTCACCTTGTTTTGTATTATAATCATTTTATGTCAAATGAGGCTGTAATTTAACTTGAAAATGTCCTTATGTGTTTAAGACATCTTTGAAACCTTCCAGTGATGTAAAGCATGCATAACCTAACTTGAAAATCTAATAATGCTTTGGCAGGGTCTGTAGGGTTAGTCATTCACCATGAGTTAACAAAATCTGAGTTATCTGTGTAAAGTTTCAAATAATGATAAATCCATCCTAAATTCATCTCCATGGAATAAAAAGAAAGAATATTCACTCATCTGATTTGCTTTTGCAGTTTTATAGCTTGTATATAGAAGCTAGGCAATTTGCTCAACTCCAAGTATAAAGTTGACTTTATTTCCAATAAATATCAATTTGTAATGAATGAGAACATAGGGATGAGGAGGAGGGAAGGCAWAACATTCTGTTTTTGAGGGTTTTTTTGGAAATAGACATGCATGAATGGCCCATAACAATTATTCAAAAAGCAGAAATTTTCATCACCCTGGTAAAGCAAGTTGGTAGGATTTGGGGGACAGATTTTTCTGAGTTGACCCTGAATGTCCTGAGGCTCTAATCAGTCTGTTGGAGGGGATCAGAATATGTTGATTCTCCAGAAAATATGCACAGAATTTACAATTGATTGAACACAGGGAAGTATCTGTCTCCCTTGCTACTGAATATAATCTATTTTGCACTTTGCTGGTTAGTTAGAATTTAAGTCACTACTGTAAGTCAGAGTAACTATTCCTGTTGCTGTTCCTTCTGAAGCACTAAGTACGAAAGCTTAATTACACTACTCATATAAAGGCAAATCTAACCTTTCTTCTAGTCTAGGGAATCTAGAGAGCGTTTTTCTTTTGCATTCAGAGCATCTAGTTTAGGCATGGCTATACCTGTACGGCACTTCAGAATTTGTCTGTCATACCAGCATCAAAGCCCAAGACCTTTCCAGGTTTCCAATATATTTCCACATTGAGTTCTTTATGTGTTTCAGCTGAATTTGGGCTTCTCTGTGCTTCAGAATCTTAATTTGCTGATGGTGGCACAAATGCAGCAATTAGTGCCAGGATTTCTTTGTGCAATAATCTTTATATGGCTGTCTGTAGTCCCTGCTTTATACACATCTACCCTCCACATTCTGCACAAGAATKATTTCTGTTTGTATAGTGTATTCAGAACAGATTCCAAATTGAAACATTACTAGAAATACTCCTGGGTAATTAATTTATCTGGAAAATACCATGACCTGATTACAGCATTTTTACATTGTACGACTTTTAAATTACTTTTAAAATAGGGGATCTTAAAGAGTTTAACTATTCGTGAGTCTGTGGTATTGATTACCTTTAAGAGTAAAGAAAAGCACAGAATAAAAGGGTTAATGGAATGCATCACTGTAACTGAAATGCTGCATTTTGCAAAAGCTTTTTTTTCTGTTTTGGTGATAAGTAACGATTGCAAATAATAAAAGCCACAAAGAATCTTCAAGACTACTGGAAGACATAAACCTGACTGTGAATTATTCCTGACAAATACAGTGTGCGTGAATACCATAATTATTTCCATATGATATGGAAACTGGGATAAGAAAGACGTTATTATTTGCTATTAAGTTCATTTTAAGTAAATCAGTCCTGCAGAACAGTAAGCAACTTGGGCCAAACAGTTCAGAAATGAGGTGGGTAGAGTCAATTTTGGGGCACCTTGGCCTGCACCCGAGCCTTGGCACTTACTACTCAGGCACTTATTAAACAGTATGGTTTAGGTACCATGAAGCTGATTTAAACAAATACCCAACTGAGGCACCCAACAAGCTAACCCTTGCAAATCCTGGCTGTTCAGAGAAATTGCTTTAACAACTATATGCAGGCTGGTTGGTGAACACCTATAGCCTGCATCTACTTCGAGATGAAAGAAAGGATTTTTTGATGAAATACATGTGATTGCCAGCTTGCCATCTGGAAGAAGGTCAGTGTTATGTTTGCTTTAGTGCTAACAGGTATAAATCTGTGGACTTTGATGTAGTTGTGGCTTTTCATACCAAAGCATGCTGGGAAGACACCTTGATCTCTTGAATCTGAGTAATGTTAGGGTTCTGTAAAGAGTGCAGGCCAGCTAAGATAAAGCAGGAAAAAGTCCCTAAAAGGGGTTTATGCTTGGGGGAGAATTTGCCAACAGGGAGATTGCTACAAAGGAAAATAATTAAAGGGAATCCTTTCATTCATTGAAGGTAATCTTCCAGTTTAGGGGGTTTGAAAGAATTTCCAAACAACCATGCAGAACATCATCTCATCTTTTTGTGTTCAGATAAACAGAACTTGCAAAAACAGCTGCTTGAAAACTTCCAGGTTCAATGAAGTTTGAGGAAAACTGAAATTTTAAACAAAGACAACATGTTTAAATTTGATGGGTTTCTTTTTGAAAGTAACCTTTAGTCGTTCAAACAGTTTGTTAAAATACCTAAGCAATWTTAGCTTTCCACTCTAGGCAATATGTCTTTGTGATGGCATGAAAAATAGGGTAGAAAGGCAGTAAAATTATAAAAACATTAAATGAATAAAATTTAAAGGGGAAGAGAAAATTTACAGCATGAGTGAGTGTAAGGAAACACGATTAGAGAAGAGAAAATAAAGATGAAAAATATGTGGAGGGTGGAGGAGGGAAAGYGTGAAGAGAAAGGAAAGCGGCAGTGATGTGTGATGGGAAAAAGTTAGAGGCAACCATCTGCCATTGCATCATAGAGATGAAGCCGTATGATGATATCTGAAGAGGCAGGAAACTATTAAGATACTATCTGAAGAGGTAGGAAACATAACTGCATTTTTGGAGCAGATAACTTTATATGCATCTTCCTTTTCATGGGACCACATTTATTTCTTRATAATTCAGTAATGGAGAAAGAAGGTCATTTACCTCTATTGGCTGTTTACCAGAAGATTTCCCAGTTTTGTACAGCTTATCTGAGCTCTAYCTGTATCTAGCCCAACTCTCTTCTTCCTAGGTTCCATAGTTCCTCTTCTCTTTCTGAATGATTTTGAGTATTTTTCTTTCTCATCTCTCTTACACAGTCTCATGTAACTGTAGGATAAAAGCCTGCAAAACGGAAAAGTCAGTTGTATTAGAAGCAGGGATAAGGGAGGAGAAGGACCGTAGGGGGATGTTTCCAAGATAGAACAGGAATTAATTCCTTTTCTTTCTAAGATTTACAGCTGGCTTCCACACAGAATGTTATCAGCAATGTCACTACTGTGTGTGGGTGAAGCATGCAAACATGCAGACACCCCTGCTAAGCTATTCCTCCGTTGCCTACCTGCTATTGCACAGACACGTAATAAGAAAAGTTATAGACTTGAGGGGAAGTAATTCCTTTCCTTATTCCTGTGGTCTTTTACATGTTGTCATTGTATTTTGGAAAGGGTATATTTATCACTAGTGATGTTGATGATCAGAGAACTGTATTTGAAGACAGATGAGAAATGTACTTAAACAACTTGTATCTTCTGTTTAGTTGGTTTAAAAATTAATGTAAAAACATTCTGAAGAATAGTAATATCCATCCCTTTGTGTGTGATGCTGGAAACAGGGGAGAACTTATGCAGATTTTTGTCTGCATGGCTTTAAACAAAATTGTCATCTTTCTATAAAAGCTGAAGATTCTGCATCTCCCCTAATCTTTTAACTCTGTACACTTAACTAAAAGTGTCCTGACTTGTGYAGTAATTGTGTTGAAAACCTTGCCATGGCTCTATTTACCTTAATGTCTTCTTGTACATAGGTATGCATACCTGGTATTTTCCTTATTATTTTTTATCCCTTCCCTCAAAGTTCTGGGAGGAAAACTTCTAGCATTCAGGTCTGGTAAAGAGGAAACAAAACGAAACAAAAAACAAGTGTGCATCTATGCAGTATTTTGAAAAATAAACACAAGTTTACCCTGCCAGGTAACCGTATTAGAGAAGCACCGAAACTGATACTCTGCTTACCATCAGCTGTACTGTTTCCAGATCCAAGTTGTTTTGTGGCCAGCTATCTTAATGCGGAAGTTGTGAGTGTGTGATTGTACTCGTTTGTGCAGAAATACCTTTAGCTTGAGGACTATTTTACGATATCATCCCATGTATGAAAGTGGATGATTGGGGCTACAGCAAAAGAAAATTTTTCAAGCCCTTCTCTCCCTCTCTGCTAAAGCAGGTGCCTTAGCMGGTGTCCAGGTATATATAGGACATGTGGATTAGTCAAGGGAAAGCAGTAAATTACTGCTTTCCGAAAGTGAAGTGGTGTTTAATTTGCAGTTAGTTCTCAGTGCATAAAGCTAATTAGCTTGATGGCTTGAATTCAAAAGTCTAGTAGGGATTTAGCCCTGTTTTAAGTGGTTGCTCTTCTCTAACATTTTTCAGATAAGGCTGCTGCCAATACAACTCTTGATAAAGAATCTCCCTCTGAAATCGATATAAATCTACCAGCCAGCCAAGCTAAAAACATAAACATAGTATGTTGTGTTGTTTCACATCAGTGCTTACTTTCTGGAAGCAACTTCTTCTGATGACTTTCACTGTCAGTGTTGTCCTGTCCAACATTGTGTCACTCCCTTTTCCTAAACTTCTTAATTAAAAAAGCAAGAGATCAACAAACACTTATTGACTTCTCCTAGTCCTCCTTGCCTTTTCATCTGACAATAAACTGTGCAAGTGGAGTGGTGTGCATAGAGACGTAAGCTCTTGCTCCAATATGTAAAACTGCCTGATGATCTCCAAGATAATCATTTGATCGCACGTTTTGGTTTCTTTCTTCTTTCAAGCAATCAAAACCCATTAAATCAGTGTGATCCACCAGGAAGAATGTGAAGGTAGGGTTTTGAACAATGACTTGCTTCAAAAGGAAAGATGCCTGCTCTGCTGTGTCCTTCTACTGGCTCCACAGATGTGTTTCTGGTCTACACTATGCACATTCGCAAGTTGCTGCATTTGTCTGTCTTCAGATCCATTTGTATTATTCTCTTCTGGTGTAATTCCCACAACAATTCCATGAGTGACTGGATAGTAAGCTGGTCTAAGTGGTTTCTACTATAAACAGTTTTGTCTCACTCTTCTTTTATGCTTTCCCCCATCCCTGCAGTTTTTTTGTGTCATATTTGGTAAATTTTTGGGAGAAAGAGTCTGTCTTTTATTACTCATTTGCAAAATAAGCTGATGTAAAGTGTTTTTGGTCTATATCAGAGCAATATATCAATACAAATAACTTTTGTATCAGTTAACTTGCTTTAACTTGTGTTCAGCAAGACAGAGGAATCTGGTATGTCCATGGCAAACTATATGGTAGCCATTCAACCTCCTGGAAGACAAGTTAAACATGAATTGCCCAGAAAAGGCAATAAAAATATAAATATTTTTGTAACCATAAAACCTTGATCTTGTGTAATAGGATAGCAGAAATGYAAGGTGACAGAAACCTAAGAAATGATGCAGTTGGCATACTTTTTTCTAAAAGCAGTAAAGAAAAAGATAAATATCTGAAATAYCGTTGGCAATCTCTTAACTTTCCAAATTAAGATTAATACTTTTAGTAATTAAGATTTTTAACAAATGTTTCATGATTTTATGATGATGTTTCATGTAGGTTTTTTGAAACACTCCTTTAACCAATATTTTCATAGAGACTTCATTATATATTTAAAATGTTTCTGTACTCAATCCTGATTAAAATAATTAGYGTATTTTTCTTTGAAAATATCAATTTGCTTTTGTAAAAGCTACATAGTATATGCATAACTAGCACAATAATGCTTTTAATTAAACCCAGGCTGGTATCATGACTATGACAACGGTATTTTGAGCAAGAAGACCCTTTTGTTTAAATCAAGTAGGAAGCGGTTACTTTATAGGCAAGTTTCTGGCAGCCTGTCCTTGGTATTCTAGTTAAAAGAAGCGATTGAACCGCTCAGACAGACATCACTAGAGCCTTGTGTTTGATGAAAATACAGACTTTATGCAGATATTAAAGTTCTGTAGCATTAAGTGTATAATTGATGCTGAAGTTCTCCAAGCTAGGTTTATACTACTGATTTGAGGCATTTTTGGTGAGAGTTGATCTGTTTGTAATACTTCTGCTGAAGTTACTCAAATGATTCACATGCAGAAAGTTCATGGAAGAGCTTTTTAGAAATGTAAAGTATGATTTTCARATGTGACAGTCATAATCATTATATCTCCTTTTAAGCCTACAAGGATAATACTGAAGAACAATAGTGTGGAAACGGCTTGATGACCATTGAGTGCATCAAGTTTAGGCCTACTCACTCCTGTTYGCTTTTGCTAACACAGACAGAAGAAATGCGACAGACTGTCACTTACAGTCAATAAAATGCTTCAGGTGATGGAAGGGGGTGTTGTTAAAAAACTAGCAAACGTGAAAATGATTCTTAACAGAACTCAGCAGAAGCCATGTTTTTTCTTTATAGGATCTCTCCGACATCCAGTCTTGTTTTCCTGAACACATCATCCACCAATATGATATACTGTCAGCTGCTGTTAATATTGTTGCTAATTGCCAGGGAGATCAGGAGCTCATGTTACAAAAGGGAAGCAAGAAAAAAAGGAAAGACAAGGCATGTTTTCTTTGAAAAATCATGTGATGTGTTGAGGGACAGCATCTCATCTGGGTCTTTCAGGAGGCTAACATGAAGGTGTTAGCATTTCTGGTAATGCTAAAATGCCTTTCATGTTTACTTTTTCCTTTCTTCTTTTTGACCATTATTCTTTCAAATACATTTCTCTTAGGGTTGACATTTCTCCTCTGCATGACTTCAGTTCCTGGTAGTTTACTGTGTGATCTCAGAGCTACAGCTGAATAAGCTTTTAAAATGTTACCTTGCCTTTAACTTCTGATTATATCTTTCAAAAGTTCCATTAAGTTCTAATTTAGAAGAAGAAAAACATACGGGGGAGGAGGAATAAGCAGCAGTCGGTATAAAAACACTGCTGGAGGTTCCAAGAGGCAGCAGAGCAAGCTCCTAATTTATATTGCTAGCATGTAGCTTATGTTTTTTGCAGGAAACAGAAACAATCAGGCATTGTGCATGGGATTCTGTGGGCTTCAGAAAAGATGGCATTCTACTCCGCATTGCAGGCTGTGGAGCGTGCAAAGTCCTCCAGGGCTGGGAAATTGGGCAAATGTGCTTGGTGGCTCTGAACCTGCTGAGGACGCAGTGTAACCTGTTAGAGACTGTCAGTTACTTTTTGCGGAMGACAGCTGGCTCCCTAGTCCTCAAGTTCAAGGCCAGTAGGTACTAATGATATTTAATAAGACCAATAATGCTGCTTTTTCTCCCTAAAACATTGATAAATGGCATTCACTTAAAACATTGTCATGAAGTATTCTGCTGTTGTTGCTTGCAGCACTAGTGAATATTAAGCAGAATGCTGATGATTGAGTTCAGGCAGGCTGAACTAAAAACAATGCTAGTTTGGAGAGTTATTTTTAGCCTGGGTAATTGCACGGATTGAATATACCACATGGCCCCAAAACAGTTCTACCTGTAGGAATAGGAGTCAGTGACCAAGGTGAGGGGGTGATTTGGGAAGCGAGAGAGCATCTTAAGCTAGATTTACTGCCAGGTATAGTATACTGTGAAATTAAACCTCACTGCTTTTGAGCATAGTCACTATTCATCTACTTAGTCCTACTGAAGCCAATAAACTGGCCTAGGGACTCCTGCAATTAGTAAGTGTTTCCAGGACTGGACCCTCAGTTGTGTAGTTTTCTGTCTTTTTATGTCWAGTGCTGCTATTCTTAAAGACTCTCATTAGGAAAAGTCCCTCAGTTGGTTCTAATATAACTCTTCTGGTCTAACTTGACACTTTTGATGACAAGAAGGTTAAGCATGAAATGTCCTGAGAATGTGAAGAGATTTTCCTCCCTCTCACCAATCAAGTCACAATTTTTCCTTCTGAGGCCATGATGGGAGGCTATCTATTTTAATTCACACCTCTTGACCACAGGGGAAATCATCAATGGCACAGGTAGTTCATAGATGTTGGAAATATGAGTGGCAAATCCAGCCAACAAGAATTTCTCATTTTTCATCTAATTCTTAATACAGTACTATTCTGTGCTTGAAAAACAGTAAGTCATGGTACTGTTGATGCTCCTGCTTCACAGAGGTAGGCTTTTACACATGCTTTTACAGATGYGTGAAACAGACCTGAAAATCTATGTCCCTATCTACCTTAAGTTTTATGCCTGCTCCTTTTTTTTGTGTGCTTTCAGTGGCTCACAGTTGCAATGAATGGTGCTTTCTAGGGAATGCAGCTGTTCTATTCTGGAATTAATATGTAAATGTTCTTCTCTTATTGAAGCAGGGGAGGAAGATGGAATGTAGCTGTATTTTGTCTAATCAACATACTCTCTTTTTCATCTGGAACTACAACAAAGCTGACTGTCAACCACACAAATAATAGAATATTTATTTTTGCAGAAATAAACACATCAGTAGCATAGTTTTCTTGAAAGCTTTTACTGACCAACCCAAACAGTATTATAGTTCAGTGAAAATATATATATTTAGAACTATTCACATATAAATGTCTCATGCTTTTTCAGTAAAACAAATAGCACAAACTAAGTACATTGACAGAATGCTAGCTTCAGCTGCAGAAATGTACAGAACTGCAAATATAACCAGCACTGGACTTTGGGGAAATGTAAAATCGAATATCAGAACCACCTCTTTTATAAAAGTCCAGTTCTGCCCTCAGTTTCACAGTCAGAGGTCTCCCAAAATCAGTTGAAATCTGATTTGTGTGCCTGCTTCTCCATAGGGCAAAGTGAGTAGAAATGCTACCCGATAGCAATGATGAGATTTGACGCAGTTTGCTTAGCACATATGTAATTCAATGCACAAAGTGTGAGATGATAGAAAATCAGACCTGCTGTCTTTAATTCACCCATATAAATAGAAAACATTTTGGGACTCTAGTTATCAAAGGTCACCAAATGAGCTATGCAGAGAGGATCAGTGATGCCCTACAGAGTGGCAGCAGAGTAGAGGAAATGGTGCAACTTGCTGCTTGGAAAATTGTTTCTGATATGGCATATTATATAATTAAATTGGGAATATATATTTTGAAACTAGTCTGTGAAAGGCTGTGTGTGCCTTTTTACTGATGTTTAATTTAGTGCCTTCCTCTCTAGCCTAGCAGGTACATCTTTACATTCTGCTGCAATTTCTCTGGACAGTTTGAGGCAACAGTAAAATAAAACTTCAGCAAACACAAGACAGGGTTAAAGCTAAAAGCAAGATCCTAAAGTCAAAAGCAAGAATTTGAAGTCAATAAAGAAAGCTATTGGAAAACAATGTAAAGATTGAGGCTGGAATTACAGGGTGGGCTGACCTAAGCCARCTTAATCAATAGCTTGGCTGCTGAGTTGGGAATAAACTGAACTGCTTGCATATGAAGAAGAAAAACATGAYAGTGGAACTTTTAAGATATATAAAAGCAAGATAAGCTTTGCATTGAGCTTGTATGGTAGCAGTACAAACTAGCTTGCCAAGTCCTGRATGGCTGAACACATTAGTGAATTCAATCTGTAAACTGTATTTTAATCTTTTTGAAGAACTGGAGGACAAAAGTAGTCCTATAACAGTCAAGGCAGCCTTCAATTAGATGGATAAAAACACCCAATATATCTGTCTGCATGCTGTGTAGGTGTATGGCATGAGTCAAATCTACACAACAGGTAGCAGACAAATTTTATTAGACTTAAAATTCATGTCATCAATGTMTGTTCTTTAAGAGGTCTTTTATAAGAAACTTCAGATAGTAGCAACACAGTAAATGGTCCCTTCTTCCAGCTCGTGTAAGTGTTGTATACAGAAATGGATAAAGCACAATAAAGAAAGATGGATAAGAGAACTGAAGATGCCTGAAAGGTATTAGGATAGGAAGATAAAATGTAAAAGCACTTTTAAACTGCCTTACCAGTATAATCATAATATTTCCACTTCAATTTTTTCCCTAATTTTAGTAAAGTCAAGCAGGTTTTCATTCACTTCTGTGGTCTATAAACCACACTGACAGGATGTGGCACTGTGGCTGTTGCTGTCAGGTTTATGGTATGCGCTGTTACCTTTAGATTGTTGTTAAGTAGGTGCTGAGAAGTTAACTTGCAATTTGTTGGCAGATTAATTACATTCCTCTGTGAATCCATGGCGTGTTTTTGGCCTATTTTCACCCCCAGCAAGGTACTGTCTGAAGTTTAATATTGATCACTGAAATAGAATAAATATACAAAAAGTGGGTGATACTGCTCTCTCAGAGAGCGGAGAGCTCTTTAAAAGACTTAGCTGTTTAACTTTTGTGACTAGTTCAAAGTAGAATTTTCTTGAAAAAATAGCCCCAACCATGGGTTTGAAATCTGTCCATGTGTTCAGTGGTTAGAGTTCATTTTATATTTCCAGTTAATAAATGACTATTGAATGGTTTATCAAACCAGTCATCTGCAAAGCCTTTAGCCCATCAACATCTTTCTCCCAACAATTCCCATAAAGTAGTCTTAGGTGCAATTTCTACTTTGTCTTCTGAAGTTATGAAACTGCTCCTATGTAATTTGGATGGCTTTTATATATTTAACCAGGTTGGATATCTCTAACTTCTGTCAGAATTAGTGACAGTGAGGGTGGTCATGGGGTTCACCAGTTAAATCTTTCCTGATGCAGCCATACCACCTGCAATACTATGTAATATTTCCAACCAAGGGCCATGGAGTTTTGGGGAGAGAAGAGGCTTGGCACGATGTCCCTCAGCATCTAGTTTCACTCCCTGGCCTCTCGCCAGGCGCCAGCCCCACTCAGGTGGCAGCAGCAGGCAGCACCCACAGCAGGCAGTGCCTTCCCTCCTGCCTTCGCCCCCTGCGACCTGGCCCCCCGGGAATGCCAGCAGGCAGCCGTGCCTGGGGGGCGGTTCTGGGAAGAAAGAGGAGCAGCACTGCGGGAAGAGCTGGGAGAGCGAGAGGAGCGCCAGCAGCCGGGAGGGCAAGGCTGCCTCCAGCCCGTTCTCCTTCTCCCGCCGTGCAGGAGCGGAGAGCCTGCACCCTGGGCAGGGCCGCGCTGCGCCGTTCAGGGCGATACCAAGGCAGGCGTGGGACTTGCGGTGGGAACACCACGTTGCTGCCGAAATGTGTTGGCGCTGCCAGGTACTTGGTGCTGCTGAGGCGGTTTGCAGCTGCCTCTGTGTTTAGGATCCTGCTAGTTTGCGCTTCTCTGGCGATTCAAGATGTCTGTTATTCTGTCGTGTTTGAAGAGCAGCACTGCTTTGGGATGAATTCTGCCCTTAGCTTTATCTAATTTCTATTAACCTCAGCCTTGAACATGAAAATTACAGCCTTGAACATGATGGTAAAATGGGCTTGGAATGTCRATTTTTTTTCACTTTTTCATGCTTCCTATAATATAAATACTTGTTTCCTCTCCTATTTTATTATCTATGTGGAGCACAAATAGATGGTATTAGAATTGGAGTTGAATTTTTGAAACTGTGAATTTGAGGTGGTATGATATTAAACCAACATACTGTATGTTTAGTTCATTCCTGACTGAAGTGACCAACTTTTAGCAGAGCAGAAATGTTAGACACAGTGTGTTTGAGACAGATCATTTTTTCTGGAGACAGGAGTCATCTTCCCTAATGGTAATGTCTTCAGTTTCAAATTCTTCTCATGTCAGTAATAGGTTGTTAGTACCACAGTTAATTCCACTGGAATATGTGGAACAGATGATAGAAAATAAGTGCCAAATTAATTTTTCACCAAAACCTCATATTGTATTTAGAATCTTCAGCAATCTGAACAGGGCATGCGATTTGTCTTTACTAAATTTTGCTTGCTTAACAAGCTGTCAGCCTCTTTGTTTTCTGGGTTCACTCTGAATAAACAGTGGAATGTCAAAATACYATCACATTCTCATCTTCACCAAAGGTCCCATACTACTAGCTTTTGTGTTATCTTTGATGTGAGCATAGAAATCCTATATTTATTCCCAAATGAGGAGGTTCAGATGAGCATCTGAACTTATGGATTCTTGAACCTCTGAATAAATCTCCATCACTGAAAAAACCTGTCAGAATCTTCTCATCAGGCAGCTGTAGTTTCTACCATTCTATATATTTTTTTCTTATATCTATCATTGTAATACCTTGGTGCCTCATATATAGAGGTGAATTGATCTTGTCAACATCTGTATTATAAAGGGAGGGTTTCTCATATCTGTTTTATAGAGATAGAACTCAAGTACAGGGACAGTTTGACTTGATGTGTTGCAGTCCAAAGTCTTAAAGTATAAAACTATATGTTTCTAATTCAAAGCCAGAAGCTTGATCATTGGAAGGCTAGAAGGTGTGTTACTGCGGGGTCCAGAAATGAC
This sequence comes from Apteryx rowi, assembly GCF_003343035.1. Classification (NCBI taxonomy): domain Eukaryota; kingdom Metazoa; phylum Chordata; class Aves; order Apterygiformes; family Apterygidae; genus Apteryx; species Apteryx rowi. The sequence continues at coordinate 137,310 of NW_020450783.1, forward strand.
AGCCTGATATTGATGGACTTCTTCACATGAGTTGGGCTCAGTACTGTTGAATTGGCTCCTTATCTGGAAGAATCTGAACATGTTAGATCCACTGAGAAAGGGGGTAGCTTTTGTATGTCTCAGAGAGAGACATGATTTACCATGATACTTTCCAGCTGTACGAAGTGTTTCATGGGGAGTACCAACTTACTGCACCAACCTTTCATTGCACTGAACATCCTTTCTAAAGTCCTCTCTGCAGATTCTGGATGTGTTTTTGTTGTTTGTCTTGCCTGTTGTTTATAGTGGTTTGTACAGGGCTTTATGCAGAAATGTTCTGGGACAGCTTTTTATATATCTGTGTATATACATGTGTATGTAATATATATATCTATACACACGCGTATTAATATATATTGATTTGTGATGACTGAATGATATGTTGGTCAGAGTTTGCTCCTTCACCTTTTTTTCTTAGAGAAGTGGGATCTCTGAAGAGAGTTAGTCCTGAGAAACGTCTTTAAGAGTGGATGTCAAATACCTTCTCAGGAGATGCATACAAAAATATAAAAAAGCAGCACCTAGTTATTGAATGTTCATAAATGCTGAACAGCAAAAAACCTTTCAGTTCTGTGCAAAACTTGTATTAGAAGGAAAATATTCAGCCCTGTTTTCTATAGTACAAGGACTTTATAGACAAAATAATAATTAGTCTGTCAGGGAACTATTCTGGCTCTGTTACAGTTGTTACAGAAGTGTCTGACTGTACAGTAAGTATGTGCGATGCAACAGAAGCAATTACACTGGAAATGGTGCTGTGCAGCAAGAAGTTAATGTTGATGTGAATGCTAAATTAGGCCCAAACAAAGAATTTTCAAACTTGTCTTCAAGAACCTCTTGAGCTCTGATCCTCTGAGAAATGAAATGATCTTTGATGGCAGAAGCGCGGTCATGGTGGTGCTCAGCGCACCAGCAGAGGACTGTGGAAGTTGCACTGATGAGGTGCTTGCTGCCGCTCTGCCCTGGACCTGCAGAGACGCTGAAAAGGCAAGTAAGGAGGCAGCTTCCTGGGCAGTCGTTCTGCAAGCCGAGTCTGCCTTATCCTCCCCCCGCCCCGCAAGTCCATAATCAACTGTGTGGGATGGCTTTCAATTACGTGAGCATAGCTAACCGAGTCAGCTTGTGGTTAAATTATTTATGCCAAGAGCTGGATGCAAGGTTGCATGAGCAATGTGTTTGCTTTAATAAAACCTAGGTTTGGGGGTGGAAGAATGCTTGACTAGTCCATTTGGAGGTTTTGAGTGTGGCCTATTGTAATATACAGTCTGAGGGGGCTCAAGGGAGAGGTGTAAAATAAAGCAGGTTAAAAAAGGGCATCCAAAGGCTCTTTTACGTACTGTTTGCCAAGCTAGGGCTGCTGGGGGGATGAGGGGCYGTGGTGCTGACTTATGTGATTATACTATCCAGATAGAAGGAATTTTAAGGAGCTCTTACAGATTTTGGAATTTATATTTGAAATGGTGCCTTATTATTCTAGTCAAGATACTTAAAAWATATATATATATATATACTTTAAAAAATATATATATTTTTAAAGTACCCTGAGGGGTGTTTTTGCTTTTGCTGMGTGGTATGTGTATTTATTTACCATATCATCCTTTCTTTAGTGCAAGTCTAAGGTATTGACGGAAACATGCTTAAAAAAAGTTTAATAAATTTTAATATAAGCCCCATATCAAGGTCTTGTTAACTGACAGTTAAGGCTGTTTAGTGTATTTCCTGTCAAAATAGTAAATAATCAGTTAAAATTAGGGGGCAGGCAGCTCCAGTTTATTTTGCTTTGCRGTATTTGTTGGTGTTGGGTAAGACTTGATACTGCAGCTACCYGGAGAAAGACTCTTCTTTAACCTAGACTACCCAAGTGGTCAGAACTGTAGTGGAAAAGAGAGGAAGAGAGCAGTTGCTGTTGACCTCTAAGTGGGAAAGATTAGTTTCTCTGCCATACTCAGTGTCAGTGGCACTGGCTAGTACTAATGAGTTCCCTATTTTTTCGACAAACTTATATTCATTAACATACATAAGATAGACCCTTATATACCTCCATCTCTGTCACACAAGTGTGACACATAACCTTAAAGAAGACCTCAACCAAATAATGCTGTTTTATTAACTGTCTTTTTCACTTTAAATACCAGTATAACACTGTACTATTGCCTACATAAATGTGAGTTCAGAGTAAAGGCTGTATGTTTGAGGGATGTTTAGATAGGAGTGCAATCTCCATCTACAAGTAACAACACTCTAACGCTCTTTTTCTGCCCCCAGTTGCTAGTTACAGAAATCACTCCAAGGGACATTGTGATGACCCATTATTTCTTTGTGTTAGTCATAGCCAGCCACCTTGTAGAATCACTTCTGGAGGAAAGAGGGGTTATTTCATTTTACTTTAAAATAGCAGTCTTGGAAAGCATATAGAAACTTGTCTTCAACTAAAGTGGTTGTTTAACTCAAAAATATTTAACTCTTCCACTGGAAACCTAGAAAATTTAATTTTTCAGACTTATTTTTCCTGTGTCAGAGATATGGCTCAATTAAAGATGGTTCTTGAGAGCACATTGTACGGCTGTGGGCAAATGGAATTAGAGGCTTTTGAGCATTCTGAAATAAGTTGTTTTACTGTAGATTCAGGGTGGACAGCTTGACTGCCTTTTACTTCTCTAGCCATGCAAATCACAGCATGAGAAATAACTTCCATGCTTCTTTTATAATGTGACTTCATTGCACCTGAAATTACATTGCAGATGTACTATTTTGAACTCTGGTTTCCCAGTGGAAAGCTTAGGTCAGGCAAAGTAGCCTGGAGGGATACATTTGCCTGATTAAATTTGATGTTTTCTATGTATCTTTCCTTACTTCTAGCCTTCTCTTAGTACATTTATTCCACCAGCTCTAAGTCAGTTATCAACTTCAGCACCCACATATTAGTGATTACTGGTTTATGATATACATCTTACATTTTGCCCTCACTGTTCCCTTTATGTAAACATAACATGGGAAGTGATGAAATTTGTACCTTGAGATAAATTACACCATATGTATCTAGAAAGACAGCTTTAGACTTGTATTGCCTTGTTAAATTAATGCCTGTTACAAAAGAAAAAAAATCTTGTCACTGAAGCAACAAAATRTGCAATTATGAATCATCAGAGGCARCCAATTCTTTCATTTCATTCTTTCTAATGAAAAGAACTGTATACCAGAAAAAATGCTTTTTAAAAAAACAAAACAACAGTTTGGGCAAAAATCCTTGATAGTCTCTTGAGTATTTAAAAAATGTTTGAAGGTATTTTTGGTTGAAAATGAAATAAAAAAGTCAAAATTGTCACAGACATGCTTTTACAAGGCAAAAAAATAGGCTGTCAAGAAAATTTTAAGTCATTGGATGAAAGTGGTGTTTGTATGATGTTTAATGGGTAATGACACTACTGAAGCCTGGTTTCCAATTAATTTGCTTTATATATTTCACCCCACTTTTCAGTCTTTCTGTCCCTCACAGTACCGGCAGGTCCCATTCTTCTTCCAGATAGCCTCCTCCATCAATGCCCCTAAGCCTTGTCTGTGCCCTGCTGGCTGGGCTGAGCCAGACTGGACAGACGGTTGCTGAACTCGCCTGTGGCCCTTCCATTAGTGGCAACAATTATTGCGCTCTCTCTTGTGCCCAGCTGTCGACTTCATGAGCCTTGTAGGAACTTCTTCTCTTTGAGAATTCACCTATTACAAAACAGACATGGTTGAAATTTGCAAACGAATTCAGAAGTTTATTAAGCCGGAGTGATGGATCTGCTCGAGTGTTGTGACCTACTTGCATGACTGTGGTTTCCCTAGAATGTCGTGTTCAAAATAGGCAAGCCAAAAACATTGTGTTAATTCTGATTAAAAGAATAAAAGAAAATGACTATGAATGAGTTTTATAATTTAAAACAGATACATTTTAATCTTGTAATATTTTAGCCTTGTTGAAATATTTCATAACCCAAAGCCTTTATTTGATGACAAGTTGTATAAACCAAAGATCTTGGGGGACAAATGTTTTGCAGTAAAATGATGTATTTGTCATCTGCTTCCCAAATTTAATTCAAATCTGAGTTATTGCATTGATTTTTTTCTTTTCTGGTAAGATATGGAAAATAATCCAATCTAATTATATCAGGTGTTTTAAATTTTGCCAATGCCACCCTTTATTTTGTGTTAAACTTTCTGACTAAATTGTATAAAAAGGTTCACTGAGTGATTGAAGCAGGTTTTAGCATAAAACAGTCATTTTGCACTAAGTACTGGCCCAAACTGTCTCTTTACTTTTCTTAAAGACAAAAAAAGTCAAAAAGACTCTCTCATGAGTCTTCATAACATACTCTGCGAGAAAAGCCTTTTGCTTAACTAGGTACACTTTTTAAGTGAGGTAATAGAAAGTAATACACTGGGAATCAATCTAAATAAATCAAGATTTATCAGACAGATGTTCAAAGATGATCAGAAGCCTGAAAATGCAAATAAGTATTGACTAAAATTTTTTAAGTGCCTAAGTCAGTTAGTTGCCTAACTCTCACTGATTTCAGTGGGATTTAGCTGTCTAACCTGCTTAAGTGATTTTGAAAAATAACAAAAGCTGCCTGTCCGCATCACTAGGTGCCTAAACACTTTTGGAAAATTTGTCTCTGCATGTYCTTAATAAAGAAAAATGACACATCAGAATGGGAGAGTGTATTCTCAAAGCAGAGCCAGAACAATGTTTTGAAAAAATCTAACCTGCCATACAAGAGCTCAAGACAGATGACTCCTTCATCAACTCCTAAATTTGTTGCGAGGCATGGTACTTTAAATGCTTACTGCAAAAAATATGTTGGTCTATTCAACTGCCCCAAATGATTTTTGTCTATCTCATGATACTTAACAGGCGAAGTCTAGGGAAAGTACAGTCTCAGGTATTCACACTATCAATACAGGATACTCCTTTCRCTGACAGTTGCACCCAGTAGATAAAACACTTCAACCATCTTAGAAATATTCTTTAATGAAGTGCCTTATTTTAGAAAATGTGTTGCATGTTAACTATTCATGTATTGTAAATAGCRCCTATTGAAGTTTAATTAGTATAAGTAGCATATCCAGTGGTTCATGTAATTAATTGCAGATTACATATTCAAAAATCAATGTATTTGTTAGTGGTATGCGTCAAACCTGCAACGAGTATTTAGGCATGTATTCATTAGATGGCTAGACACGRGACCAGTAGCAAATTAGTCAAGTGTCAGTTAATATGTCAAACGTCTACTCCTTTTCTAAGTTATGTACATCAAATGATATATAAGCAATATACACGTTCACTTGAGTTAGGTAGTTGTGATAAATTCTAGTTTGATTCTCATTTTGCTTTCTGTGACATCTTTGCACTTAAGAGAGGCTTCAGTTTTGCAAGCTTAAGTGAAAGTATAAATTCAGTGAAATTCATTTGAAGTCAACATGTTTGGACTCCATTATAAACTACAGCCAGACTTTCAGACTCTTAAAATATAGAACCCAGATCTGCAGTGTCAACTGAAAATGTGCAAGACAGCTGAAGATCAGCTGTCAGTACTATCACATGAATAGCCAGCTGGTTAAGCGAGCTATTACGTGTGCCGTTTTCACAAATAAGAATGAGAGTTATTTTCAAAACATTTCTACAAAAGCGAAATTCTATAAGGTATCCCTATACCGTATATATAGACACRATGTTAGGCACAGGAGATTGTAGCAAAACTAAGGTTTTTGTAGCTACATTAAAAGCTTTGTTACTGTTAGATGTGTTACTATATAGGGATGAAACGAATAATGTGTGAAGGCTCTCTGCTTTGGTGACTCATGTGGAAGCAACTGAAGACAAGTAAGGTTGCACTGGTATAACTGTAGGCATGTTTTGTCTTCTAGGAGTTCATTAAATATGGAAAGGAATGAAAATGCAGCTATCAGCATGATTTTCAGATCTCCAGCTGAATTTTTAACATATCTTTATTACAGCAAACTGAGCCAAGATGAAATCAGTTCTTTGAATTCCTGAACTAACAATGAAAACTACAGTGCTGTTTTAAAGAATACTTTCCTGAATGGTAACATGCAATTATTACCCAACTGGTACTGGTATGGCCAGTAAGTGGAATGCTAATGCCAGTCCTTATTGCATGTATTCAGTTTGTGGAGATGGCTGAAAATGGTCGGAGTAACCTGATGACTTCCCCTGAGGCAGTTGCATCTTTGGTCACAGCTATAAACATTATTTCATAATGCTGCAGTAGAACAGTGGTTTTCAAACACAAGCTCATTACATACACATGAGAGTAAATATATAATCCTAATTCTTGTACGTTCCAGAGCTGCCATCAGCATTGTCTTTAAGATCCCAGGTGATAAGAGTTTTAAGTTCCTGAAAACAAAAGTTTAGAAGATGAATATAACAGAATTTCTCAAATACATAGGTACATCATACACAATACTGAAACAAGTAATTAGAAGAAGAGACTATATGTGAAATATAATCAGTTTGTTAGGCAGAGGAAGTCTGGGCAAGAAATCAAATTTGTGCCATTTTTTTACCATATCCATTTCCCCAAAATCATGTCCAGCACAGGGAAAAGCATAAGAATTTGGAACGATTATTTCTTTGGAAATTGCCTTTTTCTTTGTGGAATCTACCAGATTACGTTTTTGCATGCTTTTACTTTACTGTTTTAAATAATTCAGTCGTTCATGTATTTTTGTTTGTTTATCATGTAATATTGGAGAAAATGATGCCTTATGTTTTCTAGTTTACGCTTAGTTCAGAAATGGCCAGAGAGGGAGAGAGAGAGGCTAGTCTAGGATTTGGCTGGTTCAGATCTGCGCTTTACCTCAGAACTCCTTTTGTGCAGCACTGACAAGTTATTTTGCTTTCTACCTCAATTTCTCATCTGTAAAATGGGGATAACACACTGCTTTATCTCACAGCAATATTGTGAATAAATACATTACAGCTTGTACTGCACTCAAATTCTTCCTCAAATTCTTTACTTTGGAGATGCTGTTAAGTATCTTACATAGGTCTCAGTGTAAAAGGCCCTTTGTTTACAATTGAATGTTGTTATTTTATGTTTTATATCCATATGCACAGCAAAATAGTTTCAGTACAGCAGAAAGGATATGCTAAGAATTAACATGCGCTTGGGGGTACAGCAGAGTTTCTGACACTTTCCTGCTATAGCTTTGGCATAATGCGATGATGTACTTCAGCGAGACCTGTATGATGCCGGTGGTGCCGCTGTGTTCTGTGCAGATGGCACTGATGTGCTGCTATGCTCAACAAGGTGAGGGAAGTCTTTCGTTGGTGCTGGCGTCTGACAGCTCTGAGCAGGAATAACAAGATTCTGGACTGTTCGTATCTCTAGCTGACTGAACATCTTCAAAGCTGAAAACAAGGGAGATCCTGAGGTAAATAATCCAAGCCCATGTTTCCATTATAAAACTATAATCCTACTACCAACTCATCATTTTATTTTGCTCCTGATGGGTAGCAGTTATTTGTCAAGTAGTTCTGAATGTCAAGGGGTTCACTCTGTAGGTCTGAAAAAGTATGGTTCTTTCATCATGATCACAAGAATGTTTTCAAGGATGATTTTGCCCATTCACCTTGTTCTGGGAGTAGTCAGTTACAAGATACAAATCAAATGTTATGTATGGTCTGTAGTTAGTCAAGACACATAAGAAGACAAAGTCCTTCGATATCTGTTGAATGTGGGAAATGTAGCTAAATCTCTACATGCTCATCAGCGCTTAAAAAAAAGTGTGGGGGGAGGCAGCAATATAATGGAAAGAAACTAGCTTTTGATATTGCAAAAAATGATGAGAGCCTTGAGTTCTTCCTGATCTTTTCTTCTCCCCATTCCCATTCCTTTGTTTCCTCCATATTCATGTGACTGCAGCTGAATCCCTGACCTACAGTATCCTCCTCCTTCCAGCCCTGGGCCTCCCTCTGAGCAGGGACTGCTAGTCGTGTCAGACAATGCCTGAGCAAGTAGCTGTTGTCTGAAGTGCACAAATGTAAGGTAGGACGAGAGCACCAAACTAATTTTAACTTGTGACCTAATCAAGGATTTGAACCCAAGTCTCCCAAGATAAAAGGCTATTGCACTTATTTTTCATCTGAAAAGCCATTTGGACTGCATATAGACTGTTCCCCTTGAGAGAAGATGTCAGATTGATGTACTGCAGCACAAAATGGGAGTGTAAATGTATGTGATGTTCATGGACTAGTGAATAGGGCTAGTTTACTATGAAATGAATTACTAGCAAAATAAATGGGCTACCTCTAACCCCAACTACTGCTTTCTTAGTTGAAGATGGTGTTAGCTCAGCTCCAAATGGGTGTTGATTCTGACACATTTTTAATGACACTGTCATATCAGAGAAAGTTTAAATACTGAAAACTTGTTCTCGTTTTTATTCTAAATATATAGAACAGAGAAAGGAGCTTAGAGGAATTAAAAAAATGGGAATTGCTTATTGCTTCATTGTCACAGTGGTAAGGATTCGTTTGCTTGAGTTCTTGGCTAATATAGGTCGCTTCAAATTAACCAGCCTTCCCATTTAATAGCCAGGAAGACTGAGTCTGTTCCAGTCTGCAGCAAGTGAGAATGCAAACAGCTAGCCTGTTTTATTGCACTGAATATTTATGAGGCCAGGCAGATTTGAGACTTAATTCTTACTTCATGTGTTGCTTCAGAAATATAAGACTTTCAAAGAAACCTGAAATGTTGTGTRCCTACCTTTCTCCCTTGAATATTGAGGCCATGTTGCATGATAACTTTATCAAAGGGAAGTCTACAGTATATACCTGTATCTTCTGATAGGACATTTCCATGGCAGAACACTGCAGTACATGTTTGGTTGGATTATTCTGTAATGGCATTTGTCATAAATTGTTTGACTTCTATTAATAATGTTGGTGAAAGGACTGAGGTGTAATGTCCATCTCAGGGAGGATTTGAACCATAATCTATTCATAAATAAATATATTAAACATTTTGCATTCTATCACGTGTAAAGGTTAACTTCCTGAATTTGTTTCTGAGACAAGTGTTGAGTGCAGTGTGTGTATTCTTCTACATATGTTTGTGTAAAAKGTGTGCCTATGCAATTGCTATATTTATATGTATTTATCTGTGTTCATGGAAAGGTGGTGTGTTTTACGTAGTCAATATAAAACAATGCCTAAGAATTAAGATAGTTAAGCATGATAATGTTACTTAAAAGTTATGGCTTTAGAATTAAATTACTGAGGTTAATTCAGCAGAATGTATACAACTAGCCTTTTTTCCACTCTTAACTCATTCTTTAGTTGCTGCGAGATAGAAGGGGAAATACATTTCATGACTAGATAGCATTATCAGTCACTTTGATTGGGATTATTTCCTGTTTCCCTTCCTTTATTGAACTGTAGGTGTTTTAACCTACTATAAATCTCAAATGAGCAGATTGGTGGGAGGGGGAGCAGAAAGAAAGGCATATGTAAAGGAGTCTGAAAGCAATACTATGACTTTAAAGACTAGTGTCTTTTATCTTTTAATGTAATGGGTTAGGGTTATGTTCACCACTGGGAATCTTGTTTAAAAATGTTGTGCTCAATAACACCGTGGAGCTTCAGGTTCTGAGATGTAAAAGTCACATACAGCAAATTAGACTGAATCATGTCCTTTTCCTGAGGCAGTGGAAAAGTCCAGAGTCCAGAAAGGATAAGAAACTGGTTTCTTGGCGGGAGGAGTTTTTAAAATAATAATAAAAAGATACAACCTTATCAAACTGGGTTACAATCATCTTTCTGTTGTACATGAAAGTAAACTGAGGCATGGAAAGGTGATGTGCCTTGCCCATGAATTCCTAACAGAGCTGTATCAGTCAGAAGTAGAACCTGGGTCTCTTGAATGTGACTTGGCTTTAGTTAAAATTTGATGACATTTTTAGGAAGAAAAAGTTTTGAGAGATATCAAAAGATCTTCTATATAGTATTTCGGCTTTCAAATATTCAAGTATTTATAGATTTCTTAATAGTAAATCTTCACATGACATTTTATTTCTTCTGGTTATTTCAAGGAGTTTACACATTTCATAGAAGATAAACTGTGAACCCGTAAAGTTCTGTGATAAATAGTACCCTACCAGCAACAATTAGTAGGACTGGGAAATGGAAATATCCTGCCTTTTCCATTCCTGCTTGCTAACCAGAAGCTATAGTAGAGCAAGGGGGTCTACAGAGATGGCAAAGCATGAAAATTAGTGTTTTGGATTCTAAATCCTAGAATCACCCTGACTGTCTTTCTTATCATTCTTGTTTCACCTATTTTGTTTTGCTTAAAATCATTTTCCTTAAATTACTTTGCTCCTGTTCCTTCATTCAGGAATGTGAATCATAACTAATAGCTGCCAAATAACAGGTACTATTTTCCAGCTTGCCTCTGGATTCTTATAACACCACTGCTCAAATACAATATGTAGAAGAAAATAGTTTGTGTTTCTGAGCTGGTATGTCTTCCACATAGCAGCTTGTGAAGCTCTGCACCGCCAGCAGAACTCTTTTGGGAAGCTGGTGATGCTGTCACATGCTCCTCCATTTTTTGCAGACTGATTGTAGTGAATGTAGCCCTTAATGTGACCAAAGTCTGTGTCTTATTCAGAGTATATTTTTAATTCTGATGAATCAGAGGTGGTTTCTCTTCCGTTTTTGTTTTCTTATTTAATATACTAAGAGAAAAGGCATATTATGTCAATGGATATGAGACTGTAATTTTTGAGGGTTGGACAATACTTCCATTATGTGACTGTGATCAAAATAGTTGATGATAAATTTGATATCTTGCTGTGACTAATTGCAGTACATTCTGTTGGCACTTTTTCCTTTCTTGCCCATATTGGGGATACCTTGGAAAAGACTGCTTTGTGCAGTTATTTTTAATCCTATATATTGATGTCATTTTTCTATTTTTTTTGTTTGTTTTGATAAATTGGCAATTATTGTCTTTACAGGTTAAATTCAAATGTGTTTGCAGTGACTGATTAAAATGTTTAGAGCAGAGATGGAGATTAGAGCTTTTGTTTTATTAATTTTTTTAGACATTTTAGGAGACACTATAGCTGCCTTCTAAATTCCAGTCTATATTAATTAAGAATACATTCAGAAATTAAAGTTGAACCATAATATTTAATCTTTGTGTTGTCTCTTTTGGCCATGTATTTTATATGCTTGTTTTTTCAAACTTTAATTTTGAAAGAGATGAGACCTATCAGTGATCTTGTAAGAAATATGATAGAAAATTCCATGTTCAAATCAGAACATGTTATGCCAGTTTAAATTGAGAGAAGCAGTCAACCAGAAAGCTCAGCAAAAACATAAGCAGTTTTTCTTCTACTGCCAGCTACAGCAGTCAGATGAATTTGGCAAAAAACCAAGCTGGGCCAGGTGCAAACCTACTGAAGTAACAGATGAGATGGACCCACTTACTCCTGTGGTCAGATGCACATGCCTGTTTGGCATGATCTGACCCACTGATGAAAAGCTGCCTGTGGCTCAGAAAAGCACCACTTCCAGTGATGAGCTGAGTTTAGTATCTGTTCTAGCTTGGCCATCCGTTCGCAGAGGTTGGTAGCGGAGCTATTCTGTGCCAGGCTGAGCGGTGTTTGTGTTCTGCAGTGACTCCCACAGAGGACTAATGTGCGACCACCAACCTCCCTTCAGTTAATAAATTAAAATCAAACTGACTTCTTATGGTTTTGGTGGTCAAAAGAATAAGYGGCTAATGCTGTAAGTAACTCAGCTCTGCAATTTTATGAGCTGTGTGAATGAATGTGAATTACAGCCGTGACCTTCCAGGGAACATGCCCCAAAGCAGCCTTGACCAACGTGGCACAAACGTTATACTGCACACTCCCAGAGCGCTGCTGGGGATTTCCTCTTGCTCTGCTTCCTGTTATTTTCCACAGTGTAACACCTGCAAGAAACATCTTCCTAACCTTTAGCTGTTTCTCTTTCTAAAGGTTCAGGGGTCTATGAAAATAGCTGGTAACACTTTTTTCTAATGTACTTTGTTCATTATTTTTGCTGATGCCATAGAACTGAAACTTCCCATTTCAGTGTGCCGATTTCATCAGGGCTCCTGGCAGGAGCAGGTTAGGAGATACGCTGACTGACCTGTCCTGGTTTCTTGGTTTTCAGCCAGCCCTCTTGCCAGCCAGCCTGCCTACTAGCTGCCGTGCAGCCTGCCAGGCTCCCGAGCTTTCCAGAGGCCTGTCCGGCAGGTTGCTGGGCAGCCAGCCTCCCCAGCTGCCTGCTTGATTGCTTGCCTGGCTTCCCTAGYTGAGTCTCTGCAGGTGCAAATCCTACTAGTCCATCAAGGAAATAATTTGTTGCTGTCCCCCAGGCCATTAGTAAGGGACTGTGTTTGGTGACAGGGAGAGGAAATCTAACGATACGCAGAGATTCCTAAGGGTTAGTCGTCTAAGTAATTCCTAATAGAAAACCATTTTCCCTAGAGCTGGGATGGTCAAACCACTCCAGATGACTTGAAACTTGTTTCAGATCAAGGCACAAAGGTGAAAATGACTTGATATTAATGCTTACATTTTTAAATTTTAGGTGCAACATTCCATCTTTAAGGTGCTAAGGTTTCAGAAAGGGGGACTATGTTTTTAATTTAATCTGCTCTTTCTTGTGGGACTGAGATTTCCTCTTTCTGTATCTGCCTGTTCTTGTATTCCATGCCTAATACTATGGGGCTTGTAGTTGAATGTGGAATATCCTGTGTCCTATATGAGTTGCCTTGAATAAATATAACTTTGTAATCAAGTGTGGCATTCTCCTGATACCTGTGGCACGGCAGGAAAGTGTGTGATGCAAGGGTAGCTGTTGAGTTTACCCTATCCATGATTTAGCTAAAGGGGAAAGAACTGACTGCAGCTGTAGTTAAGTTGTAATGGGCTTTATCATTGTGTGTCTTCTCAACAGCTTATTTTGAGCAATACAGCACAAGCTTGACTCATCTGTGTTGYATTCTACCTACTCAAAAAGACTGACTCAAACTCCCTGCTAAATATGTGACCACAGTGTTTCATGTTCAGGACTGAACATATAATGCAGCTTCAAGGTTATTCATTTTAAGTTTCCACAAAATGTAGAAAAGTTAAGAAAAAGTAGTGTTCTGTGGATAAAAGGAAAACTCTTAGAAAATACGAACGGCTTCCCTTTTGGTGAAGTGGTTATATGGAAAAATTCCACTTCAGCTTTGTCTTTAGATTGAAAAGTTCACTTTGTGACTTTACTTTAATGATTTTTAGAGATATTTTAAGGAGTTTCTGACATCTTTATGTTCATATTTTAGAGAGTTTTCAGCTGTGCAGATCTCAGTTTACATCAGAGGTCATTTCCAAGCTCAGTCATATTTCATGGGTTTTGCAGGCATTTCTGTATTAGAAACTCAAAACTACATGGTGCGTAGGAACCATTAGAAACAAATGTTATATGTTTTCATTCTTTCCCACCTGCCAAGATGTTTCCTTGATGGCTGCAGCCAAGAAAACCATTACAGATGAAGATTACATTAAAATAAATTGATTTAGAGTCCACAGGACTTTGGGGAGATTTTTCTCTATAAAAAAGATTTATATAAATTTTTATGTATGTGTGTGTTTTATACATACATATGACATACAGTGCAACAGGATGCAGAAAGAGGTAAATCAAATAGGTCTGGAGTTAGGTAGGGAGATCTGGATTTAGAAAAGGGATTGTAAGACGGCCGGCTTAGCTACAATGAGTGTAGGTACTTTTTTGTCCGTGATGATTCTATTTTTTGTTTTGCTTTTAATGTGCTTTAGTCTAGTCTTTTGTAGTCTATACTTCAGTATATTGGCAATTTTGAAAACTGCAAAACCAGTTTAACGGATACAGTTTCTGTGCTGTTAGACCAGAATTGCGAATATGTGGTAGATACTGTAAACTGTTGTCACAGAAATTTCAGCCTCCTTACCTTGTAGAAGGCCCTGTATCAATGTGGAACACGTTTTACTTCAGAAATCTTCCCTGAAATTCATGGTTTTTCCATCATGGATCTTAATGCGTACTTTGAAGCCTCTCTAGAAAACCCTCTAATTTAGAGGGCCAGCCCTGGGTTTTATGAGTGTCTTCAGTCTCTTCTGCCTTTTCCTTCAGGAACTCAAGACTCTGGTTCCCTGTTCTTTGATGCTAGACCTATGCACTGCTGAATCAGTCACAGGTACAAATCTGAGTTCGGTCAAGAAAATCTGAATGATTGCATTTCTTTTGAGTTAACCAAAATGCTGGCTAGGTGCTTTATCTGGGTTGAGGGATGAAAAAAACAAACAAAAAACCCCCAAAGATTCAAAACCTTGAAAATGTATCAGAACCAGCAGAGCAAGCTTGTCTAGGATCAACAATTATTTCATGTGTCAGATCAATGCTTGTCACCCTAGAATCGGATTTACCACCTCACAGAATCATGCCTTCAGTGGATCTTAAATAGTAAAAGTAATCTCTTACAGAGCTTTTTGTTCAAGCTAAAACGTAGAACCGGTCATGATGTTGGACTGATAAAATAAGAGCTTTCAATGCAGAAGGGTTATGTATTGCAGATAATAATTAATGAATTCTACTTATTTTGTAACATGAACCTCTCTGCATCTTGCCAGAACATCCAAAGTAATAATACCACATCCACTGCAATAAAAATATCATCTGCAAACACATGTCAACAAATGAGGAGTATGAAATATAGGATAGGAAAGAAAGGTGATAAATAGAGAGGCAACATGAGTAAAAGATAAATCTCTTGATAACGATAAAAGGGAGGCGAAAATCAGTATGACARTATGAACCATTGTCAGTATTTTTTACTAGCTGCTGTCTCTGCTGCTGTTTCCAAAATCACAGCTTCTGCCACTAGTTTCCCTGTTGTCTATCTTTTAAAAATGTGAAGACACCCTGTGGTAACAGAAGGATGGCCAAAATGCAGTTCCTAATTTTCTCTGCCTCTGACTTTTTTAAAGATTGTTTGTCATGTAACATATCCAACTTACATCTGCCTTGTCTAATAACATTTGGGAAGAAAAAGAAAACAGAGAAGTGATCTCATTTTTTCTTCCATTTTCGAAACCATTATGGTACACAGTAGTATTTGAACAAAACCCATGGCATTTTTATAAACATTCCTACAAATGCAAGCACCTGATCTTTCTCTGTACTACTTTAATTGTTGTCTCATGGAAACAGAGCACAAGAAGGCCATTAGTCTGATAAACAACTTTCTAAGAAAGCTATTTCTCAGAAAGTAACCTTTGGTTTCTCTCTATATGAGGTGATCTGCTAATACTTCTTTGTAAACTGGTGTATCAGTTGCTGTTGAAAAGCACTGTTTAATAACTATATATTGTTAYCAAGTATATSCCTGTGATGTGGGTAAAAGGTGATAGGGTGATAATTCCTGAGAGTTATTTTAATAATCTGCAGATC
This sequence comes from Apteryx rowi, assembly GCF_003343035.1. Lineage (NCBI taxonomy): Eukaryota > Metazoa > Chordata > Aves > Apterygiformes > Apterygidae > Apteryx > Apteryx rowi. The sequence continues at coordinate 152,872 of NW_020450783.1, forward strand.
AGCATTCCCAGAAGTGCAGATTTTTTTGATTCCTACATCAACATACAGCCATCCAGTTGAACTGATCATCTCAATTCAAACTGTGATTTCATCCAGTACTTGGATTCTTTGCTGACATTATCCACTGGCGTGAACACCACTCTCCTGGCTAAGCCTGTCAACTCACTTCACCTGGGCCACCAGCAGGAGACCTGATGGCCATAGCTTTTTCACTGATGAAAAGAAACAAATTTGAACTGGTGACTTACAGGTGAAAGGCTTTAYGACTCCTTAGCCGTGTCTGGTGCATGCATATTTCTGGTTTATTGATGCAGATTGAGAAGACTTGCTGTAATAGTGGCCTCCTGCTTTGCTTTCCAAATTTTTTTAAATGAAAAAGTGGTACATTAGCACTCAGTAGTCACACTTTGAATACCTGGGGGTCAGGTATTCAAAGCTGGGTCAAGTATTCAAATTGTGTGCATGTCTGTATATTTTAGAGCATTCTGGATCTCAGATCTCCTCCTGCAAAAAGCCTGTCTAAACACCTGTAAGTAGCTGGCCCCTAATTATTTTGTAAATAAAGCACACTTAGGGGCTAGTTGAGCTGCATCTAATAAAAGTTGTTTTCAGCCTTTCACTGCACATGAAAACCATTTCCTGGATAAAAGTGCCTAGAAGCAGCTTGCACCAGACAGCCAGACTTCATTCTTATTCCTCAGACCTTTAAATGATATCATTTAGAAAAAAATGAGAGGGAAATTTTTATATGAACCTTTGAGGTTTCCTGCTTAAATCTTCCCCTTTCCAATTCAGATACAAAAACAACAACACTGAAAGGAAGCAGGCTTTGCCCTGTTGTAAACAAGTAAATGACTATTATCCATTGACTCTTCTCATGTAAAAGCAGTCACTATTAGCCTAAAAAATAAGCATGGGCTTTTCTTTTGTTTGATTTTAAAGCTTCTTTTCTTTCTACATTTTCTATTCATGTGAAAGCGTTGTTTTCATTTTATTGGGCATATTTGCTAATTTGAGGGTGCTATTTTGACTGTGGGTTTTCTAGGAGTTTTTATCCTCAAAATTGAGTCCCTGTAAAATAGAAATGAATCTTTTGGAAGTTTAGAGGGGCAGTTTGGATAAGCATGCTAACACTAGGGGTTAAGAGTGTTTTGAAGTCCACAGCTGAGCAGAGATGARCTCAAGCTCTATAGTGAGTTAAGCAATGAGGGCCTGGATCAGTATCATTTAGTCCAAAACCCAGAAACCGTTCACAAGCAGTCTGTTTGTCCCCTTGTACTAGAGGTTTGCTTTTGTTTCTGTTYATGCTGCCTTTTCTTATTTTTCCTGTTTTGTTTTGTTTTTTTTAACTACTTTGGTAAGAAGCTAGAATATACGTGAAGATCCCTAAATGTGGGACATATTTTGTCAATCTCTGTTATATTCAAATCTCTTTTAGATGACAAAAAAMCCCACCTTTTTGTCCAGGAAAATATCCCTCATGGATAACTTTCACAAAATAATAGGAAAGATACACTGATACTTTAGGATTAAAAGTATGAATCTGGAGTATTTCTAAAATTTGCCTTTTAAAAGGACAATTTATACTTTGAGCCATCACTGGTGACTTTCCTCCAATTTCTTGAGTGAATTAGGTTTCAAAAGTGTGGGKTTTTTTTCTGTTGCTAACAGAATTTCTTAGAGATGGCATCTTCTCGCACAATTATTCTGTTCCCTAAGTTTAATCATCTCAGTTCTGCTGACTTAAGTGGCAAAACTGGTTTTAGTGCTTTTTGCTTCAGCTACTACTGCAGAGAAGCATCTATGAACTATTGTTATATACAAAGAGAACAATATTTAACTAAATTACAATTAGTAGCTGTTAGGCATTATCTGTCAAAATGGGGGGCATTATACATGTCACAGATGCCATTATTTGAAAATATTGCACAGATTTGCTTTACCTTCTCTACAGTAAGACAGAAATTTCCTACAGTAACTGGCATTGCCCCACAGCTAGCAGCACCACGAGCAGTAATAAAGAACRGCTGCTGAAATAGCCGTGTGCTGCAGCCTTAATGTGATATGCAGGACCTTTTATTACCAGCGATGACTGAGACCAGGACCTATGTGAAACATGTACCTGCTTAACTTGCAGACTGGTTATGTTGGTGGTATAGTTAATGGTTTACTGGCCGAGTCTTTGCATTTGTATGCCAGGCATGTTGATCTGGAACAGACATGGTGAGATTTACAGAGTCATTTTTAGAAAACCAAAATTGCTCTATGATGACTATAACAAATTTGGTTTCATAGAGTAAACCTCATCCTTTATAGATCTGTCATCATACTCTAATGGCTCATTTTACTATGAGAGGCCAAATGCTGATGCCAATTATTGCTTGACAACCTGTAGAAGCCAGTAGGTTTGGACTGGTGTAACTCAGGTTTGCACTTGGCATACAGACTACCTGGAAATCACATCATGGAAATCTGCCTGGAGACAGAGCTATAGACAGTAGCTTTTTTATTATTTAGTCCAGAAGTAACAGTTTTGCAATGGAGGAGCATTTGCTATATCCCTCCATCCACCCATCCTTAACAAACTGCTTGTCCTGTAGACTTTTTGTAGTTTTATTGTTTTCCTGTGTTTGTTTATCCATTTTGGAATTAAACTGTGCTATGGTGACATCTTCCTCAGTTACTAGCTCTGACCATGAGGGCTTACTGCARTTTTGGCTGAAGCATGTTAACATCTGTTCCTTTTATTTGGCTGTATTAAAGAAAGAGAAAAAGCAGAAGAATTAAAAAAGAAAAGACTGCTGTTGAGAGACCCACTTTGGAGAACAATTTCACTTTGTCATGCAGCAATTATTTATGAGTTTTGAATACTTTCTTGATTGTATAAAATTTTTTTTTGTGTTTCTGTACAAAATAACAAACTCAGGGAGTTGGTTCTGGAAGAAGATATAGAGAGAGAGCAAATGAATTCTTTATGATGTCTCCCTTGATTCAGTTGAAAAGTTTACTTTTTACTGCATAGTTTTGGCAAGAGTGTAGGTCCAGYGCCAGGAATACCTCCCCTTTGCTCATTCTCTAATACCTGTTATGAATAAATCCTATGTGAAAACACATTAAAGTGTGTGGGATTTTTTCACTATAAAGCATTTCTTAGGTAGCAAGAAAGTGCTGTCATCTAGTAAAGCTTTGAGAGGTTGGAAGCAAACACCTGGCAAACTAAATTATTTTCTTTTGGGCTCTTGAGTTAAAGGAGATCACTTTAAAAGTTTGCTAATATTACTTCAGAATATAGTTGATCCAGCTTTACTGGGCTGCAAGCTGCCTACAGGAGTTTAGGAGTTCTAGAGTCAGAAATACTGCTGTGTAGTTYGTAAGTCCTTAGCATAAGAGGGATGGTCCCTAGGGAGGAAATGGAAAGTGCAGTGCTTTTGACATAACAGATGCCATGTGCAATTTTATTTGCAATATTGGCAGCAGCRAAGTGAAGACTTTCTTAGAAAAGCATAGTGGTCTGTAGTTCCAGGACTTTCTGTCAACTAATAAATCTCAATTCAATCTTCCAGATTGAAGATAGGCATGAATAGTTACTTTTGCTGACAGTGAGATAGGCAGTACCACAGCAGGGAAGAGAATGATGTAAAAAGAGGTAAAGAAATGCTAGCCTGACCATTTCTCTTTCTCCTGAAGAGCTCAGGGCATCAGGGCTGCAATCCAGTCACTCTAAGTGGTATTAAACTTGCAGCTGCATGTTGTTTTTGTTGGCTGGAGGCAGCCACCACTGAGGGTCAYGATCTCGGTTGGAAAGAATTGTTTTTCTTTGGAGGCTAGGTAGGCCTCCAGGAACTGGAAATTAGTTCAACAGGTGACCTGAGACTTGACCAGAGATTTTTACTGAAAAAATAGTTGTTTTGAGCAAAGCCTGTGTATTTCAGCTTGCAGGGCAGGCAAAGCTACAGTGCTCAGCAGGCAATGTGGGACTCAACAGTCTAGTACTCCCAGGATAAATCCAGGATGCCAGGAATCCTGTTTGGCTATAGAATTTCGGTAGATTGTACTTACCTCTTTTCATGGCTACCTCACACTTCCTTTGGGCTGGAAATGTCTGTGGACTCAGAAAAACACAGGGTATCAAAGTAATTCACTGACTCATTTACCAAGAGAAAATGAACAGGCAAGACCATTAGCCTCAAATAGCATCAGGTCCTTAAAGAATAGGTCTAACTTGAAAATAACTTAAAAATTAAAAACAAAAAGTTAAAAACACAGAGCAGATGAATGCGTTACTAAAATTGCCTCCCAGCATAGTTCTAGCGAAAACAAAATTGTTGTGCCTTGTACGCTGAGCATAACCAAGTTCGTGCTCTCTTACACTAATGAAAAGTGGCAGGATATTGTTAGCACTGATTCTGCGATTTATTCATTGAGGTCTAGAACTCCTGGCACTTAATTTTTTCTTGCTCTTTACCTTGTCAAGGTACTTACTGTAATGCAAAGAATGYGTAAGATGATTCCGTTCTCATTCCAATAGTGTTTCCTACTTACACTGAAGTAAATGGAGTGAACAAGTGCAATAACAGCTCTGTGATTGTCCATTATATTACTTCAGTTTTATGCTGGGCTGGCTTATTCAGGTCATCGGAGTGACACCGGGGGTGAAACTGGAAGTTCACAAACTTGGAGGACCTATCTGCCATTAGCTGCACTGGTCAAACTGTTGGCAGATATCCTGTTGCACAGATGGCCATTCAGTAGCAATTGCAGGATGGTATATGTCTTATTGGCAAAGCATTTCTGCTTGTGTTGAATGACAARTGTCCTCTCACATATTATGGGCTTGGATCACATGCACAGTAGTCCTGTTATACTATGTAAAGAGTCCTAAAATTGGACATCAGTTATATTTTCCATAAATATTTTTATTCAGGGGGAATTTCATAAGGGGATATGTTATTATGGAACCATTTTTAGGAAGCTTTTTTTATTTTGTATAACAGGAAATCCTACAAGTCTTTTTCAGAAATAAAGCAAATGATCTCTTTTTTAATAAGCTGTTTTTTTCCCCCTGTATTCTGTCAAGTTTGGTGCAAAGGCTAGAGCATATCACCTGGGAAATTTTCCAGCTTCATCTTCAAAATGAAAGGCCTTTGCTATCAGCTACTCAGTAACTAGTAACTTTTGCTTATTTGCAGGCCTGACAGAAGCACTTCAGATGATCTTAGAAGGACATATGGATCTCCCCGAAGCTGCTCTCAGTCTCAAAGGTAGGAGAAGTTACAGTGCAAATTGCATAGTAATATTCCTTCAGATAAAATAATTTCCTCAACTAGGTTTTTATACCTTTATGTGAATTAGGCAAGTGAAAGAGGCATGAGCAAAAGAATAATGTGACTTTTAGATGATGCTCATATGTGTGTATGATGGTGCACAAAATCATTTGCACTTCACACCCATTTTTCTTTTTATACCCTTTTAAGGCCACCRCAGCCAGAATTTTGTAAATGGCCTGACATGTTAGTGAGAATCCAGCTCAGAGACCTTTCATTTTTTGGACATAGCTTATTGATTTCCAAACTTATTTTCAGAACTACAGTTATGTGCTGTGGCAACTGAAACAATACCATGTTATCTACACAACAAGTTAAAACTGACCAGATCTATCAGGTGTCACAACAAACTGCCAAGTAACTTMTGGAACAAAAATGATGCATGGAGTTCCTTTAATAAAAAAAGGAAGGATCCTTCCACTAAATACAGAGTTAYTATGAATCTGTGATGAAGTTCTCAAGCATTACYGGTGCGAATCAAGGATGAATCACTCAGTCTAAATTTTCATGGCCAAGGATCCATGGTCCAAATCTTTTCATACCACCTCTTGAATTGGCTGTGCTCCTGCATTAAACCTGATGTGAGTGACAGCAGAATCAGGCCCACAGTTCTTTTTCTTACTTGAATACAAAGTAGAGAATCTGAGCATACACGGAGCTCAACTTCCACTGCCTTTGTTTCTCTATTTTACATTTTTGTAGAGGCACTTATGGCTCTGTTTCATATATATATATATGTATTTTTTTGAGGCTTGCTTCTGTTCCTATTCCTATTGAATTAGATAGCAAAACTTCCACTGTCTTCAGTGAGAGTTTCATGAGGCTATTGTATTTGTTTTCGTTATTAAGAGGCTGAATAAAGCAGAAACAACAAAATCCCAGTTATTCTTAAAGCATATACTGAGTGCATATTCATTTATCAGGTTTCCTTTAAAGACTGTGTATATTTGATTACTAGTTTATAAATAATATGAAAATCAAATTGATTTGAAAAKTGATGCTGGAATTAACAGACATCAAGCCTGATTGGAAAACTGGGGCTGGAAGGGTTGGGTGTGATTTTCCAGGAAGCTATATCTTAAGAGACAGAGAAGAAAAATTAAGTGAAAACTTTCTTCCTCTAACAAATCAGTGTCTTTCATTCACTATCTGAAATACCATTTCTGTGAATCAGGTCTTGGAATGGAAATCACCATGAAATGTACTTAAGCTTTAAAACATGTCAGTAGGAGGAAGAAATATATTTCTGGATTGATTTCCATTTTCATCTGTTTATATCTCTGGAGAATGATTTCATTGGAGGAACACACTGAGAGAAAAACAGCTTTTGTGTGCTGTATGATAGATTAGCACAAGTTTGCATTTCTTGTCTTGTTCCTCAAATAGTGGGAGACTACTTTTTAGCTTAAGTTTACTGAAAATGTGGTAGGACCATAAGAAGAAATATTCTAAAAAAGGTTATTCCTTTCTTTCATCAGAATTCAAAACAACAACATACCATAGGACTGCAAAGCAAATTTCTGAATTTTCAGACTAAAAAAAACATTGTACGTAAGAGAATTTTATAAGGGATATCATTAGTTCCAAAAGGGTGAAAATAGTCTTGACATACACTTTTTTCTAACAGCTATATTAGGGGATTGGACCCCAAAGTGAAAAGATTGATTCCACTTGATTTTATTCATTTTTATTTGTTGTTTTGACTTACCAATACTTTTTTGAAAAATTGTGGAGTTATTTCAAATAAAATGAAAACTTTCTATTTAATTTGGAAGTTTTGGTGGAAAAGATTCTCTGTATTATGAGTGGTGTTCCCTGACAGGTAAAAGTGAACCTGTGTTTTAGCCTGGAGGATATGTAGCAACTTTAAATTTCTTGCTGAATTGGTACTTATTTCCAAGATGCCAGCATTCATCTCAATCCCACTGTCCCCTAATACTGGTATGAATCTTTTCTAAAAGTGAAAGGATGATTTTCAATTGACACTGTGTGAATTTGGCCATTTCTTTGGATGTAGTGAAAGATTAAAAGCACCAGATAACAAGGATGTCAACATGAAAAGCTTCAGTTTTTGCCTGCTTATGCTCATAGCAATGTTTATTTACTGTCCATGTGTCACTGACCTATGTTTAACCTCAGGCTTACCTTGCATTTTGCATATTGAAGACAACAATTATTAAGTAGCTATGAGAAATGATATGGTAGCCTTGGAAAAGTCAGGACATAGAATGACTTAGGAAATGTAAAAATGAGCTTCTAAATATATCCTAACAGGCTTGCCTTCTTTTTATAGTTTATAGTAATTATATCATATTTCAAAGCAAGTGTTCTATGCAGGCCTATTGATTTTTTAACCTACTTTTTGGAAAAAAAAGAAAAGAAATACGAACCTTAGTCTGTAGTTGATGTGGTCTCAGAGTTTTGGGGTCATTTGGAAGGAGTGTAACTGTAATGTAGAGGTAACGTTGCCTTGGAAAGAGTAGTTTTGCATCTCTAAAGTAAGACATTTTAAAATGTGGAAGAGGTGTATGTGTATATCTTCTTGTCTGTCCGCAAGAGGAGTCTATCTGATGATGAAATGAAGCCACATCATAAGTGAAATCATTCAATTAATATTTATGTCTATAATACATATATCTAAAATCTAGGCTTGTTTGTTTATTAATCTGCCTGATAATGAAGGACTAATAGCGTATCATATACAAATAAAATCATACAAAAGAGCAAACCCAGAATTAGCCTCAGCAGCGTTGACAGAACTATTGTACTGTACCAGAAGGACAAAGCTAAAACAATCAGAACATGAACCTTGTCAGACTGTAAATAAAAATTAGTCAGCTTTATTAATTCTTGCCACATAGAATGTATTTAGACACTGAGAAGATAAAGAAAAATCCTTTATGTGTTTAAGAAAAAAAATCAACCTTCAAAACCAGTCATTCAATTAAAGCGCTAAGAAGCACAACTGTTCAGTAAAGATTAGAGACTGGTGATATATCTGAAATACCTGCATGCAGATTCTCATGTGAGTCATCAGAACGGTTTATTAGGGCAATTAGACATCTCACATGACTTATTATTGAATAGCTTTTCCTACAGTTTTCATTAACAAAACTACAGCAACATAGTTTATCTATTGCTAGGTGAAATCCGTAAGATTTGTATGTTGCAGGGCTGTACATTGTGCTGGATAACAAGAGCGTGCGCTTCCAGAGCAGCCTCAGCCTTACAGCCAGCAGCTGGCGCGTGCGCCTCCTTTTCTGTCCATATTCTGTAACCGAACATGGGGCCAGAGCGGAGTGGGGCCCTGTGCGCCCCTGCTACGTGGTGTGTTCGCTGGGCAGTGAAGTGGCCAAGTCCTCAGCAGAGGCAGCCGGTCTGTGGGACGGGATTTTCCTCCCAGGCCAAAGAGCAGGCGGAGGCCTCCCCGGAGCTTCCCCGCAGGGTGTCTGCGAGGCTGATGCATGCGCCCAGGCCTGGGTCCAGCACTGATGGCCTTTCCTTTGGTTGCTGTGTCTCTTCTGTCCCAAGCCTTTGCTAATGTAGGTGTTGTAGCTTAAACTGGTGGCATCCTCCTCTCCCCAGCCCTCAGGAGCACTCCACTTCCTCCCCTGGTGGCCTCTGAAGCTTGCAGAAAGAAAACTGTTTTTGGCATGRGAGGGTGGGATTCTTTCTTGGGTAGCCAGAACAGAGCAATCACCAGCATATCCAATGAGCTGCAGGTAATTTGAAAAATTATTATGGGTTTCTATTTTTCCTATTTCAGCCAGAACTAAGGAAGTGATATTGAAGATTGCTGTGATCTTTTGATTGTTCTATGCCTTTATTTAGGTTGTAAATGTATCTGTGCAGCRATCGCTCTTTGTAATACATTTCCAAAAAACAGTGTAAGCTTACTTTATACTATCCCTATTTTAAGCAGTAATTAATGTTGCACAATGTGCTTCCAGAGGTCATGCAAGGAGAACAATCACAGAAAAGTTAAGGTCATAACTTAGCTTTCCAGCAGAAGGTCAGGATGTACTGCTTATCTTGTATTAGGATTGCAGTGATTTAAAAGGGGCTGGCTAGTACTAAGTCATAGGAAAAATGAAGGAAACAAAATGCTGTTTTTAATTATGGCATTTTGAGTAAAGTTTTAATAGGATTTCTAAGCATCCTTTTGCAAGCATGTAGTAAAATAAGTTGAAAGGAGAAGAGTGACAAAACCTCCTCCACCAGTGACAATGTTCCAATAAAGTGTCTGGCTCAGGATTTCCCCAAAACTGCTGCATACCAGAAACAAAGAAGCTTGTCTTGTAAATTTTGTTTCTTAAACATTTTCTTTAAGTATCTGTTGTTGAAACATGTTACAGATAGTCCTGTTAGAGATAGTGTTCTGAGGTAGGTGGTCTGATCCACCATATAATTCTTAATTTTCCATGCTTAGTAGAGCATGGAAGCATATTGTCCTCTTCAAAATCTAGTAAGCTAAAATCAAATAAATCAAGTTATCTTATTTACAACATTTCTAGAAGGTCAAGTTTGGTGATCTTACAATAGGACCACTGGAGATCTGCAAAGAAGAACATTTTTGAAAACACATATGGCGTATTTGGAGGAATACATCTCTGATGTATTAAACAAAAAGATGGAGTTTGATTTGGTTTCTTCATTTCTGCAGAAGACATCCAATTTTCTTTTACACAAGCCTTGACTCTCAGCTGTTGCATGAAACCCATGCTGAGGTTTGTAGGCAGAAAGCCTCTTTCTGTGGTTGCCAGGAGAATGGTGTATTTACACAGAGGGGGATCAAAGATTAGAAAAGAGCAGAGGTTTTGGTAAAGAGGATCCGATTGAGATCAGATGAGAAGGGAAGAAGGGGACTTCACACTTTGTCCCCTTGACCTTATAAAATCTGAGAGAAAGTTGTGGAATTGAAGATTTAGAAATAATATGTGTAGATTTGCCCGTTCTGTTTGTTCTCTGTATTAGGAGTAAGTTGAGGTTTTTTTTACTAATAGTTTTTGTTATYTTTGTGGCAGAAATTGATTCAGTTCAAATAGATTTTATGTCTGCAGAACAGAGGGGTTTCCCAATCTGTTCTTGGATAATGGCAGCTTACATTATGTTAATTGTGGAGTACTGAAAGCTCAAAGTATGTAGTCTTTGAATTCACACTTTCAAAAAGCATCCAGATCAATGTGAATTTGCCTTTGCTCTTTTCTTTGAAAACTTGTTATTTGGTTTTAATGAGTCCATGAAAATAGAACAGAAATAAAACATTAAAAAGCCAGATGAGAGGTGGAGGTTCATATAAATTCCTTCTTGTGCACATGTGAGTTAGGGCGGAGGTGTTCAGTAGATCTTGTTACCATTGTTGGGATTAAAAAACCAACAACAAACTGCACAGGTCCCTACAAACGGTTCAGAATATTGCATTGCAAATGAATAAGAGCACAGAATCAGATTCCTATTATACCTTTTCCCTTTGTCTGGATGAATACAGTCATTTAGTGATGGTTTTTATTCTTTTATATGTTCACTTTATTTTAGCAATGCATTTTAGCTGTTTTAGCAATTCTACCTGTATTAAGGGAATACACATTCATTGTCTGTGCTCTCTCACAATGCGTTTAGCCTCCCTATTATCCACCCTGGAATAAAAATGAATCAGGAATTTCTGAAAAATACAAATTTGCTAGTGATGTGGAACAGTTATTGAACTGCAGTGTAAGAGAAGCTTCCCATGCCAAAACCCTGTGATGTGTTTTCAGGTGACAAGTTAGCAAGAAAGTGATGATAGGAGAACCCTGTAAATCTCTGAAGCTCCCAGAGGAAAGCTTGTTTATTAGATCTTTAAAGTGACTATGGTATGCTTATGTTAAAGTACTACAACTAGAATGTTTTCCAAAGAAAAATTCAGTTCCTCAAAAATCCATATGCAGGCTGTTTCCAGCAAAATTTTGATATTGCCAAATGTTTCAATTTACAGCTGGAAAAACTGAAGCAAGTATTTTGCTGAGCTTCAATCAGAATATTTCAAACATACACTACAATACTAATTCCCAGGGTTTGGGGAGCCTTGGGTTCTGGTTACTGTGAAATACACCTTGAGTTGAAGCCAGTGTTATAATAGTTACCTGCAAGTACCATCATTTCATGGAGAAAACCTGCTCTGATTTTTCCCTACATGTTCCTCATTTCTCTTCAGGGACCAACACATTTTTACTGGAGGTGATGGGGAGGAAGGAGTGAAAAACCCCAAGAACTCAAAGCAGCTCTGCTCCCTCATTGCCCTTCATATGTTGTGCAAAACATAATAGTTTTTTTTTCACTCTTTTTCCACTCCCTGTGTTCACTCTGTCTTCAAACCTGAAAGGGGAGAAATATGCCCCATGAGATCCAGGGAAGTGTATTACACAGAGTAATTTGCTGCCTAGGGAATGACTGGGTGGGCTGATAGGAGGTACAGGGAGAAGAGAGTCTGGGAGTACTTGCCCTCCATGCCATTCTTCACCAGGATGTTAGGCTCCTCTGAGTGTGTAAGGCTTGGATCACATAGCAGGACATGATGCTTTCTGTGTCTTACTTCAGGATTCATGTGCTACTTGTTATTGGTAATGAATCATTGCTGACATGAAAGGAGTCAATGATATCTGTCTAGTTTCTTGTGCATTTCTACCAGTTGCAAAGACATTGTTCACTCAATCAGTAGCCTAATTTGCATTATCAGAGCACAATGCAAAGATTAAGGGAATGTGTAAGAATGAAATCCTCCCTTTCTGCTGGAAATGGTTATTCCCAGCCAAGATTAGACCTACAGCAGAGACATGAAAGATCTCTTTGGTAATAATGCATTGAGAAGATGTCTGATTATAGGACTGATGCAGATCATATCATTGCCTTTCTTAAATTAATACAAATCAATTTCTTTTATGCAGTTAATTATCAGAAATCTCCTCTGCATTGCCTTGTACATCACTTTTTGTGGTTAGGATTATGTCACAGAAAGAAGCTGCCAGGCAAGACGCAATGGAAACCTGCAGAGTCTGCCAAAATTTGGGTTTGGTGATGTCGATGTGTAGAATTTTCTGGCATGAAAAATGAAGTGAAAATTTATTGTGGTAAGTGATGAGGAGAAAATGGTAATGGTATATACTTGTGATTGCAGTGTGTTAGGAATGAATCGTATAAATCCCTGACCATGGACCTGAGAACATGTGAGCATTGAATGAGCTTCAGAAAGAGGATGTGCCAAAACCTCAGCTGGTATAAATTGATACTGTTCCCTTCAAGCCAGTGAAGTTACACTTATTTACATCAGTCAACCATCTGGTCTTGTATTTTAGGAACTGAATTTGGTTTTCAAGAATCTGGAATTCARCCAGTCTCTGGATTACTTTTAATTTTAAAGTGAAGGAATTTGAATTATCCTTTGTTCTCCCTTTAAAGTCTCCTCTTAGTTTCCTCACTGCACCTCCTCCTCTCCCTTCTCATCCTAGCAGATACTCCTTTGGTATGCAAGACTGGTTTCTCCTCCTTCTCCTTTTGTTAGAAGGCTGCTGGTCAGGGACGCTTCACATGGAATTACTGTTCAAGTAGGAACAGAGCTGTAGATGTGAAAGAATAACCGCCTCTCTTGCACTGTGTTATCTGCAGGTGCATGTGGGCACTCAGAGTGCATCCTGGCTTGCTCCAAAGAAGGCAGAATAGCAACCTAAGAATCCCAAACTGTGGTCTGTTTTACTTAGTCGTATTTAGAGATTTATGGAAGTTGTAACTACCTTCCAGTAATGAAACTGATTTTTTAACTTGGTTTGGCCTTTGGGGGGGGATACAAAGATATACAATTTTATGCTTCTAGATCTTAATTCGTGTAGGAGTGTCCTGGGGCTTGGTGGAAGTTTGATGGGTTGAGCAGTGGAGGGAGGTGACAGAAATCACATTCTTAGGAGTTTGGTCAAGAAACTTAAATGTAATTCTGCAAAAGAGCAGTGATGATTATAATGTTCTTCCCTTTCCACTGGCATGAAATTAAGACCTTTGGAAGTTTTTCAGAGTAAAACTTGAGGAAGAGAACTCCAAGGCACTGAAGAGTGCACACTTAGAGATAAGGGATCTGAGAAAYCCAGGTTCATTTCCTGGCTTTCCTTTACTCAGATAAGTAAGACTGTCTCCCATGTCCCCAGTGAGTGCCCCCCACTACTCAGCTGCAATGTCTTTCTCCCATGATTTGTCCAGAAATTCCATCCAGAACCCAAGAAATACATGTGTTTGTGTTGTTTCTCTGTTGTTTCAGAGACATTGACAGTCTCTGAAATGGAAAAATTACTGATCAGTTCTCATTACTACTGAGCAAGCTTATGTTACTGGAATGTGCTATGGGACTAGAGACTACTGAGAATGATTTCTGGACCAGCTTGATGGCCTTTGAGTTTAATATGAATAGACAACTCAGATTCCCCAGCAGAAACTTAGAAAAGTTGTTCCTCTTTCTGTATTAAAGCTTCAGCTACTTGAATCAAGAAATGCCCAGAGGAATGCAAACACAAACATAACTTTCCCAAGCTATGGAAAAGTTTACTTGGCTTTGGTTTAAAATCTGAGAATAGGTTCTGAGTTAGTTTTGACTTTCTCCAAATACACATGCTTAGCCTAATTATACATTAAACTGTTTTTAAAGACTGTTTTCTTTGAGTCTTCAAATTTCGGAACAGTGTCTTTAAATGCACATGCTCTTATTATATGCCGTTAACTCCAAATTGTTCTCTACAGTGCTAGATTTTCTGTTTTTAAAACATATCTTTTACCTGCTTTCCTTTATTAAGTATGACCTTAGATTACCTATCTTCTTTCTTTGCCTGCATGCTCTTAGAGATGCAATAGTTGGTCGCTTGCTGCTACTTTCATTTTAAATCCAAGTCCTGGCTGAAAATGTTTTTATTTATAATGCAGCAGTGGGGACACCTGCTCATGACATGTGAGAGCATTCTGATGACATAACCAGCTACCAATAATAGAAACAGCACCCTGGGCCTTCATTATACGCCATGTGATGCTTCTGCAGCACTGCCMAGTCAAACATAATAATTCCACCCACTGAGAAATAACTATTCCCTGGAGAGGGAGCAAGTGAGCAAGCAACGGAGAGATGTTGTTTATGAGTACTCAGTGACTTCTGAATATCGCTATGTAATACAGTTGACTTTGGTGTCAGGTGTTCCTTCTGCATAGATGTTTGGATCCAAGACTACTATGAAGAATTTTAATGTGTTCTTCTTCCCTGAGTCTTTTATATTTTGAAGGGATTAGAATTGTAAAAATTAAGGAAAGTGTTTACAGCAGAAATAGTTTCAGTCCTTTTCCTATTGAAATCTTTTGTTTGGGCCCTACTTTACTTTTATCCACTCTTTTAAGCTCTTATAGTAGTGAGATTGTTGACTTACAGAGAGATCACCATTGCCTTTCATATCCCTGTAAAGGCTTCTGTGCCAAATTGACCCTTGCAGGACCCACAGTCTTTTCACAGTCTGCACCGTGAGATATCAGGTGCACAGAGTATTGCATTTCTCAAGGAAACAATGYTTTGCTGTCCTGGAGCCGTGCTCGGACACCCTAGTGTACTGCTTTGTTATCTCCTGCTAACCTGATGCTGTTAATGTCTGTGTCACCTCTGTACAGATATCCTCAGTTTGGCATTGGTCCATGATAAAGCTATGAAATGGATCTTTGTTTTTGTTTGGTTTTTTTTTGCTGTGGTGATATTTTTATATCCGCTAAGACTAGTCTGATTTCTGAAGATCTTCATTAGGATTAAACATACAGTTTCACTCCTTGAATAGCAATAGTGAAGGTAACCTTCTTCCAAGCTGCCATCGTTGCTTGTCACAAATTGGTTATCAGGGCTATGTTTGGTGTATGAGGTGCATACAGCACAATAGGATTTGACCTGCTGGCTAGTGTATCAACTCTCTGGCAGATCTGTTTTTTTCATAAAAAGATCAGAGTTACTAAGTTACTTTCCGCAAGAATGATTTTCTCACCTAGATGTTATAGTTTCACAACTAACAGCATTTCCAGTTTTTTGGAAACTGTACAACATCCTGAACACTCTTGATTTACATACCGGGTGGCAGATATGGAAAGTTTCTGCGCTCCACAGTGGGGAAAATGAGAGAAAGGAGTTTACAAATGCATAAAGAAAGAAAGAGACTGAGAACAAGTATTCCTTAAAGTATTAAATGTTCCTTAAGTATTAAAGATCCTTAAATTCTTTTTCCCTCTTCTGCTATTTGCAAATTTGCTGATTTTAACTAATTTGTTATTCAGAATTGCTCAGCAATGTTCCAAGTTAGGAAATGCCTCTGGACTGTTCGTAAATGGTATTTTCCCCATGTCTTTGCTATTTGTTGTTATTCTCACTATATGTTACCATGGCAATATTCTTGTGCCATGATTGGATAAGTATGCCTAACAAAGAGAAGGAGACTATGATCAATTTACTATGCTTTTGACATAATGTGGTGAATTTAGAAACTTTCTTTCTCCTGAAAAGAAGAAAGGTGACAAGTTTATGGAAGTTTTAGGAGTTTTCTAAAGAAGGCAGCTGCTGGCACCAAAAATAAGTTTACTTTCCTCAAAGAATGAGTACTAGTATGAGCCTCGAACAAATGCCCTTTGCAGTCAATTTCAAGCAGATATTGTTCACACACAAATGTTTTGTAAACAGAAATACATTCGGGGCAAGTAAATAATGAGTCAAAAATCATTTTCTGATTCACTGTACAGTTCTTGTATGGTTTTGCCACTGCTCATCTAGCTCTAAATATTGCCATTCTCTAAAGTATGCCTTCACTGAGACAAATAATGCTGTYGCTCTAAGAAGCATTAAAAAGTGGTAAAAATGAGTTTGTTTAAGAAGTTCTCATGCTTTTTTTGGCCAGCAAAATAAAACTGCTCATCAAAGGATTTAATCTTTCTGGTTTATATTGGTCAGTGGATTTCAGTGGGTACCTTTTCTGTTTGCTGTTCATCTTCTCCTGTACTATGTGAAGGCTTGTTCTATGCTTAGCAATTCACTTTTTCTTTTTCAAGCTGGTGTCTTTCTAAACCTAGTAACAGCCAACTTGTTCTCACAAGATATAGTTCAATTCCACCTGTCGGTGCTACTCACTTATCCCAGGGATATCTGCCATGGGACCCCACTCTGCCAAGCTACTACAGCAAGCTCGAAGAAATCCAAGGAGAAGGTAACAATAAAGCCTGCAGGGACGCATTAACATCTGTGTGCTGTGCATTGCTCCCTTAGTGGAATCATATAGAGTTTAAAGGATCAGTGCTGTATGATCCCAAATATTTGGCATTTTTAATAGTTCAGATAAATAACTTCTAAGAAAAGGATCCACTTAGTAAAAGACTCAGAAACTGAAAGAAAGGATAGATTGCTCAGAGAGAGATAATGATAGATTTGAAGGCATTGATTAATGGTTTTTTTAGTAGTGGTGACTGTTTTGGGGGGAAAAGAAAAAGATTTTTCGCTTTGTTTCAGATGCTTTCAGTGTCAAACATGCTGTTAATTCTGAAAATAATAAACATTTTTAGGATATTTCTTCTGATCTTAAGAGGGACAGAGTACACATGCTTCTGATGGAAATGAGTGGTAACAGTGAGTGCTCAGACCCATCAGTATTAGGAAATAACTAAATTCTTTGGCATCCAAATGTTATACATGATACTCCATCTGCCTTTGTATCAATGGGAATTTTACCTATGAGTTAGGTGGGGTGAGGTTTCCAYGATCCTCTTGCCAAAGTTGGTAGATACAACTCCAGCAACCTTCAAATACCATGTCTGAATTTGACCTAGAAGGGAAAGGATGGATAAATTTATTATTTCTGTTAGCAAATTTTCCAAGAGAGTTGGTAAAATGAAGTTACATTTTAGCTTCCTGAAGCTAAGATTCAGCTTTTAAGTGCTTTCAGAACTAGTAGTGTAGCTATGGTAGCAAGTAAAATTTTTAGAGAAAATCCCTTGAACCATAACAATGAAATTACTGTAATAGATTTCCTTTGGAAAGCATATAGCAACCGCAGCACAGTGTTCTTTTTATACTCTAATCTATACATCTTGCTCATTCCTTACTTGACAGATTTTCTTTTCTGGGTAAGCATTTTGAATGGGACTAGGACATTATTGTTATCCAGGGTAGATTTTTATGATGTTTGCATATTAAATCAGAACTAGTTATCTTGATTTGAAAGGAGTTATTACAGATCAGAGCCAGCATAATGCATTGGAGTAGAGGAAAATAAAAGCTACATTTTGGTTATGGATTATACCTGCCTAACCAGGTTTTTAATTCTGTAACATATGTGTGAAAAATAGTGTGGCACCTGTCTGAGGAGTCCAACATCTGTATAAAGAAAGCTGTATGAAGTGCAGTTGGCTGTAATAATTAGGAATAATTAGGACAAAGCTGAAATTACAGCCAGTATCTTGCATGGAGAACTTACTGGTTTTTGCTAATGGACAAGAAAAATCTTAGTATCAGAGCCCAGCTATCACAACAGTTTCTGGAAGGACCCAACACAAGATATTTTGGGATACCTTTGTTATGAGGAATTGGAAGACTGAAGGATGGCAGCTAGCCTAGTAACATATGCAAGAGGTACACAAAAGCAGGCTAAGGTCAGAGTAGAAATCATTAAAAAGTGGGAGCATACCAAAGGAAGAAAGAGCCGTTGTTGAGACCCAAGTGAAAGCACGCTGAAGAGAAATGATCTTCATAAATGAAAACATCATGATAAAAGACGCCAGTTCCTGAATGATCCCTTGTCAGACATGTTAGAATGGGCGTCTCAGGATTACATTACCTCCCCTTTAATCATTAGCTAATTGCTGCTGCTTTGTGTCAGCAGGTAGGTCTTTATATCASAGCAGTCCGTGGCACAGAACTGGCCCGTGTTTGTTAATAGTTTCATTTGACAGTTGTTGTAGCTTCATGAGAAGTTCTTTGGTAATATGAGTCCTATCCTAGAATTAAATAGCATATCACCAAATATTGGAGTTTCGTACTATCTTTTCAATTCAATAAGACTTTAATTATGTCTCATTATGTAACTATAGGGAGTTTTAACAACTTTCTGTATACATTTGTGTTTTTCTGTAAGTTACCATTTCAATTTTGAAATTGGTAATTCACACCAAATAGGGAAATAAATGAAGACTAGTTTGTTAGCGTAATAAAATAAACTGTAATGTTGATAGTTCATTATTGTAAATATTATCTGAATGGGTTTGGGTTGAAATATGTGACTGGCTTATAGAGCTCTACATCTGGAGTGACTTTCTTGAAGTCAGAGTAGTTGCTGTAGATTTACCTCTTCATTAATGATAGTAAAATGGGTGTGAATTTCATATGGTTACTTTATAAGGAAAACATAAGACACAGTCATACTTATTAGTAAAATGTAGCCCGAGTAGCTAAGTGTGAAGACATGTGCTGTGTTTGTTTAGCTGGAACTTAGAATTTTTGTACTACAGGAAATCTGTAGTAGATTCCTATATAACGTTTTCAAAACTGTTTTCATTTTCACTTGGAATAAGATCTGAAAAATACTTATGAAATATTATTTCAGAAGGAGTTCGAACTATTACTTCAAAAACAATTTAAAAAGGCTATATAAAATATCTTAAGATATCTGAATTGTATTTGTATTTTTACATTATTTTTGATATGTCACTAATAGTGCATAACATAGCATCCACCATATGGCATGTCATATTAGAGTTTAATTGAACATACCAGAGATGTGACATAGCAAATTATGAACCATAGGTATGTCGTAAAATAATGTAAAAATAATAGAAATGATACAAGTTTTAGGTAACTTAGAACACTCTTTTTGGAAACAAAATTCCATTCTCTTCCAGAAGTAGAAAATCCTGAAATGTGAAACATTCCTTTAAAATATTTAGGGAACTTCAGCAAAATTATTACTACCTCATAATCAATATTCATTTAGTGAAAATGCTATTTGTCAAACGAACAGTGTTTTGAGAGAAACATTATGACCAGCAGTTATAGTATGTGAACAGGTAATGCTTTATTTTTTTATTAAATATTTGGGACAGAAATACCATGGCTAAATTCTCAAAGCAGATAAAGCTGATTATTTCCAAATAGCTTTCAAGTAAATTTAACAGACTGATGGAGGATGTCCTGAACATAGGAGCATGTCCCATTTATTTAATGCTGGAACAGCTCCTCTTAGCATCGCTCCCTAGGCTCTCATGCCTAGAGTTGTACCCAAAAGAAAAGGGAGGGCCAGATTTTTCCTGATGGATGAACAAGCCTTGACTACTGGCGTGGTCCTTTAAGGCCAGAAGCAAGCTGGCCTGGTAATGCTGCCCTAAGGTTGAGCTCTTTATGATGGGGTCTGCTCAGCAGCTGGRTAGGTCAAGATGGGAAACAGCAGAAGGTTTAAGGCTCCTTTCCTAGTCTTTTTATGATCCCAGCTTACCTTAAGTTTATGCCCATTATAGGCAGCAATGATGCTTTTCTGTTTGTTAGTTATGTTCCGAAGCTGCACTTAACTAGATCTGTGGACTCATTCAATTTGTAACAAAATAAGCTCWGCTCCCAATTACCCAGCACACTGTTTGTTTTTATTTAACTACATCATTTTTCATTGTGCTGCAGGGTATATTTTGCAAATTATGTCACTTCTAGTTACTCTCTTGAGTCTGACTGATGTTAGAGCACTGACCTGAGATGGAAAGTCAAATACTAAAAAGCAAAATAACATTTGGTTCATCACTGCTAGACTCGAAAAAGATATCTGCAACTATTCCATTAGCCCTGAGCCCAGAGGGTTTGGTGGAGATGTGGGATTATGCTGAATATTAGGCAGAAGTGCAGAAAGCTTAATGAGTGATTTTGTTGTTTAGTTCATTTTGTCACAGCTCTGCTAGAATTCTTTAGAAAACTCGAATCTTCACTTTGTAAGGGCCTAATGTCATTAAGCACTTCACAGGGGAATACAAAGAAAACTTGACGATTTTTCTCCTTCATTTTCTTTCCCTGGAGGTGTATTTTTTTGCAAGCAATAGAGAAGATGAAATACATGAATAAGCATAGCAAAGTATGCACCTAGCAATGCATAAGTTCTGCAAATGTGCATGTTGCTTGACTGGTGATGCAAGGAGAGAGATGTGTCTTGCTGCCTTTCCTCCCATTCCTTGACTACAAAAAGGCAAGATGCTGTGCAGCCTGAATTTCATACCTAGATTATAATAATGGTTGAAAAATATTCTGATCAAAAGCTACACTGTCATTAGAAATATTAAGACTACCTTAAGGAGACTTCAGCTGCTGCAGAGATCAGAAAGGAAATTTCACTCACTATATAAAATTGTTGAAAGTGTTTGATGTATTATGAGGTGTTTGGCCTCTGCAGGAGACAAGCTTCTGGACTGGAAGGACAAAAGAAAGAGCAGTGTGACAGTTCCTATATTTGCACAGTGTAGTGGATTCCTGCGTAACAAGAGGAATCCACTTGTTTACTGGAGAACATGATAGATTATAAATTCCATGAATCTCTAACTTGTATTAAATTATTAAAGAAGCAGATACAGGGTAGGTACCTAAGTATAAGAATCCCCACCAATCAATCATAACTTTTCAAACCAGAAGTTCAATAAGAATCACCAAACGTGAATCAAAATCACTCACAAAGATATAAGGGTCTTTCACTGAACAATTTTGTCAAATCATTATGTAAAATGGGAGTAGTATAAAGCTGAAGATGAAGCCATGAGGCATAGCACAAGTGGATGAGCTACCACTGTGGAGAGTAGAGATGAAAAAGCTGCATGTTTTTAATTTGGGGTGGGTAAGAGTTATGTGGTTTATAAGGGGAAGGGGAGATCAAAGACGAGTATGTCAGGTGGCCCCAGAGGGACTTGTAAATTATACCAGGGATTGAAGTAATATGTGAGATGCTTTTAATTTCCTGTGCTACTAGTAGAAAAGAGTTTTTGAATTTTGCTTACCAGAGTTGATAGAGAAGTAGCTAACAGTTATTTTATGAAAAAAGAAAGCAGAAAAAGTGGCTAATTTTCAGAAGTTTTCTTTGGGATGATGCATGGAACTCTTTTGGTTAAGTTTTGTGAAGATATATTTCTGGTGTATGAGCAAAATGCTTCAGGATTCTTTGAGATGAAAGACTATCTATGTAAATGCAAGATATTAATTAATGGGCTCATGCATTTAATTTCCTAGAATACATATGATTCCTGACAAATGAGTTTGTCACAGTTCATGTAACCGTTTCTTTTGGATTTCCCCTATAGACTTAAGAATTCAGTGGTTGGAGTATATGTTTTTGYTGAAGGATAAAAATGAAATCTACGTTCATCTTCATTGACTTTCTGAATTTATATTTAGTTGAGTTATTAAAAAATGTGTGTATATATATATATAAAGAATTTGAGGCTATCATAATCAATATAATGACTGTACTTGCTATAAACTGTTACAACCATTTGCCTTTTAAAATAGTAATTGGAGCAGCAGAGAAATTCAGCCAAAGTTTTCTTGGAATCAATTTGCAGAAGTATTATACTAGGTGTTGACAGAGATGCTAGCCTTCTCTGTATCTGTGAATATTTTCATTTTCTGTTTTTTCAGCTTGTTTATATTTACTTATATTGACTTTCACTGAAAGTTAAGAATCCATTTGGGAAAACAAAAAATCCAGTAAGCCTTTTTTCTCTCTTCTAATATGTGAATAGGAGCTAGATGTCAGAGGATGAGATTTAGTATTTCTAAATTCCTGGAAGTACGAAAATTCTACGTTTAGATCACTTAGTGCAGAAAAATACTTCCTTTATTTTATAAACTAATTTTCAGTGCAAACACATCTTAATACTTAGTTTTCTTATGAACCAGACCTATTTAATTTTTAACACAATTTCAAAATGCTTATTTTAAGCAGATTCCAATTTCCATGCTAGCACAGTTGATACATATCAACTTTTAAAAAATCATTTTCTAATATTGAAAAGTGAATTTCTCATTTATTTTTAACTTTATAAAACTAAAAATTAGAGATCAAGGAAATGTAGACATATACAACTGCTAAAATAAATAATTTATTTGCCTGCTTCTATGTAGCAGAAGGAAATACCAAATTTCATCACCCAAAAGAATCAACCTTTCTTTAGACAAATGACTAAAATGTACAAATAAAAATCAAATTAATTTTGATTATTTAGATTAAAGTTTTTGCTGTCAATTTAATTACAGTTAAAAATCAGTGATTTAAGTTACTTCAATTTCAGTCAGTCTGCTGTAAATAGAAGTCAAGGACTGATCTGTTTTTACATAGAAAAAATGTCAACAGTGTTTATCTGATATTAGAGTGAATAGGTAGGGGAAAGCACTTAAACCTGTCATATTTCAATATAAAATATTCTGATAGAACATCAGATACAGAATTATAGACTTGTATTTACTATCTTTAAAAAAACTTGCATTCTGAAAGCACAATCATTAAAAATAATCTGCAGTCCTGGAAATTTACAGTTAGTACTGTTTATGTAAATACTGTGCAAGAAAAAAAGCCAGCTCTCTAGGCCTGCCGTCAGGAACGCACAACATATTGCTCTGAAGAGAATAGCTGCTAGGAGAATCGATGCAAATGTAGTTTCCTTTCTCAATAGAAAGCTCCCGAACAGGGTTCAGCTGAAGGTCAAATATTTTGTTGTGTTGAAATACAATATGGTTACACTATGCTACATTTGGAGGTTATAGATTCATCACCTTAGGCAGAAGATGCGTAACTACTTGGCTAACTGGCATGTGAACATGTTGGCTTGACTCCTTTTGTCTGGCATTCAGGATTTCTGTATTTCCTCGTTTGGGGCTGAGCCTGAATGGTCTTGGTTATAGCATCTCCACCTTTTGTTTTCACTGTTAGTCTTTTCTGGAGATAGGTAATAAGTCAAATCCCTTTAAAGAGTATTAGTTATATAGATGCATATTAAAATGCACCTAAATTAAAATACACAACCTTTAATTGCACGTTGTTCTGATCCAGGTGAATTCTTTTGCCATAGCGTGACCTTCTTCCTCTCACACCACAGTCTGCAGCTGCTTCAGGGAAAGCAATGGAGCTAGACCAGCAAGAAACTGATGCCAAACTTTGACTAGCAATGCACAGTTAGACAGGCATATATCAAGAGATCCTGACTTGATCGATCAATAAGCCAGCATTAAATAGATTTTACTTTGGTTTTCCATAGGAAAAGGACTTAGCTATCCATATTGCTTGTGTCTGGGTGCTTGTGATCCCCYAACGATTTTTAAACTCCTTGTCTGATTCCAAACCAAATCTGAAAGAAAAGTGAGGCTCTCCAAGTTAACTACTGTCCCGTAAACCCTGAAAGGAGGTAGCCAGGGAAAGGAGGACCCCAGAAGTGCTCCAAATGGAAAGGCTGCTGCGTGGGCTCACAAAACCTCCCGAGGAGAGTGATCTTGTAAAATGCCCCCGTGATAGCTTGAGCTTATTCCTCTGCAATGCTGGAGTCCATCGACATGACGCACTTGTGTGCAGCACATCAGGTGTCGTTAGCTTAAATGCTCGGAGAGCACTTCTCCTGGTATCTGAAGTGACTTTTCAGGATGGCGACGTGGTTCCAGAAGCAGGGAGGGACCAGGGCAGACCAGAGTTTGGAAAGTCCTGCTCTGAGACAAACTTTGCATCCTCTGTCTAAAAGACTGTTTTTCTGTATGCATATCAGTCATAAAAATTGATTTGAAAATGTGAGGAGTAGGCTTCATTCACTCTGGGAAATGCTGTACATTTCTGGGAATTGATCTRTAATTTTAATCTGTGATATGACAATGTATGAAGGGAATACGTACTTTCCTGGCTAATATATATGATTGTATAATTACTGATRGGGCAACAGTACTGAGCTGATTCCCATTACAAGCAAGAAATATATAGCAAAGATGATGCTGTCAAGTTCCAAGGGAGCCCGAGTAAAGAAATGTCAAATACTTCAATGCTGGAGATACTAGCAGCCAGATAAAGAAAAAGAAAACCTCACTAGAAAATGACAAATTGAAGGTGCCATTAATAAACTGTAAATGCTTCCTCATAGAGAAAATCAGTGGCTGAAAGGAAGTCGGAAAGCGGGAAAGGTGGCACAGCACCTGGCAGCTGGGGTGGGCCGGGGGCGCGGGCGGCCCCCGGCTGCCTCGCTCCCCTCCGGCGGCCACCCGTGCTCCTTGTGCCACCCCAGATCTACACTGCGGCGAGGCAAGTCTGTTTAAACTATAACATAAAAAAGAAAAAAAAAGACAGTATTGATTACGTTTTGATCCAAAAATTGGCAATATTACATAAGCTGTCTTTTTGAAAACAAGGGTTTTGTAAATCATTTGTTTTTATGGAAAAACAGTGAAAATATTTGCGCATGACAGGAATTGGCCTGAACTGAAATGGCCCCGAGAGCGGCTGTTAGAGAGAGCCAAACGACGGCGCCCTGTTACCCCTTGTGTCGGCGGAGGTGGGTTTCACAGAGACTTCGTGCAGAAATTGTTGACAAAGTTACTGGTGTTTAAACACATCAGTATAAAGAGATCTTTTCAAAATACTGTTAAATGAGAGGTATAAAAGTAACATTTAAGGAAGTTAAAATTATTCTTTAACAAAAAATAGATTTTCTTAGAAACTGATTAGCAGATAGGCTAAGCCAGAAGCAAGCCTGGTTAGAGGTAAGTCTATTTTTGAAACCTTTGGATCCTGACAGATGGAAGTTTGTGAAGTATAAACTGAGGGAAATGTCATAGCACATGTAGTCACGTACCACACCAGCCAAACGAGAAGGAGATGTATACAAGCACAACAGCAGCAACGACAAGGGCCTTGCTTTTGAGACCAGGCCTAATGGGTTGTAGCACCTTAACTTTAGTGAGTGTGTGTGGGGGGGGCCTAAAATGGAGGCTTCGTCCAAACGGAGCCATTAAAAGACTTCATAGGAAGCGGGGAACACACCGGATTTATGCAGTTTGACAAGACTGCACTTTGGATAGTTGTACCAAGATACAGCTAAACCACTAAAAGCTCCTTCTGGAGCTCAGTTACAGAAGTTTTTAAATTTGTGGTATTTGATGCTTTATTCTACATTTGTACCAGAACAAGGTAATTAATGTGAAAATGTAATTGTATATATGTTTGTAAAATCAAAATCACAATTTAGTCTGGCTAAAATGATGGCAATTTTTATTTAATTTTCTGCAGTTGTTGCTGCATCTGTTCTTAGTTGTTTGATGAGAAATTTCATTTCTACTTATATATGTTTTTGAGTGTTTATTTGCCTTGAACTTGATTTCAGGTTTCTTAGTAGGAAAGCGGATTAAAACTTTTACACAGTAACGTTATCCAAATCTGGCTGCAAATCAGGTGCCTACAGTATAAAGGTAATTTATTTTGCTTTCTTTTATAGCAATCTAGCAATCCTTACAACTCATCTGTAACCGTATTTGTGTATTATATAAACATCACGCACATTGAATAGCTCAAAGAAATCCCAAAGAAAATTTAGAGGTTTGTTCCAGAACTGCTTTTAACCACAGTAGTCTTGCCAGGTTTTTTGTTGTTGAAATATTTAAAAAAATTAACTCTTTAATGTTTATTGTAAAAGTAAAGCTGTTATAGATTTAGCATTTCTGAAACATTCTCCAGTTTTCTAAGTCCCATGAAGAGCTGTAATTTTTAACATCTCTGATAAACTCGTGTAGTAATCGTTTAGATTCTTTAAGCTTAGTGTTTTAAATCAAGCTGATTAGTGGTGAATACAGTATTTTATGACAGGAAAAGTTCCTTTTTTAATTCTCTTTAATTCCTCTTTTAATTCTTACATACTTTAGTAGATGCTTAGCCTGACCATAAAAAACCCTTTTACCCAAAATTTTACTCAAATAGCTAGAGGCTCAGCATTTTGCCTGACTGTAAACGACACATTCATATCATGTCAGTACAGGTGTAGTTTTATTACACTGGCTTTGGCGAGGAACACAGACTAGACATTCGCACCTCTCCCTGCCCCCAGACATTCATTTCTGTGCTGCTGCTCATTGCCTTTTCGTTTGCACCAGTACAACAGCTTTTGAGAATAAACTGCAAACCAGATGGCTACAAGGGTGCTGGTTTAAAAAAACAACCAAACAAAACTCCCAACCCTCTGCAGAATAAAAAGAGATTGACTTTAAATAAAGATTGTTTCAGCGTGCGGTGCTGTGCTGGCAACACAGGAGGACGTGACCAGTGATGCAGGGCTCATTAGCTGTAGCAGAATAGATCACAAAGGGCATTTTTCTTACCTTTTTTTCTTTTCTCCCTCAAATTTAGTACATTGTCAAAATCTGAGATTTTTCTTGTTGATTGGGAAGAGAATTTAAACTTCATGCCATTATGACTTTAGCATATAATATTTTTTATATACACCCTGTACGACTAAATGTATATAAGCATAGTGATAAGGACAATGAAAGCAGCTGAAAGCAGCTCCTGGTACAGAAATGAAGGAAATGAACTGAATTCGAGTATCACTGGGTTAGGTGAAACCTTTACTAAGAGTTGCTTAAATAAGTCAGGGACATAAAAGAAGTCATTTTTCTGAATTATCTTTCCAAACTGGGACTAATTATTTTTTATTGACCTAAAAGTTTGAAACTGCAATATTAAAGTGTCAAACCTGAGTCTAAAGCCATGAGGTAACAGCTGAATTATAAATCCTTTGGAAGAAAAATAGGAAAAATATTAATTAAACAGAGATTAAAAACATAATTATGTATTTTATTAATTGCACTTTACAGATGTCCTTGCAGGAAAATCCAGAGGGYGTTCCTCAACAGTTCAAAAAAATCAAAATGCTAGGATATTTTTGTTAGTGCATTTCATCTCATTTGAATTTGTAGCATCATTGGTATCAAAAAGTGGGTACACCTTTATAATTAAATGACTCTTCATTACATGTTCTTTGCAAGTCTGACTAAAATAAATTCAGTTGGCATAAATGTGGCTGTTGGATCTGAGTTCCTGCCTTTGGTAGGAGGCAGAGCACAGCTCAGCAAAGGTTAACAAATGAAAGATTTATTGATAAGCTTTGTACCCAGAGAATGAATAGATCAATTTTGTTGGTAAGTTTTACATAGCTTTTTTGTTTCATTCAGATCCTGATATGAAGTCAACTGTGGCCATCATAACAGCAATAGGCTGGAAGGCCTRGAGCAGATAGATCACTTCATGGAGGTATGAGATACTGTAATGCGACTTCTGGCGTAGCTGCATACGTCCTATGTGGCCTTTGGTAAGTCACTTATCTTCTCTGTATCTTAGTAGCAGTTATAATTCTCCCTATCTCAAAGGACTTCCCTAAGTAGATACGAAGGAGATGAGAATATAATTGCATACATAGAAATGTCTTTGATAATGACTTACTAGTGTGGATTGTTGTTGTTGATCATGTACTAATTAACTGTAAAAATACTGTATTTTATTTCTGCTATTTTGGGGGTTATTTTCTGCTATCATCTTATTCCCGTACCATTTTCCTCAAGTGTCTCTCTCTCTCTCAGGGATACTTTTAGGAATAGGCAAAGTAGTCCCTTGCCTGGAGCAGCAGACTGCCTACCTTGTGTGTGACAAGCGCATAGGGTTCAGCCAGTACTCAGCTCAGAGGGCAGATCTCCTGCTCCCTTTCCTCCTTGAGGAGGAGCCGAGCTATGGGTGGTAGCACTTCCTGCTAGGTAGACAGTTATCCCTGTCCCTCACTCTTGCCTCCCTTCTCCCTTGCAGCCAAAGGGTTAACCCCATTTCACTTCTGCTCTGCAGGAGAGCCAGCTCTGGGCTAGTCCTCCCCCTCCTTGTTTATCCAGCAGCCCAGAGCATGAGAAGAGAAAGTAGGGGCAGTGGGGCTGGGTGGAGGAGGAGGAGGGGAGGGGGAGAAGGGGCTTGCTGAACAATAGTAGAGTCCTCAGTCAAGGTGGAAAGGCTGATTGTGGGTTCCTGGAGAGAGGAACGGGGGGTGAAGAACCCACTGTTCTGCCCAAAGTTCACCTAGCTTGACAGAAGGCTCACATCTGGCTCTCAGAGCTATTGGATAACCAGAGTTGGGTTTTTTTCCTGAACATAGATTGTAATCTCAGTAGCAGATATTTTCTCAGTGCAACTTAATTTGTGATTTAATGCTTAAAGTTCTGCCCAAACAATTTCGTTTTTTACCAACAGCTTTGAAAAATAGTGTACAATTATATATACACAAAATAGTGTACAAAGATTCATTTTGAGATTAAAGAAAAGGTTCATTGTTTTGCCCTTTTTAAAGTCTGGTTATAGATTTGTAGTTAGAGGAGAGCTTTGTGATGCTTTTTATCATTGTTTTATTCACCTTTATTTTATCTAAGTGACCAGTTAAAAAGCATCTCAGCCATTGTAGTTCATGTCCAAAAGCTGTTATCATATAACAACTGCTTTTGTTGTTTTTATAGTGATATGCCACTTAAAGCTTATATGATCTCCTTAAATGACCTTATTGTGCATTCTTATACAATCCTATTTTAAAGAGATTCAGGTACCTACACCTGGAAATAGGCTCGGACTGGGGTTTTCAGAACCATCTAGCATTCCAGCTCCCACCAAAATCAGTGGCAATCAGGCTGCTGGTAAATCTCACTAGGTTCCTATCTGTCTTTTTAGATACTTTTATGATCTTGAGGAGGAGGGCCCACATGGTCCCTCTGAAATCCTAGGGAAAGCCAGAACACAGAGTTGTCTGTTGAATGACGTTGGTGAAATAGGAATGACTGGAAAGTTGAAGTTCATAGCTTGATTGAGAGATCAGGCAGAAAAGAAAGGGATTCAAATAGCAACTGAATTTCCGAGAGAAAAAAAAAGAAGAAATGTGGATGTGAAGGTCCTTAGCTTTGTTTCTCTTTCGCTGTRTTTATCTACTGGTTCTTCCTCAGCTTGGGCATTAACAACAGTGGCGTCCTGTGTGTATTCTCTGGACAAGGCTACATGTGGTATGCCCGTCTGCACCATGACAAGTAAAAAGACTAGCAATGCTCTGGTCTCAGACTTAAAAGCTGTACAGGAAGGTTACCTATGGTAGGTATTTCCCATACCTGCCATCTTTCTCTCCTTGGAATGATAAATTGATACTATTTCAAATAGAAAATTTGCACTCTCAAAGATGCTTTCAGTGTACTGGCAGTTCAGGAGTTAATTTAAAGCCCAGCACTGGCAGGTGAAGGCTGGAGTAGAGAGACAGCAGCTCATGCCTGAAAGCCTGGTCAGAAGTTAAACTAGTGCACTCTATAAAAGTAGCTCTCTGGTAGTTAAAAGCAAGTCTCTTGTGCAGCAGAATGAAACACCTTGTAACTGAAAAGCAAGGTTGTTAGTAGCTTGAGTTAAAAACTTCTCTGTTTGTGTTGTAACAACCTGTGTTGCTCCTTTTGGTTATAACCTGGAAGCTCTAAACTTGAGGATAAGAGTTGCAGCAGAGAACTCTTGCTGACAGACTTTTGCTTCTTTCGAGCTGCTTTAAGCTACTTTGGCAAACTGTCATTTTGCTTTGCTACAGCTTCACACAGCAAATAGTTGGAACTTCATTCTTTCCCCAACCCTATGCTTCTCTCAACATGATTTCTTTTTCTTTTTTGGACGCTTGCCTCCATTTCCAGCTCACTGTAGTAATATTTCACCAGTGTAAAATAGTTTTCTCCTATCCTTTTTATGGCACTAATTGGTGTTTTACCATGCACTTCAGATGAAGTTGAAGCATAAGACACACAAGTCCAGATCCAAAAATGGACTCACATGCCTCTGTTCTGCCTGAGCTGCAGTTAAGGAGCCTAAGAGCTGGAGTGATTTGTGTATAAACTATACCTCATTGCTTAAGTACCTGTTAATGCATAGGCACCTAGTTTTCTTGCCAATAAAATTGCTTTGGTATGTGTTCATGGTGCAATGTAATGCTGTGCAGAACCCTATAGCCATATGAAGTAGTAGTACAGTATCTTGCAAATATACAAGTGTGAGTGCAGAAGCAATCTACCTGTATTAGTGTGGTCCTGAACACAGCAAATGCACAGCAATTTGCTTAAAGCTAGGAGTTTAGCGGTCATGTCCTAGTGGAACAGGATGAGATTTGGAGCACCAAGGAAGGACTGTTACAGCAGTAAATGATGCCTGGTAGCTAAGAATTGTTTCCTAATTGCTCCTTCCCTTCCTCTGCTTTCACACAAATGAGGTGGTGGCCAAGATTAATATACTTCTGCATACTTGGGTGGGTTTCTTGTGGTGTGCGAAAAGAGTCCGTGAGCAGAATGCTACTGCTGAATACTACTGCAGAATTCTACTGCGGTTCACCTCTGCTGGGCAGATGTTGACATTGGTAAGCTCGCACCCCTCTCTGAAACAAGGGAGCACTCCTGATTCCTGGGATAATTACAAAGTAAGAACGGACCTTTGTGTTATCTCTAAGCTAAAATCAAATACCAGTGGACAGAGCCGCTCCTAAGCAGGCATCTGTGCTGCTACTGTAGTGAGATGTGATAAGTCGCCTACTTACCATTAGTTTACTTCAAGGACGGATACTCTGCACAAGTTTTCTAGGGAATATGACTGCAAACAGAGACTAAAGCAGTAGTTCTGAGTTATAGTTACTGAGATCTCTTCATTGAAACAACAAGCAAAAAATCCAGAATTGATGACCTTGAACACTTCATGAAAAATTAGCTAAAAACAATGCAGAGAAGTTCTTGATCTTGGGAGGATACCTTGCAGTTTTCAGGTCAGACTCCTTTTGTTAACCAAGGTTGTAGGATGAGCTAAACACAAGACTTTTTAATGGAATATGACACAATCCTCTCTGTAGCATTATCACCATCATCTTTCTAAAGCTTTCATTATCCAGTACTAGTGTAATACCAGTGCAATGTAAATATATGTATGTATATTTACATAGATATTTTAAAAGGACCTTGTTCAAAGCTCACTCCTGCTTTCTTAAGCAGATCTGGTTGAAAGCTGATGAAAACAAAACACAAATTTGCAACTCCAAGCCTAATATGACTTTGCTTGAAGTATATTGAAAACATAAATGTGTATCATTGATGTATCTGTGTTGAGAAGATTATCAAAAAAAAAAAAGAAAGAAAAAGAAAAAAGCAATTACTCCATATAGTTGTGTGCCTTGTCTTTAGTGAATTATGGAGATTCTTCTGCCTGAAATCTGAGCCTTCTCATGGTCTAAGGTATCTGTGATCCATGAAAAGAAAGAACTGAAAAAAATAAGACCATAGTAAAAGGCTTGTGTTTTGTATGGAGCATCCAAAGCAGTCTCAACTGTTCCTGGCTTTGATGGCTGGCCAAGTGCAAGTGCAATTGGAGCCATTTGGCTCATGTGATTTATATGCTGTCCTAACACCTCCAACTGCTGTTGCCAAAGGAAGAGGGGTGAGACAGGGAAACAGAAAGGATTTAGAACTTGATTAAACCAAAAATAATGATCTGAAGCTGTTTTTAAAAATTATTATTTCAAAGGGATGGAAAAGAGAATAGGAATGGACAATATCTTTTGGGTATGTGTAGCTGGAGTTATGGTCGACTGAACAGTGTAATAGGGTTGATGCATTAAGAGACGTCATGCAGTTTAGCAGGTCTATCATAAATCAGCATGGATGGTCATGCTGCAAAGCAAAACAGATTTAAAATAAAAGAACAGTATAACTGTGATAAAGTGTTAATGAAGTTAGTTTTATTCTGTTTGTCAATTATAACAGTCTCTGTGTGCAAAGAACATGTTGGTCTTTGCCCATTTAGATTATGGGRTTTTTTTAATGCTTGGTTGAAGTAAACCATTTGTCCTTTTGGGTGCTATTCAGCCCCTAGAGATTTTTGCACATGTACTGCATTATAGCTGGTATTAATTTTCATGAGGGAAATTTATAGGCTTTGCATGGGATACTTGTAAACCTGTAACACATCTGCAGGTGTGGCCATTATATCTATTAGCTCAATTTTATTTTCAAGTTTCTCTGGGGATGAGAGTGATCTGCAAACTGCAATAACATATAATATTGTATTGAAATTAATGGTTTCTACATTGTAGTGATTCTTATTTTCTAGTCCCCAAGCTCTGATTCCTCTGCAAGCAAAGCCTTTCACAGATATAAGCATCAGTTCATTGACATACTTAAGAATGTGCTTAATTTTAAACATGTGAATTGTTCCCCAGATACATCATAAAAAGGGCACCGATAGCAGAACTTCACATTTCATGCAGTATTTAGCAAATACAGATAAAGAACACAAGTGTACTGAAAGTCAGTTTTTTTTCAAAAGTGTGGTTGCTAGCTCATAGTGTTATTAAAAGCAGCAGTGTAAGAATGAAAGCTTGTACACAATGGGAACAGGATTAGCCTTAAAGCTTATAGTCTTTATAGGAAAATGAGAGCCACAAGGGCATTTTAAAGGACTGTCTCACTCTATTGTACATGAATGTGTTTCCTCACTTGATTATCACAGGTAAAGACAGCTAAAACAGTAGCTGGAAAAATAGTTGTGGCAGCAAAAGCCAGATTACTAAGACATCTACATCTAAACTGTTTGACTGTATTCAGTGGCATGAGTTACAAATGCTCTAGAGTGAAGTCATTCACAAGCCGTAATTGTTAAATCAGAGGTTGACCTGAAATTTTTCAGCCTAGTCAAACTGTGAAAAACAACAATGAAATCAAGTTGGCAAAATCAAATACGTGCTTAAAAAAATCAAGGTACAATGGCTTCCCTAACTTTGGACTATTTGAAAAAGAGAAAATACCTGAGAATATTTATTATTATTATTATTATTATTATTATTATTTAAGTTACTGTTGTCTCTCTCTGCTTTAGAAGAAATTCCTAACCTTCTTTTTTTCCTGAACTCTGGAAAAGTGCAAGCATCATCTTATTTTCATCAGTTGCTTTGGGAATAGGGACAAGTAATGATATAGACTGGAGGCCACCACACTAGAATCTTTATAGTTTGCTTCTAGTTCACGTTATTGTAATCACATTTTTGAAATCTGAGTTACAGCAGAGGACAAATATATTCCAAGTGACCTGAAAAAGATGAGAGCAATTGGGTTGTATGCCACAAAATGAAACTTCATGAAAACTTGTACACAAGTTACATATTTTATTTACATATGAGTTAGAGATTTTTATAAATGAGCATACTTCTGACTCAGGATGATTAACTGTCTTTTTAAAATTATCAGAATATGACTTCCAAGTGAAAATGGATAACTTAAGCCTTGTCCTTTGGTTCATCAGTGCTATTAGCAGGGCTGATGTACATATATATGGTTAGAAAGATGAACAGGCACTCTCAGTCTGGAATATGATCTGCACTTCCTTCCAAGTTTAAAAAGATCACTAAAGATATCAAGAAAATACACTAGAGGAGAAAAAATACACGAGGATTTGGAGAACAAGTCACGAGCAAAGTGTCCAGTCAGCCCAAATATAAGAAGAAAAACACAGGTTTTAGTGGATGATTTTCTTACAAAGTAAGTCAAAGGTAAAAAAAAATTGGTAGATCACTAAGAATAATTGGGATTGGAATAAACTGTCAACAGTGGAGTTTCCAGGGCTTTTCATCTCTGACTGTGAATTAAATAAGATGTTACCAGAAAAAAAATACAACAAGGAGTTATCCTAACTAAATAGTTCCTCCTTGTGATGATTTTTCTAGCACTAGGAGAAATTTTCAGATTAGTGGCCAGATCTTTACATGGTATAAAATGTGTGTAGTTCTTGTAGTTCGTGTAGTTCAATAGAACTCCATGGACCTGTTCTGAAGTTCTGCTTCTCCTTGTGCTTACACATTTAGCTCCTGGGTCTAGCTCTGTGTATCTTTTTTAGCTCTTACTTAGCTCAGTCATGAAAACAGCCATCTGTTAGCAKTCTTACAGAGCGAACCGCATTTTCTCACCAAAGGAGGAAGTAATATATAAGTATATAGACTTGACGTGTTCCTTTCCTCTCTACGTTATCTACTGTTGAGCAGGGAATTAGTACAATAGATTTCTAAAAGAAGCTAAAATAGTTTCTAGCTCACATCACAAATATTTTTATCAGACCTGAGTATAGCCAGCAAACATATTCCAGAAGACTTTAGTCTTAACCAGACACGCTGCACACTACATAACTCAGACATTTGCACTTTACACCAAATATGATCTGATCATAAAAAATTCATAGCATAATTTTCACTCCTACATTTTAGAGCTGAGATTTGCAGAGATGATGGCACTTTGTTCCAGGAGGGGGAAGCTAATACCTAAGTCTAAAAGGGTATGAGATCATGAATGGAGGCAGTAATATATACATATGAAAAGCAGTAATATATACATACTCCTGTTGAGAACTGTTCGGACTGTAAGAAATTTTTATGAATTCTTTAAGGGCTGGTCAACCTATTCAGTTTATTTGTAGTCAAACACTGGAATAGATCATGCTACCAGGACATCTGCTGAATAAACTGAGCCATCTGCTAAAAAGCTGATGGCACAATATACAACACAATGTTTGTAATCTCTACAATGTCAGGATAACTAGTTTCTCATTTCTATAAAAATGTAATTAGAGAAAGTGTGTTGCAGTCGCAATGCGAAGTTTCCACCCTTCTTCTGCCTTCTCAGCACTCCTGGTGGAGAATGAAATAGAGTAGACATTGCCCATAACACCAAAATATAAGATCTAAGTAGACGATGGAGAAGAATAAGGGTTGGGAGGAATGGTCCTCCTGCCTCTCTGGAATGCAGTTCTGCAACCAGCTTTAGCTCTGCTGGGTGGAATTTGAGGAAAATAATGAACTGAAGCTCACATGCAATATTGTGCTTGTCTAGGTGTTAGTTCTCTTTTTCCTTCAGCAAACAGTCATGAGTGAGGAATAAATACCCAGCTATTAAGCTAGCTATCTAGCTAGCTACCAGCTTGTAGAAGTCTATGCTGAACTGGCTGTCACCTGGCTAAAGTAACTTCACATTTGAAGGGAATTTATATGTAAATTTTAGCAGTTTGGATTTATCTTTAATGTGGTTCAAAATTAGCTACTTTTCTCAAATGTGCCACTTTTAGGGAGGCCTACTGCATGCTTTCAAAACCAAAATGCGTGTACCACCACAAGACTTTTTTGTTCTAAGTGTTCTTAGAGCACTGTATTAATGGTTTTGTCACTGTCTGTTCTTAGTTTGATATTTATTATTCCATGAAAGTAAATGGAGAGATGTGGATTGATATGCACTGGAGATCTGGCTTTTATACTCTCAATAACTTCATTTACTTTTTCTCCTGTCCTCATCCTCAAAATGACATAAAGTAGGAGAAGCATAAAAGTGAAGCAGATTAAAGGACATCTATATGATACATATAGAACTGTCTTTCTCCCTGCAGGTTCTGACCACAGAGGTCAGATTCTGATCTGAACTCCAATGAAGGTTGATTGGCAAATCTGCAAATGTCTAGGTTTAGCATTCCCACGCAGGCCTGTGGGATGGATTTTGTGGACTCACTCTAATATTATACTACTCCTCAGCAGTGTAAATTAGCCTGTGTTGAGCTGTGTGCTGCTGTAGGTAGATTGCTTCCAGTGCCCAAGTTAGCTCATGAGAGATATGTTTGTGATTCACCATGGTCTCAGGTGTAGATGCATTTCAAGTTCTTCATCCTAACTATCGTAGTGTGGACCAGATCATGCTCAACAGTAAAGAGAAGGAATGGCTTACTAATTGTTTCACCTTTTAAAAACTTACATTTTTCTATTTGTAACTGCAATCTGTCCATGATGTTAGTGCAAAAATGCATTTATGGCTCAAACTGATTTAGTATGTGAACCCATTTTTAACAATGATGTCAAAACCATTCTACTTGAAAAGTAAACCTACTGTTGTCTTTATGTTTACATAGCCAGAGATAGCAGAGCTCTAGGAGGTTTCACTGAGAACAATTCATCTGAACAATCATTATTCAGATGATATATTTTACACATTGTGTG
The DNA here is from genome assembly GCF_003343035.1 of Apteryx rowi. NCBI lineage: Eukaryota > Metazoa > Chordata > Aves > Apterygiformes > Apterygidae > Apteryx > Apteryx rowi. The sequence continues at coordinate 189,297 of NW_020450783.1, forward strand.
TGGCTTGTAGAGTACACCTGCCTGTCTTGCCTTTGATTGGAGTCAATGTTATTCAGCCCTTTCCTAGAAAGCCCTTTTCTATCCTCAACCTATTACCATGCTGCCTTTGTAAAAATACAGAACTGGCTTGGACTTTATGCTGATCCTGAACTGTGCTTGCCCAGGGTGCATCGTGTGTGTCTGTATGGGTGGACAAAACATATGCTATAAATTTTGTACCTACCTTTCTTCTCTTTTACCCCTGTAATGTACTCTAGACTGCCCTCATACCTGTTCTGTAGTTAAACATCATARTGCTTGCTTGAGAATGATATTTAGAATGGACATTGCCAAAGCAGAGAATATAATCTTCCAGAGCCTTTGCAGTATAAACTGATTGTGCCTCCAGAGAGAGCCTGGCTGGAAATGTTAGGTCTTTAGATAACTGGCTTGCGGGATTCCTCATGTTTAGGATATTCCTCACTGCAACTTTAAGGCATGTGACCCAACAAATTCTTGATATCTTCACATCTCTGACGGTTTGTCTCAGTTACTTCAGTGAGCAAAATTACTCAAGTAGATAAGGACTCAGGTTTCAGCCTTTGTGCATGACATTGTGTTAGTGCAGCGTGGACAGCCAATTAACTTTAACACATCATTGTGTTAATACTTTTCTATCATATGTAACGCTATTTCAAAACTCTATTTATTATAGTTTCAGTCCACTTTATATCTAATTTATTGTGATCAGTTGGATGAATGGGTGGCTCAAAGAATGCAGCATGACTTAGAAGCAAGAGATAGATTTTAATAGATATAGTTTAGGCACAAAATTTAAGCTATATAAGGTCATGCATTCCTCTGCTATTAATGTAGTTGTTCTTAGCTTTTTTTAATATTAAGCATTTTTATTTTTCTTTAAACAAAATTATGCAGTATTCTTGCCAAGCCTTCACATATAAGAGGTCTGGTTTTTATACTTTTATATATATTACCTTACACATATCTGCAAATTTTCTTTTCTGTATGTATGCAATCACTTAAAATCAAATAACTACCTTTCTACTCTAGTTGCAAAATCAGTACAGTGTTTAAGCATTTACTCATCTCTAAACATGTAAATAATCCCATTGAGTGTAAGCACACTGAACAAATGCCAAATGTGCTTTTGTGATTTCAGCAGAATTTCTGTTTAAAACTAGGCTGGAATAATTTTTTACTACAGTTGAATCCATGGTGTTTTCCTCAATTTTATAAATATCAATGACATCTCAAATTCTTTTGTCACTGTTCTTTTTTTTTCACCTAATTTTTTGGCACTGAGGCAGTGAACCTTCTCTCTCATATAAAGTGGGAACATACCTTTCTGGAGGGCTTTGTTTTCTCTTTTTCCGCTTGTAGATTATTGTGCATGTCTCCTAGCAGTTTTTACCTTGCACAGTCCAGCTGTTTCAGACTTCAGAATTCTGAAATCCCATGGAGGAGCTCTAGCTTTTAAACAAGTGCCAGCATGAGCAAGCCTAAAGTATGTCTACCATAGAGCTGAGTCCTCAAATGGTAGCCAGGCAGCTGGCATTTAGGCTGACAATGATCGAAAGACACTGCTCCTGAATTGGTGAAGTCTGCCAAGATTAAAATATTTCTTGCAGTCTGGCTCTGCCATTAAGGCGGTTCTCCACATGTTTTAATGCTAGGGTTAAGCTAGGTCTCTTGCATGTTACATTGAAGCATGTTTTAGCCAGAGAAAACAGGCTCTCTAAAGCCGTCAGAATAATGGGGTGATTTTAAAATCTCCCTTGGGTTTAATAAAAGGTGGTAATTTTGGTGAAATTTCTCTGATAGGCCCTTCTGTTAATGCTTATCTAGTTAATGTATCTTCCAAATGGCCTGAACCAGAGTGTTTGTGATATTAAGAAGACTTTGTCATGTAGCTCCACAGATGGTTTTTCTGCACCTTTTTTATTATGAGTTGGGGTTAGAATTTCACAGCTATGTTCAGGGGTATTCGGTATTCTCTATACATGTAGCTATTGAGTTCCCCAGGGGAGGGAGGTAAAACAGATTTTTAAGAGAAGCTTGTTGAAATGAATATGGCTGTTACTGCAAATGCCAGCTGATTCTCATCCTCTTTAATATGGTGTTCCATGAACAATATGCATTTTGAATGCCTAATAGTAGATGCAATACAGAACAGGTTACCATCAAAGCAAACAGTGTGTTGAAGTGCTCCAGATGTAGATGAAATGTGTATTTTCAGTGAATGTGTATTTTCCTGAAGGAGTGAGAGAAAATATCTTCCAGTGGTGCAAGTAAGCATAGTTCCATTGATTTCAGTGTCAATTTAAAGATTGCAGGCACTTTAGGACTTGGCCTTGTAGTCAAAGCCTAGCTTCTAGAATTACTTCAGATTCACTGCAAATGGGAATTTTGCTCAGGCCGAGGCTAAAATATTGATAGGGAGTCTCTTGTGAGTAAGGTTTCTCTTAGGGATTTTGTTTCTTTCAGTTTTTGGTTCATTTGGGAACAGGCAGGAGATTTTTTTTTTTTTCCTGTAGCCTGGTATTTAAGCTCCTGCATGAAACTTTGATCAACAGTATTAAAAGACAAAGCAAAGTAGTCAAACTTTTTGAGAAACATAGAAGTTGTTTCAGTGAAAAATTTAGGTCAGTATTTCAGTGGACAGTTCTACAAGTTCTTTCACATTAATTTTTATTCACTTATCTAAACTGCAGTAAAACACTTCTTTTGATATATGTGACTATTCTTCAAAAAAACATTATTGGCTTTTCCTTCTGAAGCTTGCTCTCTCCATTGGCCAAAACCACCTGACCCCTAAGGCACAAACCTGACTTGATACAAAAATTGTTGGTTGGTTTCCTTTTTTCAGGAAGCGTTGCGAGTAGTGTAGCAGTTAAGTACCATATATTGCTGGTCAGAGGGCTACACAGTCAGGGCCTGACTATACATGGTCTAGAAAGCAAATAGCCTTAACTATTCCTGTCTTGACATATTAAATACCACCCAACCAGTTTTGTATTGCTAGTTGGCCACCTAGTCAGTTCATGTGTTTGATGTACAAATGTACAGTACTTGGTGTCCTCAGCATGTGTTCATCTCTCTCGCCCGGTGTAGAAATTCTGGCTTGCAAATAACCCTTTGAGCTGGGTACAATGTGTGTGGTGTTCTTTAAATCTGGTTAGGTCCTGATGACTTACAGTTCTTGTTTTCTTTACTCTGACAAAACAAGCATTTTTTAGCCCGATTTAGAGCCCTGCCAGCATTTTAATAACTTGCCAGTTCTTACTTATACTTGTTTACAATTAATTAGGTGTAAGCCAAGAATCAGAATCAGTTGATGTGTTGAAAGTATCATATAACTGTGTTCTGCCGAACTGGCTCATACAGGAGTTTGGGAACACTTTCAGAGCGTGGATTACATTTCGGTAAAGAATGTTTCACCTTCTCTCTCATTTCCACTTACAAGAACTGTTACTCTTCCCATTTTTTGAGTACAAAATGAGCTTCAGCAGCTATTTTTTTAAGAGAAAAGAAGCATGTAATATAAAAGCATTGCACAAGTAATATGCTTGTGTATGTGTGTTTTCATGCATAAGTTTCCTTTCTTTTGATAACTAGCAACAGGAGTTACAGCAGAGGTTCTAACACAGCACCAGTTCTGCTCTTTAGAAGGTTTCCATTGCCTATATTTGACTTTTCGTGATGCCTTCTGCAACTAGTCAACTCTGGGATTCACTAACAATGAATGTGGCCTAAAAACCTATTCCCATTAAAAAAAAATTCTTATTTTCCTGCTGCTGTGATTTGCTTTATATGCTTGCCACAGTATTAGAGACATGTATTAGGAAGTATAGTTGAGGTTTTGTCATGTTTGACAATTCATACAAAAGGACTGGAAACAGTTCTGTTGGTAGACAGAGATGCAGGTGTARCCTTTTGCAATAGAGCTGTGAAAGCTTTGAAAGGGCCTGGCTTTAATTAAGCTCTTAGAAGTTTTGAAGAGCTCTGATTTCCGTTTGTTTCAAATTGTCAGCAGATCACAACTTTATTTCTGAGCTGCTTGCTCTCTCGGCATGCACAGAGGAAATCACAACATTCCGCCACCCCTATAATTTTGTTCAGTGTCCTGCCGATTCCTTCTCTGTGCTGGATTGGTACCGTCCAGGCAGTAGTGTAGTTAGAGGCTATGTAGCAAATTCCACTGACTTCATTTCACACTACCTGAGGATGGAGACTTACAAAATATATCAGAAAATATGCATTCCACCCTCTCAGGAAAGCATCAGTATTTTTGTGGAGAACGTTAGAATATTTGTGGGTGTATGCAGAGAGAGAAATTTTGTATTTACTCCATAGTTTATGTATAAGTGAAGGGAATTCTGTCACCATATGGCTATATTTTTTCAGTGCATAGATAATGAATAAATGCTCATTCGAGCTTTGGGCATCTTACCACAAATTGAAATTCTCTAATGAAATGTGTGACTGTGACTATCAATGTGTTCTCGCAAACATCCACAGTGATAAAATGCCCTCCATAGTAAATGTTTGAAAAGCGACGCTGCCTCTCCAGAAATCCCCAAAACACTGCATCATCAATATGAAATTGCTTTTATTTTTAAATGTGTGCTTTTGTCATAAATAGAGAAAAATGGGGAGAAAAACTGGGGAGACCAGCACTTATAATAATGGTACTGTGTACTACAGATTAACTTAAGCTTTACAATAGAGGTGTTTGCTCTTTCACTGCTTTCTGTAAGTTGTGCTTCCAAAGACCTGGCTTATAATTGTGTCTGTTTCCCCATCCCCTGTTGTCAAAATGATAACATGAAATACAGCTGAACGACCTGATTTCTTAGGACATGCTGACCTGCTTCATTGTTCAATCTTTAGCCATGAGCAGCTTCAAGTGGCAGTCCTCTGGGGAGCTCTCTGGAAACGTGCAGAAACCACATTCTGTGGATGCAGTCAATGTAAGGAGAAGAAACATCACTGAATTCCAAGGTTATTAATTTGGTCCTAAAGAATAAAAGGATTCTGAGTCTTGTAATGTTCTGTGTTGTATTCTGCATGGCAGGAAATCGTTACAGTTAAGAAAACATTTAAACTGGGCCAGATCTTCTGCTGATATAGACTGCCTACTAGCTAATTATTTTGGCTCTATGATATTTATGATATAACTGAAAAATATTAGGAAAAAAACCTTTCAGTGTGACATGACCTGAAAGCTCAAAGCTGAAGATAATTTCATTTGAAGAAGTCTGTGCTCAAGAAAAAAAAAAATCTAACAATTTCATTCACTTGATAGGAAATTACATTGTAATGAGTCAGTGGTCTAAAGTAAATCAGTAAAAAACTTACCAAATTGAATTGTACAAGCAAGGGAATTTTGGATTTTATCCTTGATTCTATAGCACTGAAAAAACATCAGAAAAAATCATCACAGAAGTTTAAATGTATTCTTGTATTGGATACCCTAAGTTTTTTCATCATTTGTCCATCTTCGAATAGCCTATGTTCTGCTACGTGAGTATTTCTCATGCTGTCATCTTTGGTCTGCTAATAATGCCTGGAGTCATTACAGATGAATATGTGTGAAAATATTTCTCCCATAATCATGAAATGTCTTTCAAATCAGTGTGACCCCAGTTTACTCTAACAGTAAATACTATAGTACCGGCTAGCTGCTTGGGCTAATCACACAGAGACATGACCAAAAAAATCACTGTTTTAAATATATAAGAAGATAACTTTGTTTTCAAAATCTCAGTCAAGACTGAAAAATCTAAACTGCTGCTAACGTAGCCCCATCTTTCCATACATATGTAGAAAACATTCTTGAGATAGAAATATAAACATTTTGAATGTGACTAGCTGAAAATATTTTGCTGAAGCTGATTTTATACAAATATGTGGTTTTCAACAAACAAATCCCCTTTAAGTGCTAAATATTAGTATAAAACATTGAAGCATTATTATGTTTTCTATCAAGAATGCATTGACTATAATATTTAATAATGGCTTTACATCACAGGGATACAGAAAGCATAAATAACATCTAAAATCAGCAAATGATATTTCTGGTTTCATATGCTTTCTCTATTCAAATTCGTGTTAAATTTGTTGCCTTGCAAAACTCTGCTTACTCCTTCTAAGAGACACCTCTTATTTCATCTTTTCAGATTTTTGTTAAAATTAATTTAGATTTTGCTGTCAAATAGAGATGAAATTTGTTGCTATACTGTGCTGTGTAACCAAATTAAATCATTGCTGTAAGTCACAAACACACACGAAAAAAATTTTGTTTCACTATAGATTCATTATAAGCTACGAAGTTGAACATCCAGCAAATCACTTGGAGTCAATTATCTTTATTGATGTTGTTTGACTCTTTGCCAGTGTTGATATTCTCAATCTATTTTGTGTACTTAGATTTACAGAATGCAAAACTGTCCCTCACACATAGTGCTAGCTTAACTCATTTAAAGGGAGAAAGACCCACCCAGAAACTGCCTTCAACTTTTTGGTCTTGCAAGCTGCAGTATCACCTGCAGTTTAAGGCACTGAAATACAGAATATCAGAACTAAGTATATTGTTTAAATTTCTTTGATGGGGTAATCATATTATATCTGGAGCCTGTTTGCTTCAATTTGTGTCTTGGATCTGAGCCCAGCTGCTAACTCATGCCTTGTGAACACTGTTGTGTACAGAATACATTGACAGTTAATACTGCCTCCTTATTCAATATTATTTTTATTATAAATACATTTATATGGATTCACTTCCTTAGCAGAATGAATGCTTTAACTAGTAAATCAGCCAAACTTGTAAGCAATACAGGATGGATTTCCAATATCTCTAAATAGAATTTTTAGAAAATTTTTGTCTAAATTTTTTCACAGATAACAGGGGAAATATTAGTGGAATGTTGTTCATGAATATCTTCCACCAAAATATTTTGCATTTTTCAGTCATTTCTGATCCTGGACTTCTGCTGTTTCTGTCAAAGTCAACAGGAGCAAAATGTGCTAGTCACCTCTGAATGCTAGATATAATTCCTTTTTCACCACGGTGGTGTCATAGTCAGCGCCTTTCTAAGCTGAAAAATATCCCATTGGTTTTGTTCAACTTTCTAGTAAGCTACTAGGGCAAAAATTTGAATTAACCTGTGGTGTGGTATCTTACGGTACTTACGCTGTCCTCACAGTTGTGCCGAGTGCCTGTTAGTAGCGCAGTAACTGCAGTTACGACACCAAGCTAGGAGCCTGCAGACCATGTTCGCTCACCTCCAAAGAGCGGCAGTGTCACGCTCTGCAGTAAGGACCGGCTCCTTCGGCAGGCTCCCGCCTCACTTCCACGTGTGCTTTGCATGTCTCCCAGCTGGCTGAGCAATGCAGGAGCTTGCACTGACTTGATGGTGCTTCACTATTTTGGATGTTACTTCATAGCTTGGAAAGTTGCATCCAGCCAGTTAACAGACACCTCTTTATTTTTTTCTAGTGAAATTTAAGAAAAGCGGGGGAAATGTGGGACACGGGCAACTTTCCTTACTATCTTACCTTACATCAGTAGAACCTAAATCATTCCAGATCTGGGTGAAGCTGTAAAAGTAAAGACCAGTTGATGACACCTGATTAACAGCTTTCAGCATAATACCTCCAACTAGCTTTATTTCCAATCCTTCCAGACAGCTTTAAATATTGATATAATAATGATTTCAGTCTTCAATAGAAGAAAAAGAAATGAGAGTGCAGAGTGGGTTGCAAGAAGGATGGGAATGGAGAGGAGTGCTGAATGCAAAGCACTGGGAGGGAGGCAGAAGGGCACTAGCTGCTCAGATTTTAAAGGTATGCCATGTTAGACGTAATCTGAAAGTGGGTGGTAGAAGTGTAGAGAAAACAAATGTCATTTTTGTGATAGGGCAGATTGCTAACTTCTTTCTGAATGAGTTCTGAATTTGTTTTGCAACATGTTGGTATCAATATATATTTTGGAGAAGAGGCAAAATATAGATCCTGACCCCATGTTGTATATAAGGTTTCTATGGCAGTTTTTGGAAAATTACGAATGCTAGCCCCAGTAGAAAAGCATCACTGAACATGAATGGAACAAAAATAACATGGCATCGTGGAAGCAGGTATCCTGCTTTCAGCACAATAGTTTTGCTGTGTATGTATAAATACAAATTTTACCATCTCTCAGAATTAAGGTGGTATATTTCACAGTATCTAGAGACTTTCACTTTTCCCCAGAGTTATCGCTCTCAAAATCTGAAAGTCTTTAATTGGCTATATAGCTAAATCCCTAGAATATTAATTTTCTGTTTGTTTTTAGTAATTGTTTGCATCTCTTTTGAAGTTTTTTTTTTTCTTTCAAAGGGAGCCTGAATCCACCTATGCACTCCTACTGTGTTAACCCAGGCTTTTTGAAATACTACCAGACTACTAAATTCAGTAAGTGACTGTGTTTCCTGTCTAGGAGTTATGTCAATCAGCTTGAAGTGTGCATTACAAATTACTAAATGAATGCAAATTCATTCACTGTCAGATGACGTTTCTTGTCAGATTAACTTTCCCAGTGTGCGCCTCCCGTGTTGCAGTGATTCATGGTAGTTGCATCTCCTGCACTTTCTTCCCTGATTTTTTCACCAGTTCTTGTGATTTCATTACCTATCTAATGTAAGGTATCAGTTCTTTGATATCTGAGTTCTGTGCCTTGATAATCACTGAAGGAAATTTTGAGTCCAGTGCATTCTCAAGCAGATGATAATGTAAGCACTTAACTGACCACTTTTTCTGTTTAAAATGGTATTCGACCACAAAACTAACAGCTCTAATCCCAAGCAAAACGTGCTTATCCAGAATGAAGGTCAGAAGTAYTTCATCCATCTAGGCTCCTACAGAAGCTCTAGTGTCCAGAAAATTTTAATGAAGTTTTATGAAAGTCTTAATGAAATCACTATGACAGAAATAATAATGACATGAGTGTATAATACTGTTTTCCAAATGAATTTAGTATAGATTGTTTTGTATCTTCTTATATACTTCTGTAACTTGCTTCTGAGTGCCATGTTTTGTCTTTCCCTTTATCATTTACATAGCAAAATATTTCATATAGGCAATAAATTAGTATTCTGTTTTGTCACCTTTCCAATATATATTGAAACTTTAATGGAGCTGAGATCCATTCTGAGTTGCATAATTCCCCATGAACCAATTAGGTATTATGTCTTTTAAGTATATATGAGTGAATAGGTCATTAAGTATTCATTATCTGCATTTTTAAAGGTAACTCATAACATTTTAAAGCAGCCCTCTTATGCTGAGTTATGAATTCATTCTTTGCTGTRTACCTCCTTGACCTCAGCAGGTCATGTGACTTCATTTTGTCTTAGATAATTACATAAAGAACCCATGGACTTATTACTCAGTTGTTATCTGAGATTCTGTAGTTTTTAAATTCTCATGTCCCCTGTCTGTTTTATATGCTGAGGCGGGAGTGAAAGCAAAGGTATGAGGGTGGTAATGTAACAGCATTAACTAAGACAGTAAGTCATTGCATCTATTAGGAATGGCCAAACTTTCACGCACTCAAATCAGCAATACAAAATGTAAAATGTCAAAGAACCACAAAGATTTTAGAATTTTTAATTAGTACTTTCTGAGGGTTTGGGGTAATAATTACTACAAGTTTACAATTCAGTATTGAATGAATCTAAATAAATTCTTTTTACAGAAAGGATTTGTTTCTTAATGGATGAAGTAGCCATTAGAAAATTTACAGCAATAATGTGGGTTTAAAGTTCATTAACCTACCATGGTGTTGTAAGGCATTTTCAGCAGAAGAATCAGGTTTATATTTTGTGTCGTTGTCTTCTACATAGTTCCATGGAAGAATTCCTGCAACTCGCAGACTTGAGCTCTGCCTCTTTGCTGAAGCCTGATCCTTCCCACCCTGTCCTCATTCCCCTTTCAGCCCTTGGCTGTTCCTCCTCTCCCCCTCCTTTTCCTGGCAGTCCTTGTGTGTTCATTTTCTTTTCATTTTCCTCTCTCCTTCTAGCCCAGGGTCTTCTCACCCCCCACTAACACACACATGGGACCCAGGCAGTTGTTCATATGGAGGAAAAGAAACAGTGAGCGGAGTGTTATGGCAGCCCGCAAAGCGCTGCCTATCAGTCAGCACTGCCCGGCCCCGCTCTTGCTGATTGATTAGGTACAATTGCAGTTCAAACTATTAGCTCACAGTGCAACCAGCCAATACTGACTGGCTGCAAGTCAGATATTGCAGCTGTTTTAGACTTTCTGTTTCATGGCTAGGTGTTCAATAGCTTTAGACACTCTGCTAATACGAAATCTTTGCAGAAGATGCTTTTTCAGCTCAGAAGATTTGCATGTGGCCCATGAGTTGTCCATTATCTACAGACTGCATGAAGTAAGTGGAAATTTTACTTGCATCACAACAGTTTGCATCTGAGTTAGGGTTGCAACACAGATCTCTTGGGCTTCTGCTTCTGTGCCTCTTCCTCCTGCTTTCGTATCGAAAAGATCTTCTGGAGATATCTTAGCAATTCCCATGCTGGTCATTCTGAGGAAACGTGAAGAGTAAAGAGGGACCAGTCATTTGCAGAATTAAGATTTTTTTTAACCCCTAAAATACTTTTCATAGAATCTTAACTCTAAACATAAGAGAACAATTTATTTTTGGACAGATTATGCTTCTATATAATGAAGCAAGATAAGTTTCTAAGAAATATAATCACTGTTCTTGACTCATTTCTAACATTTTCTTCATCCTTTTCTTCTTCCTAAGATGAGCTGATTGCAGCACGTTGAACATATTTGCTGACTACATTCAATTTGCCAAATACTTCATTATCAAATGGTTATTTTTAAGTAAAAAAAAACAACAATGCAACTGCCGTCATTGTTCCAGGAGAAATAAACATGCCAAATACTTAAGCACTACTAGAATGAATGATCCAAACATATCTAAATGCAGATAGGTTTTGACTGCACGCAATGAACACTAACGCATGCACAATACATTTCATCTATACCACTTAGCTTTGAACAAATACAGCAACTCTTCTGATTGAAGTGGCTAAGCGGCTAAGCCATCACTGCAAGTCACATCACAGTGATCTATGCGTAGTTCAGAGTACTAAACTGCTGCATTTGACTTTAGACACCCAATTATGCATAGTTGGTAGCTTTTTTTTTTCCACTGTACAGCGATTCAAATCCAAAAGGTGAATATCCAGAATTTGCTTTTTATAGGTTGATATTAACATACTTTGTTTTTAGCCCTGTGTTAACCTCTTCTGTATCTAGGGCCTTGCCGCTTAAATGAGCGTACTTTGGGGTTGCCTGCCAAAACTGTATGTTTTGGTTGTTTTCATAAGGAATACCTGGTTCCCCTGTTTGGATAGCCTTTGCAATCATAAAGTTGAAAATGTCACTAAAAGCAATGTATCATTATCCTGTCATTTTCAATCTTGTTCAACGGTACACAGGAGCACTACAAACTCAGCTTTAGTGTCTCTCTGCAGTACTCACCACTGGCTGAGAGATAAGAAAAGGTTTAGATGTATTGTTAAAAAAGCCTTTATTATTATTGTTATTTTAAACTGGATTATTTCACTACAAACAGGTGTATAAGTGCAATTACTGCGGGTGGCTCGCTATGATGTGGGGAGGTGTAGAAGAGCAAACATGAGGGGGGAAATGACTTTGCTCTGTCTCTGAGAAAATGTACCACGGAACTACCCTCAGTTTTCTCTTCCCAAGCAAGTAGCCAAAGTCCCAGAATAATTTAAAACTCAGCTAGATATCCATACACCCGGGTCAGAACGGGAGAGTCAGGATGATCCATCACCTTCTTATTTCTAATCATTACATTAATTGAGTAACATCAAGGATGAATTTGGTCTAATTGAGAGTCAGGAGGTATCCTCAAATACTGTACGAGAACAGCCATATTTTCCTAGTGCACACTGCCTTTAAGCACACTGTATTGACATGACATGGCAGAATTAGCCTATTGCTAATTGATATCATCATTTCATTTGTGGAATCATAACAGAATCCATTTAACTGGCACAGGAACTAGTGGAATTAGGCATGAGGTAAGCCAGCAGTCACCTAAAAACACGGTAAGCTTTTTGGGGCGAGGGCTATGTTATTGTTACTGGATTTACAGAGTCCCCAGTGAGGCTGCGGCTTGATCCATGACTACCGCCATGTGAATTTTCTCTGTGTCAGGAGGGGGGACAATGCAATCCTGATGTTCTGGGATTTAATAACAGTGTTCAAGGCAGGTTTGAAGCTGTGCTTAAGCCCTTCTGATTTTAAACTGTGTAAGATCCTGCAGGTGTCCTTGAGCTGCCGGTAGCAGGCAGCACTGCCTGGACCCGCTGTACCCAAAGACAGGCCTGGCCCTGTACACCAGGAGGTGTGCTTGTATGGCGGGGCCTCAAAAATCAGCCTCCCTTCATCATCTGCAGTTTCTGCGTCAGGGGAATTCTTCCTCCGGCCATAGATGAGGCTTTTCCAGTCCTTTCATAAAGGCAATATAGTGGGAGGGAAAATCCCTCCTTTTATTTTATGTACTTTGTATGTTTGGGGCAATATATAAAATAATAATAATTTATTTTAGTGGGCTATTTAGAGCAAGTAAGCATCATGTAAAGCATTAAAATGTGTCAAATGTCATATTAAACTCAGATTTACATATTTATTAATAGATTTGGAAGGTAACATTAAGTAAGTCAGTGCAAACTTGGATATTTAAACTAGCAAGCAAAAATATTTTTTAAATGCTGCGATTGCATTTACAAACAATAGCAGGAGATTCATTAAAAAAAAAAAAGATTTGGAGCCAGGAATGCCATTAATATATGGTTTAGAAAAAGGAATAGGTTTTCTGCACATTGAAATCTCTGTTCCAACTTATAATGAAAACTAACACTTTAAATTTCTCCACAAAACAGAATTTGGAAAAAAAAAAGGAGGAGGAGGGTTAATTAAGTATCTGTGAGTTAACAGAGAGGCAGGATTTTGGCTGTCACAGCTGAGTGGGGAGTGATGGAGCCTGCATGTCGTGGATCCCTCTCAGCTGACCCTGTGGGCKCCCCAAAAGCTTGGGCTGGTGAGTTGGTGAACCAGCAGGCAGGAAATGTTTCATCACATATTTATCATAACAGAGGCATCTCTGAAAAGCATTTCGAATTTAGAGCATTTGAATTCTCCAGTGAGGAATCATTTTGTTGGAAAATTTCTCACTCTATTGTCATCCACTTTAAGGTTCCTTGACACAGGATATAAAAGTTTCTGGGAACAAGAGTTATTTCCATGAAGTTTTTACCTGTATTTTAGCTGAGCCTGTTATAAGTTGAAAGCATTTACGGAATTTGCTTGTGGATCCAAGTTTGGATTTTAAATATTCACCTCTTTTGAAATTCTGAGATCTTGGGTCAGGCTTGTGTGTTTCCAAAAGTTAGATCTTGCTTTGGGCTCAAAAGCCATTTCTGATATTTGGAAATACAATAACTTGATAGAGCAGGAAAGAGTCTTATTAAGCACTGTCTTGTTCTAGCAAACCATACTCCAGTTGATCTAATGTTAGGCCAGCTGTTAATAATTTTACAAGCAGAGCGTGAAATAGCAGCTTGATACCTGACTAAAGGGGAGCTACAGCACTGCATGAGAACATTTAAATGTACTACCCTTAGTGAGCAGCCATTAATGCTATTTCAAGGAGTGTCAGTGAAGAGTCTTTGATACTGTGATTGGGATACTTGCTATTACATCCATAGTGACAGCTCCAATTGACAGGATTAAAAAGACAAAATTAAAAAAGGAATTATTTCATGCCCTCAAGTGCAGATAAGAACAGTTACATCTCTGCTACGTGTCTTGGCTTGACGGTGGATTTTTTTTTCTTATGGCTTTTCGTATTCTGCCCAGTTCTTAAATTCTCTGTGTCATTTCACTTAGTCTCCTCTCATTTTCTCTCCTTTCCTGCCACATCTTTTTATTTTCCTCACCCTCCCCCCCCCCAGACCCCAGCTTTTTCTAAATGACTTGTATTTGTGAATTTTTTATTTTGGAATTATTTCTTCTTCTCAATATTTCTTTCTGCAGTGGCTTTGCCAAGGTTTGCTTCCTATTTTAAGGTGTCCATCTACAAAATTACAGTGAGATATGGTGAAAAAAATCCCCATTCTCCTCCAAAGCCACAAAAAACTCCTGAATACGGAGAGACTCATCACAGGCTAGAAAAAGGTTCATCCCTTTTTATGTAAGGTTTTTGAGATGGCATGTACTGTTGCTATCTTGGATGCTTTTGGGCATATCAATACAAGAAATTCATGAATAAGATGTAAAGATATCCCCAAGATTAAAATAAAAGTTTAAGGATAGGAAATATCTATTTGAAGGAAATATAAACAGCAAGTAGACAAAACACTGGTATTTTCAACCTAAGATCTTAGAATTGTAAATGACRCTTTCATTTCCACCATTTAACAAATAAGAAAACTGAGGTATAGCAAGGTAAAATACGTTTTCCAAAGCTACTCAGCAAACTAATGACATAGTCCAGAGCTTCTGAATCCAAACATCCTAAAGCAGCATGCTGGCAATCCCTCCCAAGCAAACCAAAATGACTTTGACAAATGAAAATTTTGGGGACTTAACAGCGTGATAACCACAGCTAGTTTTTCCAWCCAAGTTTGTTTAAATTTTACAGACACATCCTAATTTTGAGTCCCTAAATAAAAGGACAAAGCAGGTGTAAAATGTCACTAAGAACCTCGTATTCATGCAGTCAGCACAGACGAGTACAACATGGGGAAGGCTGAGATACTGACAGCAAGCTGGAGGAAGTGACTTTGGTAAATTGCTAAGAGAATCCCCTGTGATTGAGAGAATATATGTTTTTATTTATCTGTTTGATTTAGGGAGCAAATTCACTTGTTAGCTGAGACTCATACTAGACCAATGACTCACACAGTGGTTTGGTAGGGAGGCACCAGCCGAGCTTTTGGCCTCACCACGGCTCTTCCTGCCAGTCATCTCCAGACTATTGTGGGGCTTCTCGTGGCAGGGCACGGACCCCAGCCGGGGCATACTGTGACCTTCGTGATCTTGCACCTGCTTCAGCTACTAATAGGTGTCAAGGTACAGATAAAGGTCTTTTTTAAACTGGTCATTGTAAAACTTGTGATTGGAGATTTGGTTATGATGTAAAAGCGCTAAGAGGCTGAAATCCTTCTTGCAAAAGGAATTCTCTCTCTTCCGGTGCCGTGCAGTCATTGCTGCAGCCACCATGAGGGTCTGAGCTGGATTTCTTTGTGGTGAGGAGGTATTAGAGGGGGTAGCTCTCAGGGCTGGTTTTGTGAGAGATCTGAAACTCTGGAGCTTACTGCCCCATTRGTACAAAATGGCCTGAATTTTCACWCTCTGAACATGCCTCAATTTGTTGCAGCTTTGGAAGGGATGAGGGATGCTTCCTGTGATGTACCTTACAGGTAGCTGGCTAAGGTAGCTTATTTTCTGTGGAGGTGATTGTTTTAATGGTGCTGTGATTTAATTTAATTTATTAGATAATTAATTGTGCTAGGATGCTTAGTGCTCTGGATAGACATCTTTATTATTTTATATTCAAATAAATAAAATAAGAATAACACAGGAAAGGTATGCTGAGAGCAGTAAACATGCATAATTTTTACATTTCTGTATACTTACACTGAAAAAATTACAAGGATCTTGAAAATCATGTGTGATGTCAAAACTTATAATATGTAATTAACCTTTGTGGTGCTCAGTTGTTGTAAAATTTGCAGGTTGAAAATGGTACTGTTTTAGGCAGTGACATTAATCATTTTTTCAGATAGGCCAAAGTGCTGCCCTTTGTTATTAAAAAGTATGACACACATTTTAAAATGCTAATATCTTCTGTATTTTTAGCAAGCAAGCAGCAGGTTAAAATGGTTTGTAGAAGAAAAATAGGGAATAACAAATACATTTAAGAATCATCATGTAATTTATGGAATGTCACCCAAACAGCAAAACTGTGAGGTAATGGAAGTGTTCTGTTAGTCTCACTAGTTTTTGCTTAGTTAAGATAGGAATTCTTTCAGACAACATTACAAAACAAAGATGATTCTGTTTGATCTGTGGATTGAATAATGGAATTTTTCTGCGTACAGAGACATTTAACCTTGCCATGATTGGTTTCAATTGCTATTGGAAGTTTGATCAGCAGGTCAGCTCCTATCACATCACACTTCTGTATTTATGAATAAAGCAAAAGGTAAAATGTGTAAAAGGAGAACAGTCTTTGTATTGTATGACCCTCAGTGTAATGCAAAATGAGTCACAAAGTGTTTATGTCTCGATTTTACAGAATATAGCACATTCTACTTAAAGTTTGACACATTTTCCAATATGGATTTAAAAGGAAAATAACAATTTTCCTAAGATAAAGTTGGTGGCAGGAAAATAAGTTATGATCAATTCTTTGCTCTAAAAAGTTGGAGAAATTGTCCCAAATGCTTCAAAACCTTGAAATATTTCAAAGCGAAGTTAAATGTCTTGAAATTAACCATATAAGCATTTCAGCTGACCCAAATTGATTTTGTTTTCAAATGTGATGTGGTGTATAGAAAAATTTCAGAATTAAATTAAATTAATTTCAGAATTTCAGGATAGGATGTTTTCTGATAGAATCCATTTTCTGCCCAACGCTACTAAGTAATATTTTATAAATCCTGTTTTATAGTATTTTTGGTATATTTTATAAATATAAATTAATTTAGCTTTAAGATATCTCATGAGGCAGGAAATCCTATGTAATAGATTTAAAAAGTCACCGAAACAGTTAAGCCATTTGCTCATGATCCAGAAAGACATCCACAGAACTCGTGAAGTAGCAAGGATTATTGTGTCTCTCCCAGCTCTTGTTCCAGTGTCCAAACCATCACAGGACAAGGCGAGGAGGTATAAAACAAAAGGAAAACATATTTACTAAAAGGACCTCCACGTTGTTATAAATCGCAAGAACTCGTCACCTGTAGTAACGAATTTGATTCTAGTGCTGTATCCTGTGCTCAGAGGTCTYGACAACCAGGCGATGCCCTGGTGAGGGTAAGAGGGCTCCCGCTGTGGGCGCACGTCCGCCTGCACGGGGCGCCCTGCGGGGTTAGGGGCTGTGCAAAGCAGCTGGCGCTCGCCAGCCCCCCGGCAGCCTTGCCAGGGCAGCCTTGCCAGGGCACCGGCGCRGAGTCGCGGGAGATCAGCCTGCCCTTTGCCGTCTAACGGCAATCTCCATTTCAAGTGCATTGCTGCCTCAGTGTAAAGGAACTCGCACTGTTTTGGCTCTTCTGCAATTGTACAGGGATTTCTAGTCTCAAGACCAGTTCTGGCACCTTACAGTAGCTCGAATTTTATATGAAATGTGAAACAGTAGAGCTATCCCTGGGAACCTTGCAAATTGAGCTGACTGTGTACATATGCTGACTGAATGAAATGAACTGAATGGCAATGGAAAGGATGGGTTGCACAGAGCTTGAGCTAACAACACAGACTGAGAGGAAACATGCTAATTTATTTACAGTATGTTTACTATAATATATTGGTCTCCACTAGGTTTCAGTTTCTTCTCTCTGTTAAAGTTTTTCTAAATACGATTTGGATAGACTTTTTTCTTAATCCTATTTGATTTGATTAAATTATTTTCTTTTCCTGCTTCTGGTTTAGTTTGGGATTTTGGGAGTCTTTTTTTTTGATACTGCATTCTTTATGTTATCCTTGTTTTGGGAACATGTTTATGCATTGCGGAGTCACTCATTTGCAAGCATTAGCTGTGCTGCATGTCTATGTTTTACTTTATGCATTATTTAAGATTTCGATTCAAGAGTCTGTGTAATTGGCTTATTTATGCCAAGTCTTCTCTGATTTCTTTAGTTTTATTCATATGCCTTACTTGTTCCCAAACATACCTATTTTCTTCTACGTAAAGATTCACCATTTTGGAAGTTGAAGAATATCATTACAATGCGGCAAGAAGCTGAAGAATATCAGTACAGCAATATTCTTTCTTAAGCGTGTGGGAATTTGGCTCATTTTTTAGTGTGTATATTAGGTTATAATCTCCTTTCTTTCCTTATGGCATGCAGCTGTGTATAGCTGGAATTCTGGTAGTGCCTTAGAAATGACGGACCAGATACACATGCCTGATGTTTATTAGTGTATGCATATGAGCAGGACTGTATAAACTGGATAAATGCAAGTGTAAATACCAAGTTTTGCAAGAGTTAGATTGCTGAACCAATAACAATTAGTGTTACTACTGTTTATGTAAAACAGCATTTCCAGGAGTTATCACCTGCCTTGAGAGAATGACATTTAGATGGCCAAGTGTAGATCAGGTAAGAACCTTGAGGTGGATCTGCTTACACCTTTCCCTAGCGTGAGCACCTCAGATAGACCAAAAGGCTTTTAACCTCAAAAAGCCCAAATTTCTTAGGCTATAAAAAGGGATACTGAACACTAGGAAAAGCTTGAAATGGCTAGGTGAGATGGAATAGAGCATTTATAAAGCAATCTCATCCTGCTTACTGTGTGTTTCTATATGTATCCTTACTTCTAGGCCTGGTTTCCATCACCTCAGGCTATATCCATATTAACAAGTAGTGTAGTGCAATAGGAGTGGGTTTTTTTAGAGCAAAATATTTGTTGCTGAGGCACCAATATCCACCCATACGTGTTTCAGGGGGTTATTTTGGTCTAGCTCTAGTCCTGTCCTGTGGACTGAATGCCCATTAGCTGTTGGAGCATACTTAGGGGTATTCCAGTTTAATTTCATCTAAAAGAAATCCAATTTGCATGTTCCAAAACTGCATCATATTGAGAATCAAGGCATGCTAAGTGTAGACAATAAGGTAATTCACTTAAAAAATGCTTTCCTGACCTGGACTAAAATCCTGCTGTAGATACACCTTGGTGACTTTCTGAATTGCAACAGACTGCCCCATTTCTTACCCTTAAAATGAATCTYTCCTTTAAGTCCTTACTATCTGCTCCTTGGACCTCCCTACAAACTCTGTGCTTCTACATGTCGGCTTCAAAATCTCTGCTCCTTGTAGTGAGCCTCTCGATCTCTTCTCCTGCCACCTCTCCGAGTCTGTTTTCAGCTTTCCCCCCTTGAGCAGACTCTGTTGCTTGCCAGGAAATGAGCTGTCTCCCTCTTTCCAGAGGTTGTTTTGCCTGACCCAATTATTCTTTTTAAAGGACATATACCATAGAGATTGAGAATAACCAAATAAAGCAGGCAGTCTGCTGCAATCTTACAGTATGAAGTTTAATGTAAAAACACAGACTATCTAGTTGTATAGAAATAACTTGGGCTATGAATGTTGTAAATAGTATCAGAATTAGTATAAGCACTCCGGGGCAAGGGGTGGGGGGGAAATGTGGTAACTCCCTGAATTTCAAGTTTGTGAGGTTTGGCCATAAAACTTAATGAATGAACTATAAAAAATTATCTCTTATGTTACTCTTTTTTCTCCTGTTTGCAAATTGTCTGTCAACTGGCTGTGTTTCAAGAAATTTATTGATTGCAGTTACTCAGCAAATGTTTGTTGTTAATATATTTCAGGCAGTGGATTGTTGACAAACTGTTTGCTGTGAATGATCCTTTGACTATTTAATGTTCATCATTTATATTTGCAATTTGAATTGTTTTGACTGCACGCATAGGTGACATTTTTCCCCAATTAGATAACAGTTAATGTGTAGGACCAGGTTTCCACATATGCTCATTCAAATTTCATTCTCTGTGAAAATATTGTTAACATTTATGACTGTCATTCTTTCTAAACTTAAGAAACTTGGCTGAAGTTCTTACAAAAGTGAATTCAACTGCAAGCACGTTTAAATACAGCATAATCATTATAGTTAAGTTTTTTGAACTGTTTGCTCGGTTCTTCTATTAAGTTATGTGAATGAGCAATTCCTATATAATTTTTTTGTGTCTCTTTCTTTGAAGAGGTGAGTACATTGTATTACGTTTTTCTTAACCAAAAGGTTACTTTTGGTTACATTACTTTTGATATATTGTAAGGGTTAATATTTGATTTTTCTGCTTTGGACTTTTTTGCTCAGATTTGGACTTTCCAGCTGGCTAAAACAGAAATGTAACTCATGCACTGAACACTGAATGGGTCGAATACACATACTAAATGGATATTTAAATATTCACAGTTTGAATGCCCATATTTTACATTAAGCTCATACTTGTTTTGACAAATCCTTCTGTTCTCAAAGACTCATGGGTGATTAAATCACAGGTGGTTTAAATACATTGAACTGACTTTCTGGGTTTTGCAAAATAATTATATTAAAAAACACATAGACAGGCCTTCTGATTATTGTTGTAATAAGTAAACAGACAATTCCTTTCCAGTTCATTTAAAACAGTTCAGTTTTGGCAAAACCAGTATTCCAAAAAATTATGAATTCAATGTACCAAAATTCATGCACTTAGCCTTATAATGATGGGATTTAAAAGTATTAGTAATAGGCAATTTTTTATTTGATTTTACTGTTTTGAGCTCTCAGGTTTGAATCCTCAATCCACAGTCCTGATTTTTTTCCCTACTGCAAGGAGAGATAGAAATGTGCTCATATTTCAGTGAAAATGGAGGTTCTCATATAACCACTTAGTATCAGGTGATGGAAATTGCTGGAGCTGACAACCCTGTGTACCTCTTGTGAGGTCCACTTCAAACACAACTCAAAGAGAAGAGTTGTATCAAAACTTTGTACAGAAAACTTCTCTTAGCAACCTTTTTTCAAGCTTTTATAAATGTTTCAACTGATAAATACTTAAAAGTAGTCTGTATCTTTTCTGTTTTTTTTTCTCACTGGATAAAACAACAGTCCTTTCCTTTTCAAATGTAATAGTTAAGTAGAACTGTAATATTTCCTGTTTTCTCAGTTTCTCAGATATACCTAGTATTTATTTCTATATGCAGTTCATTAAGATCTATCAATATTCCCCCAAAACAATAAGCCTTATAATGCCTCTGGTCTGAATAGAAAGTAAGAAGAGCTCAGACCTAAAGCTAGCTTCTGTCTTAAAAGCAGGGGAGAAAAAGCCTAGCAAAAGTCAATTTTCCTAGTACTTAATGTTCATTTTTATTTTATAGATTGCTTGAAAAATAGCATAAGTATATGCTTATGTGTCATATCCAGTAAATAGCCCTATCAGCTCATTTATGAATAAGCTATAGCCTTAAATTCACAAACATGTTAGTAGAATTTCCCAGATTTTTGGCTGGCAGRTAAACTTGTTATGTAAACAAGTGCTTTATTGAGTGATGTCCTATATTTTGAGAGAATATTAGAAATCGATAGCAATATAGACTGAAAATTAAGTAATGTGGTTAAGCACCTCTGAATGATGCCATTTCAAAAGCTGATTAGAATTAAATATGCCAATTGCCATGAAGCCTATATTTGAAACAGAATGATTATTCAGTTAATGTCTGCAAGAATGAGACTATCTCAAGAGCCACAGAATATGTTGTGCATGGCTTGTCAAGGGGGACAAAAGCCTGGACCATTAATGACACTGAAGCTGCAATAAGATACAGCCTGTGAAGACTAAGAGAAACAAGTTAAGAAAAGAGGTTAAGAGGCTCAAGATCCCCACTATTCAGATCAACCGGGCTAGAGATGAACAAGGAAAGACCGCTAAAATGTAAAGTGGATGACAGACCAGATAGGATTATTTGATTCTGCTGAGAGTAAGCTACTTAACCTACTAACCCAAGGAGATAAGCCAACACAGAAATGAAGTGACCATTGTAGACAGTCCAACACAGTCTGTTTTGCCTGGATTACGTAATTATCATAAACTCACAGCAACATTTGCAATATTGAACCAGCAGCACATTCTGTTTGACATGGAAAACAATTCCCAACTAGCAAGGATTTGGCATAAAATTAACAAGTCATGGGTGAGTTACTTAATTTTCCATAAAATAGCTCTGTTCTCTAAAATTTACACCTGTGACTGAATCTTTCTTATGCCAAGAATAGGGCTGAAATCAAAAGAATTATTTACATGATTCAAATACAGAAGAATTAATTGGATTCACTAAGCACTGCTAGTAGTTAAAATAAACTATTCCTCCAACACTGTTTTCAGAATAACCAGATGTTTATTATTGTTATGATCATCATCTTGGTTAGGGAACTGAACACCGCTTTTCCTTGGCTTCATTGCCAGAGATTAACTTTCAGTGAGGGCATGCCCTCCCTCCTTCTCCCCTGCTGGGAGAATGGGGTTGGGAGATTATGCCCTACTGGGATGTATGAATGCGAAGGAGGCAAGGGAAGAGATTCTCTCTCCTTTGCAACTCCAGTTTGTATCTACTGCAATGAACATGCGAGATAAGATGTCAATATACCCTTAAGGAAATTTGTCCCGATTTCCACTGCATAATGATTAATTTAATTCTCGGCATGTGTCTAAATATACCAGAGTTGAATGAAAAGACCAATCCTGGGAATGTGCCACCAGTGTTATCACAGTAATAGTAATTTTCCCCTCTTCTTTTTCTAATATGCTTAGAACTTTTCTAGGACTTTAAACACAGAAAATCCTCAACCCTGTTCATTTTTTAAGAAAACAATGGCCTGTCTCCATGTTTTGTAAGGTTCTGAAGCGAGCAAGTTTTTACTTGTTGCCTAGATCAAGGTCCTGATGCAAACCAGTGCCACAGGTATGGAAGGTTTTGCATCAGAGCTCATCCAGTGCTAATATGAACATCTTTATCTCCACCTGAATGGAGCCATGCATGCATTTCTGTAGCTGTTTTCTGTTCTTGTCATACCACTGACATCATAAAATACCCATAATGAGCCAGGCCCTCAACTGAAATAAACTGGTGTATGCCCACTGAAATATGACCATTCCTTGACTGGAGGCTTGACTCTGTATTTCTCCTGAGTAAAAGTGAAACGTAAAAGGAAAGAATGCTAATTCTGCTTTTTAAAGCATCTGGAATTTTCATATTTTGATTTATTCTCCTACTTCAATATTTCTCCTATGCTTAAAAAAATCTGAACTCTAACAATCTATGGGTGGCAATAAAGCCTTTGAGAAGGATTTCTAATAAAAGAACAGTAGCCTGTGAAATGTGCTGCTGTGGTGTGCAGTAAGTATATTGGCTCACCTTGAACACTTACTGTATTGAATACTTTGGGGCCAGGATGTCTGATTGTGTGCAAAAGCTTCTCATGTATGGGTATGGAGACCTTGTCTGCTCCTTCCTTCATGCCCTTTTCCTCCTCCTCTCTTTATTCAAGGATGCGGCTGCCAGACACAGAGCCGTGCTCCTGTACATTCTTCCCAGGAGGCCTTGTGAAATCAAGTTGCTCGCTGCATGCCAGCGTGGCTTTTGTTCCTGCGAAGGCAGAGCTAGGAGCCTGCTTCCACTGCCAAGAATGCAGGCGTGCAGCACTGAGGGGGGAAAAAAAAATCTGCTGTTTTATTCACTGCACTGTTTCATCTTTTTAAGTAGCTGGCATCTGCAGCTGCTTGTGGCAGAGAAAACCTACAAACATTGCACTTGATGTTAATAAATGTGTTTGCCATTAAGTGGCTGTTGTAATGCTTTGCTTGTTTGCCTTTCTGTGTGCACTTTCATCCTTCACTGTAACACTACTACTGCCTTGTAATTTGTCTCAGACATTTACATTGCCGGCTGCAGGTATACAAACCTCTTAGATCAAGTAACTGCTCAGACACTTGATAAAAGGATCCGTTTAGGGTCTTTCCTATTGTGTCTGCCAAACTCAAGCATAGCCTTGATGCATGGAATACAAACTGCCTTATAGTCGTAGACCACATTTCACTTCTCCTTGACTCCTGACTGAACGGTACAAACCGTTAAGGAGTTTATGTGAGATCTTTAGTGTAGCCGCTGATTTTACCAGAGTCTAACGATGTCTCCTGTGACAGCTTTCTATCTCTCCAGAACAGCTGGAGCAGCTATTCCTGGAATTCTCTGAGTGAAGTCCATATTTCAAATAACTGAAAGTGGATCATATAACGGCGTTCTCAGTGGGATGGCAGCCATTATCTCCTCCCGAGCATGCCTGCCRTACAGAGAGAGGAGGCATCTCAAAACGCCACATCTGGAGAGTTCTCTCAGCTGTTGGGGAGATATTTTCATTTATTCAAAAGGGACAGCTCTCCTCCCCTCTCAAAACTACCCTCTCTTCTTTCTCCTCTGTGCAAACTGTGACAACTTGATAGAGTCAGGTTTGTCTTAGAGACTGACTAATGAAAGTGCTTCCAACAATTTTGACCAGTCCTGAATACAGAAGACCATGCAGGCTGTTTTCTGAGGCTTTGCTTTAGCAGCCTGTCTCTACTCAACAAAGCATACAAACGTAACTCTCAGGGACTTTAGCAGGATGTAAGTGTATATTTGATAAAATTAGCACTTACTGAACCGGGATGATTTGAGGAGCCTGAATGCACCCATATGTGTGAGTAGGGGAGGGGGGCAGTTCTGCTAACCTTCTCTCCATTACACCTATGCAAAGGTTGTGCGCTATGGACTAAAGAAAAGGAGACGTGGGAGGACGTGTGTCCCTTAAAGATAGTCTTTCACAGAYGTTCACAGATTTGGCCCTGCACGTAATAGAAGTTATCATAGCAGGCAAACATAAGTGGAGGCCAATGTCCTTTCTCGTAAAAGTGTCCTCCTTTTATTTAACAAAGCACAAGACGGTATGTTGCGACAGTTCCTTCAGTTGCCGTCGGTAACAGTAAGCTTAGTGTTTTGTAACTGCACTCCAGCATACAGCAGCGTGGTTATAAGAAATAAGAGCAGTTTGATGGTTGCAAAGCAACATAACTAAGGTGACTGAAATTAAATTCCCTGCATTGGAAACTGAATGCTTTCTGGCATTGCAGTCTGTGAACTAACTTACAGGTTTATGATAACCTCACTAAGGTGTGCTATTCTGGACTGAAATAAGATGTGTTGTTTGTGAAAAAATATGTGGGTCTTCATTGCCTTCTTGTGAATTCTACTGTGGTTTTATTTTCCCACTTGCCTTTTTATCAGGCTGGCCTTCAACTGAGAGAGAGAGAGACCCTTTTCTGTGGCTTTTAATTCAGCAGAGGCAAAGAAGCTTTGCAGAGTGAAGCACATATAAGTTATATGCTAAAGAGTGAATGAGTTGCAAAATACCTCTCCAAAATTTACTTAAATTGACTTAATATCCTATGGATTAATAGTTCAGCAGTGTAGACATATAGCAGGCAGGAGAGTTCTCAGACCTGTACAACACAGGAACATAAAGACAGAGAAGTAATAGAAGCAAATAAGGCAGAGAATTCATTATATTGTAAGGGCCTGGGGGCAGATTTGCAGCCCAACAGGAAAACAGGAAGGGCATAAAGAGGGAAGGAAATCCACAGCAAAATAACAAACTGTGGATCCATGGTTGCCTTTTATCAGTTTTCTCAGAAAGCAGATGGAGACTTAGAAGACTGTTTCATCAAAAACACTCGTCTCCCTTGTACCAGAGAATAAACCCAACAATCGAGGGATCTGCCTAGCAAATACACAAACAGCTTAAAGAGATACTGTTCACCTCTCCCCTCGCTTCGGGGTCCCTGTAAAGTACGGCTGTCTGGGATGAAACAGAAGGGGGCATGCTAGGGACAGCTATCTTCAAGCTGCCACAGCACTGTAGGACCAAGGGGACCTGGCAGTTAAGGATGCATAAGAGGTACAAAAGACCTGCATCCCCAGAAGAAAGGGATCATTGCTTGCTTTTGCTTTGTCTTTTCACCTAAACAAGCCTGAATTGAGCTCTCTGTTGCTCATTTTCATTTGCGCTGATATATTCCTCCAGATGTTATAGGCAGTTCTGCTTTTCTCTCTGGCACCTGTCCTGTCCTCATGTATGGCATGAAGATTTATTTTTCCTTTGGGCTTATGCAGAGATCTGTAGGTTCCAGCTAAATAACTAGAGATTTCCCTTTATATTCTGAAAGAAGAGAAAGACGAATCTTGAGCAGCATCCTCGGCTCTTCTCTGCACTTTAATGAGACTTTGCCATCTGAGAATTTCTGACTGAGAATTTTCACTGTTCTCATTCAGTGATTCAAGAGATGTGAGTGGTAGGAAGGATATGTTTTGTAAGGTGTAATTATCTCTTTTTAGCAGTGAGCTCCTCAATGCTGCTTTGATTGTGATACCTCTACATAGCCTGATTAAATCAAAGCCAGGTTAGAGCATTAGGATTAAGGACRTAAATTAATTGTAATTACATCAGAGCCAGCCAAATTAGCGAGTCATCAGTAATATAAGCAATGCTAAATGGCATCTAATTCTGTATAATAATTAATTGGGTTCTTCCACTAAATAAGACCAGACACATTGGTCCTTTATCAATCCACTAAAGGCTGGTTAGCCTTGCGCACTTTTGACATGAAACAATTATAAAGGTTCTAAATATCAGCATGTTTTTCYCCCTATTTTCATTTTAAGCTCTAACACCCTGCATCTACACATCTCTCTCAGTTTTCCGTTAATTAGRGCATTGCGCTCCTGGATTTCTCTTATTCTCTGTGCCTGACATCCAGGACAGCTGATTGCCAGAACTATGCTGCCAACAGAGCTTGGAGAGAAAGAGTCTAACAAGCTGGTAACCAAAAAATGGCAGTACTGGTCATTTGACCAGAATGACCATTGACGGGTTAGGAGGGCTGATTTCTAAGGCAATATCGATCTTGGGTAAATAAAGGCAAAACAGGGACTTTTTTGTAGAGAGAGCAGACATAAGAAAGCAAGAAATTATTTATAGTGATATCTAGACATAGACTTAAGGCCCTCAAAATTTAGGCTGGATATCAAGCAAAACCACCCTCTTGACAGGAAGATCTGTGAAAATTGGAGTAAATACTCAAGGGAAGTGGTGGGGTCATCAATATTTGGTCTTTTGAAACTGCTCTAGAAAAAAGGCAGTAACAGACATCGTGTAGAGTACAGTCTTAAATTTGCAGGCGGCTGAAGTAGCAGATCAATAGGCCTTTATCATTTCTAACAGCAGCAGTTCTGCTGCTCATATCTATTCTAGAGATGCTGCTGTTGCCTTCTTACAATTGGAAGTGATTTGTTTCTTGTTTGTGTGACAGATGAAACTCGCTAGCCAGTGTCTCAGAGAGGAGACTCCACAACCTCTCTGGGCAACCTGTTCCAGTGCTCAGTCAACCTCACAGTAAAGAAGTTTTTCCGCATGTTCAGATGGAACATCCTGTGTTTCAGTTTGTGCCCGTTGCGTCTCGTCCTATCACTGGGCACCACTGAGAAGAGTCCGGCCCCATCCTCTCTGCACCCTTCCTTCAGATACTTATACACATTAATAAGATCCCCCCTCAGTCTTCTCTTCTCTAGGCTGAAGAATCCCAGCTCTCTCAGCCTTTCCTCATATGAGAGATGCTCCAGTCCCCTAACCATTTTTGTAGCCCTCCGCTGGACTTGCTCCAGTAGCTCCRTGTCTCTCTTGTATTGGGGAGCCCAGAACTGGACCCAGTACTCCAGATGTGGCCTCACCAGGGCTGAGTAGAAGGGAAGGATCACCTCCCTCAACCTGCTGGCAATGCTCTTCCTGATGCAGCCCAGGATACCACTGGCCTTTTTAGCCACAAGGGCGCATTGCTGCCTCATGGTCAACTTGTTGTCCACCAGCACTCCCAGGTCCTCCTCCTCAGAGCTGCTTTCCAGCAGGTCAACCCCCAACCTGTACTGGTGACTGGGATTATTCCTCCCCAGGTGTGGGACTTTGCACTTCCCTTTGTTGAACTTCATGAGGTTCCCCTCTGCCCATCTCTCCAGCCTGTCCAGGACTCTCTGAATGGCAGCACAGCCCTCTGGTGTATCAGCCACTCCTCCCAGTTCTGGATCTTCAGCAAACTTGCTGAGGAGGCACTCTGTCCCTTCATCCAGGTCACTGATGAATAAGTTGAACGAGACTGGACCCAGTACTGACCCCTGGGGGACACCGCTAGCTACAGGCCTCCAACTAGACTGCGCCGCTGATCACAACCCTCTGAGCTCTGCCATTCAGCCAGTTCTCAATCCACCTCACTGTCCACTCATCTARCCCACACTTCCTGAGCTTACCTATGAGGATGTTATGGGAGACAGTGTCAAAAGCCTTGCTGAAGTCAAGATAGACAACATTCACTGCTCTCCCCTCATGTACCCAGTTATTCATCCTGTCACAGAAGGCTATCAGATTGGTTAAGCATGATTTACCCTTGGTGAAGCCATGCTGACTACTCCTAATCACCTTCTTATCCTTCATATGCTTGGAAATGTATCCAGGATGAGCTGCTCCATCACCTTTCCAGGGATGGAGGTGAGGCTGACTGGCCTGTAGTTCCCTGGGTCTTCTTTGTTGCCCTTTTTGAAGACCAGAGTGACTTTTGCTATCTTCCAGTCTTCAGGCACCTCTCCTGATTGCCATGACCTTTCAAAGATGATCGAGATTGGCCTTGCAATGACATCAGCCCGCTCCCTCAGCACTCGTGGATGCATCCCATCAGGGCCCATGGACTTAAATGATCTCTAACTCGATCCTCCTCGACCAAGGAAAAGTCTTCCCTTCTCCAGACTTTCTCCCTGGTCTCCAGGATCTGGGATTCCTGAGGGCTGGTCTTAGCAGTAAAGACTGAAGCCAAGAAGGTATTCAGTAACTCTGCCTTCTCTGTATCCTTTGTCACCAGGGCCCCTGCCCCTTTTAGTAGTAGGCCCACATTTTCCCTAGTCTTCCTATTTAAGGAAGCCCTTCTTGCTGTCCTTGACGTCCCTTGCCAGATAAGATGGAGGTGACACTTAAAAGGAAACTAGATCCATAATGCAGAGATTCAAGGAAAGTAAAAAGAGGAGGATCCGGAATTGTATAGCCTGTAGGGAACAGTGTCTAAGGGTGACTTTCAGAGTCTGCAAGTCAGTACTCCTAAGAGAATTCACCTAAATGATAACCTTTTCCTAAGATAAAGAAGAAAAGTATAGAAGTCCATGCTAAAAGGAGGCCATGGAAGCATCTGATATTTTAATAGACTTTAGAAGTTAAGAATATGCCTAAAGAATTGAATTAGGGTCCACATCAGCATGTGTTTATGATCAGCATATGCTTAAGTGCCTTGATGAATTAGGGCCCAGGGAAAGGAATGGCTTGAGTAGATTTGTGCCAAGTGCTGTGGAATATATCACATTCTCCATCAGCTCTGCAGAGACTTAGGTTTTAGAGAAGTAGTAATTTTACAGACAGCTGGGATGGTTAAAGTCATTACCTTCAACCTGCAGCCTGCTTTGTCTATCAGTCAATTAAGGTGGGTTTACCTCTTGTGTCTGACTGCACTGAAGCAGATTAGGGAGCCCTCACACATTCTTTTCTTCCAGCTAACCTGTAGAAGAAAGGAAAAAACTGATATACACTGAGAAGAAATCAGGATGGCAAATTCAGATCTAGAGGAGGAYGCTTGAACGTACCCTTATGTACATTCCTGAGTGAGGCAGGCTTAATACGATGTGCAAAGTTAACTGTCTATATGACTTTGTGGGTCAGGGACTTAGTGTTTTGCAGATATAAAACTAAAGGCCAGCATGCTTCTGTATGACCTTTTGTTGCCATATATAACCAAGAATGACATCTCTAAAGATAAAAATGTTACCTCAGACTTTTAATGGAAGTTACACAGCAGACTATCATTGTGTGTCATTTTACTTTTCCACAGAAATTTTGCCCCTACCTTTTGAAACAGCTAACCAAGTTTTTATAGAAAAACTAGTTAGTACTGAAAAAAAGCTTCCTGTAATGATATATTTCTTGTCTAGCATCTAACATTGTCTACTCACTCTCTACATTTAAAATTAACATTCAATTATTTTTATTTTAAAATATTTCAGATTGTTTTATATTTTTTCTCCTAAATAATTTTTAACATAAGTCAATGTGGTTGTTCTTTTCTTGTAATATTCCCTACAGAGTAGTCCTATTCACGTTCACTCATGCTATAGCAAGACAAGATATCTATGTAATACATTTGCTTAATTATCAGATACCGTGAATTCAAGAGAAATGGTAACTGGGGTGAGACCTGCTCCTATTTGTTCTACTCGATTTGCTCCAAAGATTGCTTGCTCCTGAATTCACCTAAGAGCATCCTACTTTTAAAATCTGCCAGTGCCAGTTCTGCATGAAGTAGAGGCAGTGTTATAGGATTTTTATAAATAAAATCCAGTGACATTCATAGCCTTGTAATCAATTACTTGGCCACTTGGCCAAAGATCTGCTGTACTGTAAATGTTTATGCACTCAGAGTGCCTCAAGGCCTGCATAATCATTTGGCATACACCATTTGGTCCACAAGTGTAGCGTGGCCTTGCTTACAAGATATCATCATGATGGCAATTGGTAACAGCATACTGCAAAGTCCACAGGCTAATGGAACCAGTAAATTTAGCCTTGGATATGACAGAATAGGTGAGAAATCTGAGAATCATTTTAACCAGAATGTTTTCTACTAAAATATATATGTTTCTGTGAAGACATACGTGAATGGATATATATGGAAATATGTACAAACACATACACATCTATACTAAAAAGTATATAGCTATACTTTTTATAGGAAATCTGAAAAAACATGATCACTGAAACTAATATTAATTCATACACTGAATACCCTGTTAAAACATGAGACCTCTTATATCGTACATGTTCAGGAAACACAGTGTGAAAGGGATAAAAAGATTCCTTGTTCAACTATGTTGCAGAGAACAAGAGCAAGAGGAAGATAGAAAAATAATCATGAATAAAGAGAATTCTGCCTCTGAGACAGATTTGTTAATGCTCTTTTGGCTAGCCTGCTGCCTCCTTCATTTCCAGTATTATGCTGCCATAAAAACTATCTTGTAACTGGTGGCAAAATGCAGAAAAGATTTGTTATGCTTAAACTATCCTTGTGCAGCCAGTTGCACAGTATAAAGATCCAAAACTGAAAGCAAATGCAAAAAATCTCCTGCTTTTAAAACAAATCTCCAGATTTTTTGGCATCTAACTAATGTTTATTGATATATAAAGTTGCCAATATTGGTTTCATCAGTCACAGAAGAGGCAGAGCAAACAAGCTAGAGATGGAAAATGAACACAAGAGAAAGGCATAAAATTCATATTTTTTCTTTGCCTAAGATGTGGACAGATGGAAACCTAGATCACTTCTCTGGGGAAGAGTTAGTAAAGTAGCCATAGATAAGCTGATCAGAGAAACTTAGAAGTATTCTCACAGTGAGGAACCATTCTTGTTGAAATAATTTGTAAAACTTTTGTTAGGATTTCTGGCTCTGATTTGATAAAGCTGGCCAGAGTTGGATCCCTCTGTTCCAGATGTTCGCTGGTTGGCAATGAAGCTGTGCTTGTAACATGTTCTTCCTTATGGCTGGAGCAGTGTACAGCTGGGGGAAATTATGCCTGGGTAGGGTTGGATGGGGTTGCATGCCTGTACCAGGCATGATCCCTTATGCCCCACGGACAGTTTAGGGAAATACTTATGCTTTTTGTAAATTGGTATAGGAGAGCAGATCAACAACTAATTGTTCCAGAATTGGAAGAAAGCAAAGGCATCTTAAAACAAGTTGTATTACACAGGTGAGAATCAAAAATTCAAACACTTTATTGACTTACCTGTGCCATCTTGGAAATGCTTTGCCCTCAGATGCTTCCTGATGGTTCAGTTAAAATAGATAATTTAGAATGATTGTATTAAGATAAAAAGATACTTATATATTTTGAAATGAGTGTGAACTCGGCCACTTTGAAAAAATCAAGCTCTCAGGAGAGATTTCCTTGTGAGGTATCTTCCTGTTAGRGCCAGGCTGGAATTCAGCTGAGTTGAAGCACAAGATCTGGTTTCACAGATTGGTAGCAGCAGGACATTCAGAGTGTTTGGTTCTTTGATTAGGATTTTTAATGGATAAAATAATCCTACTGGTAGGACACTGGACAGGAACTATTTGGTACAGAGAAAATTTTTCAAAAGGTCCTGAAAGCCAGATTTGTACAAAGGTATGAAATTTTCAAAGGGTGGATTTGCTCAGCACTGTAAAAACTAACTTGCAAATAACTAACATAAAGTCAAAAACATAGGCCCAGAGCCTCAAAGATCTTGAAATATCTAATACTGAACTTTGACAGAATTCAGAATTCATTAGACTACTCAGCCTAAGGGTACAATCTCTCCTGTCCAGCAGTTCAGGTGCCTTGTTTTTCCTAGATGTGCATAACATATTGTTTCTACTCATGCCAAGAACTTCTTCCATCTTATTAAAAACTTAACTATTAAATGCCTATTTTATGGCTAACACATTGAGTATCTTCAAACTATGCTTTTCTCCACCTACATTCCCAACAGTTTGTTAGAAGCACTCTGAACATCACTAACGCACACTGCTAGGAATGAATTCCAGGTAGAACAGGGAAGCCACATTCCCTTTCATTCAAAAACACACTGAAAGGAAGAGCTGATGGCTATACCCTTTAAGACAGCAGTTAAAAAGTGATTAAAGACTAGTGGGTAAAATGGATGAAGAATTGGCATCTTCCCCCACTACTGTGTTCTGTATGGAGTTATATGTGTTCTGAGTAGCTCAGGTGAAATAGGTGGTGGAAAACCATCTGATTTGTGAATATTTCTGGAAGTTAGACAGATGGTTAGGTAGCTGCACAGTGCTGTCAAGAATTGTTTCTCTGCTTGTTCAGGAGCAAAATTCATAGCAAACTTTGGTGCTTTAGAAGTTTATTTGCCACCAGGGTTAGATGGGAATATGACCTTTTTAAAATGTATGTATCTAAAATATTCAATTGAAAACCTGCCCCRAATGCTTTTTTTAAGGTATCTTAGCTATTGATTTTTGTAGGCAATAGGCAGGTATCTGCTTACGCCCTTTGAAAGCCACGCTTCAAACTTACTCACCTTTAAAAACCTATGCTTCTAGGTGCCTAAATCACTTTGGAAAAGAGGATTTCAATTCCTGGTCAAATAAGTATAATCCCTGGGGTTTACAGCACATGAACATCTTCTAATTTATGTTGGCTAAACACTTCACCCATCTATTGGCTCTTTCTTGTTGTACTGTTCCAAGCACTATGATTTAATCATATGGATACTTTTGTTGTATGAGTAAAAGAATACTCAATTTTCATTGGTTGCAAAACCTAAACAAATCATCTCCAACATGTGATAACAATTCTGCAAATAATGTAGAAACATTTTATGTTGGTAAAAGAGTAAAGAAATGATAAAATCTCTGGTAAAATGCCTACAAAAAGTACAGGGGATATACAAATTTCATGATAATTCCAGTTTAAAGAACTAGAGCATCAAAGCTTGAGTTTACTGTTGCTTGGTGTATTTTATTCCAATGTTAAATACCTATCTTCCTTGCAGTAGAAGCCTGTGTCTTGATATCAGACTGTGCCTAGACTAGCACAAATAACTAGTACTGAGAGGAATAACAGTAGTGTCTTCTGATTCAACCTCGGGAGGCCTGGGCAAATTGCCACAGATTACATTTTAGCAAGCCAGGTAATAAAAAAAATGTTTTTTCAGATCTGCTGTATCTGAACTTTAGCAGTTATTGTCCTGCTCTCAAGGAAAAGGCTTGTTACCCTAATACTTTCATTTCAGGTGCCTGTCTTTTCAGTACCATGGAAATTATAGCTATGAGCAGTACCATTAAAAACAAGGAAATGCATATTTTTAAATTTAAATGGTTCCTTAAATTACCCACTTTGACAAATTTCCTCCTTTGGTACAACACTATTTGTTTTATATATAAGCAAAGAGATATACCATATTAAAGTAAATAATTAACTGTGCATAGCTAAGGCTACTCTACTTATCATCACTTTGAATCATCTATCTCATCTTAAAAGGTTTTGTAAACCTAAGTGCATTTCACATCACCTGAGATGTTGCAGGCACACTTTACAGATGCTCAGAACTGACTTGTCCAAATTCATATAGGATGTCAGTAGCAAAACAAAGAATAGCATCTTTCAGTCCTCACTCCTAGATCTCTGCTCCAGCCATTAAAATCTTTTTACTTTGCAACAGTTATTTCATGAGATACTGTATATGTGAAAGATGGAAAACCTAATTTTTCCAAATATATGAAAAAAATTACACTTAATAGTTGTGGCTTTGGAAGAAGGGATGAATCATGGTCTGCAAACACTGTATTGTTGAGTTTTTTCCCCTCATTACTAATATTCTCTTGGGAAAGGCTTGCCTCATACATATTCAGATGTGCCACATCCCACATGGTCCTTCAATTTAAACCACATTTTTCCTCTCTTCTTTCTGCACCACACATAATTGTGTACAATATCAACTTTTAGAATTGTCCCTGGAAATTTTAAATGAGAATTGAAAGTAGAATTGAAAGATGCAGGGACATGTCTTATATTTTGTTCCAATCTTGCACTTTCTAGGTAGGGTATCACTCCTAAAAGGTAGGAGAACTTGATCCAGTGGTAGTCTTTTGTCCCCTGCTGGAACCTGTGTTTGAACTATTATTTGTTACTATGTACTATATGACTGTAACAAGATGAAATGTAAGAAAGAGGATGAGAAAAAGGGAATCCCACAAAGAACCCTGTTGTGAGCATTTTTTGTTTCATGAGCTATTGAAGGGGATGAGATAAAAGGGGAAGCTTTAAGAGTGGAGGGAAGAGCTGGTATAGACCTCTGGAAATTTGAATTTGTCTCTTCCTGGTTCTTGCTTTTGTAAACTTGGGCAAGTCATTTCATCTGTACATGCCTCTGCTGCTAGTCTGTAAAATGGAGATAGCCATTTCCTTTGTATGACTTGCCTGTTTAGATTCCCAGCTTAATGGGGAAGAGGCACACCTACTACGTATTTTCTAAGGAGAGACTCTTCAGTGGGGCCCTAGTCTCGTCCGGGTTTTCTAAGTTTGTCTAGTTGTGAAATAAATAATAGTAATAACTCTCCAAAATTGTGTAGTGCTACATGTTGGGTTTCTCAGCTGTCTTTATTATACTGTTATAAGGCCAGAAACAGACCATTTGGTTACATTTGGAGACTGAGGTGTCTGAGAACCCTGACATGTTCGGTGCTTAATTCCTTTCCCTCATGACCTAAGAGTTGTCTTGAAAATGCCATCCTTGCTTATTTTTCTCAGTTGACATTGTTTATGAAAGCTAGGTGGAATCAGAGGGCTGTGTCCTATGTACATACACATGAAATCATGGAGCTCCCCAGCTGGGTTTTCCCAAGATTAGGTACTTCTGGGAATCTTCCTGAACCTCAGTGCCCATGGAGTACTTAACTGCCATCAACACTAATGAGAACTGCATGCACGCTTGGAGAAGAGACTAGCTGTGTGTGTTTTATTACTGTCAGACGAAGGCTGCTTCTATATAACATAGGGTATGTTATATAACATGGTAAAAAAATTGAGAATCAAAGGACTTGTTTAGAACAGCATGCACGTTGCTCTGTGGGGAAGCTCTACCCACATGGAGAGAGAGATGGATGGAAGACAGGAGGAAATGTCATATTTGGGGAGCACAGGCTAGAGTATGTCTGTAACTGATAGTTTGGATTTCCTTTGTAATATACAATCAAGACATGCTGCTGAAAATGATCAGCTGTAGAAGCACGATGCTAACTTTTTCTTTAAATGTCTTTTCCTTCCCGCGTGAAGCTTGGAGGCTGCTGTGCTGCCTCTTGCTCTGACTTTCCAGTGACCTTCCATTAAGTTGCAGTGAAGAGGAATAAACTGAGTGAAGGCAAGATTAAAAGGTGAATCATTATATTTGAGGGAGTAGAAAATGAGTACTAGGAAAGTGCAGAGGGGTCTAGGGCTTGTGTTCCAGTCCTAACTCTGACTTCCTCTGTAACCAGTTTGATTCACATTAGATTCCACTCTTCAGAATGAAGCAAAATGTATTTTTTGCTTTCTCTACCCCACAAAGTACTGAGTAACTTCTCCCAGATGAGGACTGAATGCAAGCGCATGATTAGCAACAAGCACACAAGCAGCTCATTTACTTCAGACCCCTTCTTTGGGGGTACTCATTTGTCTAAACTGGTTTTCTGGATTGCAGTCAGAGTGCTGAACTTCTTATGAAGAGTTGCAGTCCTTATAGATATTTATGTTATTGGACCTGTGTTGTGAGAAACAAGAGTACCCTGAGGTACTGTGCCACACCAAATTTCTGCAGAAGTCATGTGGAGTTAAAGAGTTCACCAGATCAAAGAACTGAACCTTATATAATAAAGGTGAATACAGAGAAATGTATATAATGATCCAAAGCACACTAAAGACTTCTCTCTCTGTCATTAGAAAGGTTGGACCACCTTTTACATGAGTGCTGTGTCTAGGTAGTAATACTGATGCTGGACTGTGCAGTGATCACTTTACATCACAGGTACAAAACAATCCTAACAGTAACATATTTACCTATAAAGAAAAAATAGGGACCTTTCAGACACACGTAGAGTGTGAATCCCAGTATACTGCCCCTGAGGTCTCAACATACAAGTAGAAAGAGGAAGGTGCAATTGTGGCCTCTCGGTGGAATTGTAATTTCCAGCCACTCTGACAGCTGTAGGGCCAATGGCCATTGCAGTGCTACTAGTCAGAGAAACCTTTCGGAAGCTGTAATTTATACTGTTTATGTTCAATGCACAGTTAATCTATGAAATGAAGGAAAACAAAGGCAATTTAGATGCAGCCGTCCATAAAATAGGTCACCAAAGAGCTGGTTTAATATGGCACCAGTAGAAGCAGAGCCATGATGAGATAATGCTGGAATACAATCAAATGAGCGTATATGTTTTCGTGTAAACAATGGAAGCAGCTTTTACTGGAACTTTGTAAAGAACAATATAGCATCAACAATGAGCCAGTTTCTAGACCATTTAATAAATACGCTGTGTGTAATATTGGGAATGGAAGTCTGCACATGCCTATAGCTGATTTCTAATTAAAGAATAGACAGCCCAGTTGAAGAGCAGAACTAAGCAGTGTGCATTCAAAGCAATAGGAATAGCCTACTCATTTAACGATGCATTATTATACATCTTTCTCTTGGAGAGCTCTTTGGTTTTCTGAAGTTAAATATGATACATATGGGAGATAGATTGAAGTACATTAATTGCCTTATTCATCACATCATTAAAATTATAGGTCTTGCTACAGAGTAGCTGCAACGTCTTATTGTGTTTCGGGTACACATCATTAATAAAAGCACTCCTGCTCGCRGTATGCAAAATGTACTTTCTAAATAACCGTGCAGTGATTTGGGGCTCACTTATGCAACATATTGCTACGAACTATTGCAATACCCCTGGCACTCGCTTAAACTCGTTGGGCTAGCGACGGCATTAATGAGGGCGGCGCTGCT
Source organism: Apteryx rowi (assembly GCF_003343035.1). NCBI lineage: Eukaryota > Metazoa > Chordata > Aves > Apterygiformes > Apterygidae > Apteryx > Apteryx rowi. The sequence goes on from NW_020450783.1 coordinate 226,831, forward strand.
GCAGTATGCCGAGCACGCTCGGCGCCTTGGCGCCTCTTTGTGTGCGGCGCGGTGCGGCTCGGCACGGCATGGCGYGCTCTCGGCGCGCTCTCGGCGCGCTCTCGGCTCGCTGCGCTGGCTGCCGCTCTGTCTCCAGGGCCGAGCCTGCCATCACATAATGAACCGCGCCGCAGCCCTGCGGAGGGGGGAGCGGGCGAGGGAGAAGACTTATTATTCCTTCGCTCTCAAACAAAACAAAATCATTGAACTGTCAGGGTCATTAAGGACCCTGGGGTTGTCATGGAAACGACCTTTGGGGGTTTATGGCTGTTAATGCATGAGTGACTGGCTGTATTATATGTGTGTGGAAGGGGTCACAGTTTTCTTGGTGGCTTCTGAAAAAGGCTGGATTGGATGGCTAACGTGCAGAAAGGAATCACTGTGCTCTGCGGTGTGACTAACTATTTTGAATGTAGCAGGCTTTGAGGGGGGAGGGGGGAATAAAAAGCTTTCCTGACAAATATTTAGACAGAAACATAATTACTTGTGAATTTTGTTTCAGTAGCAATGCAACTTTATTTTCAAGTTTCGGGAAATAAAGTCAGATTCCCTCATCTTTTTAGGACATTTAAAAAAAACTGAAATCAAATAATTTTGCTTTAGGTAGATTATTTCAGGATGGCAACACTGAGCACAACCTAGAAACATGCAGTAAATTTTAGAGCTGCCACAGCCAGAGAAAAAAATGTTAGTATACACAGCTAATAAAACTAGATTTCTTCCTTGGTCTGATACAGACTTCCTATACAACCTTGGGCAAGTCATTTAATTGGTAGTCCTGTTAAAGTCAATACAAAATACCAGTTGACTTCCAAATTGCAATAACAATGTTTGTTGAAATCGAAGGATATTTGATTTTAAGAATGTGGTTTTAAGACTGTAAGTACCCAGAAAGAGAATTTACAATAAAATTACATGAAAGATTATTTTTGCCTATTTTTTTACAATTCCAGCTGGAAGTCATCCTGGCATTTTACTTTATCAGCCACTCTCTACTGGCTGATGAGCAATAAGATTGTTGCACTTCAGTGGAAACTAGCACACTTGTCTCCATACGAAGAGATAAAAGAAGGGGGAGGGGAACACAAAGAGGCAGCAAAGCAGAGATAATATTAATGATTCCCCTTGTGGGCAGTGAGGAAATACCAACCACTCAGAAGCCAGAATATGAAGGATAAGGAACATCAATAGCAATTTTTTTAAGTTTTATTTTTGCATTGTATGGCACTTTAGATCCATTCAGTTTTATTCTTTGTTCCTGCAAAAAGTTCTGTGTTTACAGTATATTGAAAAGAAGCTGCATTCTTGCTGCTCCGTGCTTGTTAGATAAATGAATGCAATTGCCAGGTTAAAACTGGAGGTAGAATATAACTCCACTTCTGTTGTAAAGGAGTAAACCTAAGTTTAGCCATCCTGAATTCGGTTCCCTTGACTTCTTCACAGATTTTTTGAGTTATCCTAGGAAAACCACATAATCTTTCCTGACTCCACCTATCTTTTGTAAGGTAGGGATATTCTCACTTTTGTATTTCATACATACCTTGTATTAAAGATCATAAGGTACTACATCAGAATGTCTGTATAAATATTCCTGATAGAAAGGTCAATAGCAGGATGCTAAACACAGGAGCTTCATGGCCTTGTAGCCCATCTTCCTTTCTTGTTGTGCAGCCGTGGAAGTTTCTTGGCACTTGCACTGCATTGAGCATTGAGCACTTGGCATTGAGCACTGCATATACACTGAGAAAGCTGCTGAAGAACATAACATTATTTATTGTGTTGATGTGCTTGTTTCAGAGATTCTGTTTTACTATTTCTTGTTATTACACCAGTTACAGCACATCTCTGTTAGAATTGTGAATTTTCACTTGAGCAAGTTAAGAAGATAAAAGGATATTATTGAAGTACTGAATGTGTTTGAGCTACTGGTGAACTGGAGTAGTTCAAGGTTATGCAACTCCTTTTTGAGTTGGCAAAACTTTTTCTGGCAAAAAAGTTATATAAACACTGCAGAATTAGAGTAGGATGGAATTTAGTAAAGCTAGAGAATGTGGGCAATTTAACCTCATGTCATGGGTATGAAAGCAGCTGTTTTCATGTGGTTTGACTGTTGTGTTGAAAACAGTTAATGAAACTAAGGGAAAAATGTGTTTGAAGACAGTCTTACTAGACTTTCTTTCCATAGACTTTTTAGGCATCTCTGTGTGTCAACTGCTAGTGCAGGATTTGAGGCTTACTGGCAAACATTCTCTTCAGTTTTGTCTTGCAATTTTATATCTTCTGGTACAGAAGGAAAAATAAACTGTGAAAGCTCAAGACTGAATTTAGTCAAGCTCAGCGTTAATTTTCTTCAATGCAAAGCTTTGCATTGGCCCAAATCCCCTTGAACTGGGGCCAATGCACTCTGAAAGCTTGTAAGCCTTAAGAATTGTTGATTTGACTTGCCAGCCACCTGTGATACTGGTGATAATCTCTTTTTCTTGAAATCCTGTCTTCCCCTTGGTTTTTGCCTTCTCCATTTATTTCTGCTTCTCTTCATGCTTCCTTGCCTCTGCTTCTCCAGGATCTCCTCTCCTCCTGCCATTTTCTATGAGRATACCATAGACTCTGTCCTTGATTCCCTTATTTCTTCCCTCTGCATTTTATCTCTGCCATTTGCAATGGTATTCTCTCACTTTGCTACTACTTCTATGCTGAAGGTATACTTCTCTAATACTAAACCATTTTTTTCTGTCTAAACTAATATCCTGGCCTGTTTCTCTCTGTTATCTGTGTGCACATTTAGCTATTAGTATAATCTCAGTCTCTCTAAATCAAAGCTGTTAATCCCCTTCACTTCTCCTGCTACATCCTTTTATTGACCATTGTTGATAAAGCCACCATCCTTTCTRTAATTCTGGGAACATCTTTGTGTTTTGGTTTCTCTCTAGATCCTCAAATACAGAATGCATCTAAGTCATGCAGATACTTTCTACAGAACATCTGAGATACCATTTTTCCTAGCCACCTACAGAACTAAGATTTGTCCAGGCTCTCTTAATTTGATATCTTGATTATTTTAAGATCCTACCCTTTGGTCTTGGCAAATGCAGCCTCATTTACATGAAGCTGTGAAGATAACTGTTCTAGCATCGTCTTGATCATGCCAGTCTTCACATCCTTCAAATGACTTTTCTTTCTCTATTGCACTAATCGTTAGTCCCTCATCTTAATTTTTTCAAGGATCTCAACAGTGTGTCTCAGATCMCTGTTGACTTGATGATTGTTCTTATTACCAATGATACCAGTCTTCATTGCTACCTGTTACATTTTCAGTGCACTATCCATAAAGTTCTGCAGAAGTCATGTACTTACATTCTTCAAAGCATCCCTAAACTTCCCTACAAAAACATTATAGTGAGTTGCCTGCTGGTATGCTCACCAGCATGCTCCCTCGTTCTCTCTCTCCATGTGCACAGGTTGTGTATTCTTTTTCAAAGCTGGTTCCTAGACTATGCTCTCAGGATTCATCTGCGGATTTGGGAAATTAGAGAGTTAGGACAGGTTACTTGGCTCCTCTCCAAACTGGAAATAGCACATTGACCAGAAATGGGTATAGCATTTCATCTTGAGCTCCTTATCGTGGTTTGTTTGTTTTTTCTCTTGGTTTGTATTTAGCCAAAATTCCCACTGATCACCTTGATAGAAAGGCTAACTGTATGTATATATATATATATATATGTATATAATGTTGCATTGTACAAATTTTAGGTAAATTTTTGGATGTCTGGTGGTCAAATATATTCACAGCCTAAAACCAGTCTCCTAAATCAAATTTTCTGTGCCAGGTAGATTTGAAAAAGTCTGATGGACATGGTTCTTATTAGGTAACTATTTTTGGGGAGGTGTTGTGGGACTTCTAGTGTTCTGAGATCATTTATACTCCCATTAGAAATCACTTAGAAATTAGCCTCCCTCCTAACATATTTTATTTATTATCTCTTATGAACATGGTTATAGAAATAAACACAGACATAAAGAGCAAGAGAAAGCTTCCTTTGTCCACTGTTCCACAAGTTGCCATATATTTCAATGCACTAATTTTCTGCAGCCTTCTCCTCTTCCTGCTATTTTGAAGAAATGCAGTAAATGTAATCTTTCCGTATGTAAATAATTCAGAGCATAGTATGTTGTTAGGATTTCTTTGCCCTTGTCAGTAATATTTTCCTTTCAGATTTTAGTTCCGTAAGAAAGTTTCAGTCAAGTGCTCATCAAGGATGAAATTTGAATCAAGAGAGATTAGTTACGGCAATAGTTATGGCTGATGTAAACTGGGGTAGCTCCATTGATTTCTCCTGAACTGTGCTCATTTACACCCGTTTAGGATCTTCATTGCTCCTGCACTTTCATGGCAGCCCAAGAGGAACTTAGCACAGGAGTGCCATACAAACCAACCAGGCTCAAAAAAGTTGATGATATTCCTTTTCTCCCTTGGTCTGCAGGGATTACTTTTGTAATTACACCAGGTTCTGTAACTGTCTTAGATCTGTTCAGTGCCAGGGAACCTGAATTTGCATCAAATACTGCATAATTCATATGGCATGGACAGCAATTATGAGTTAATTGAGGAGTGTAACATTTAAAGAAAGGATACATTATGAAGAACATCAGGAATGTCAGAATGAAAAAACGCTCTTCAGCCCATTGAGGCTCATTTCTTTTAATATTGTTTTTTTTTAAATGGCGCTAATTGTCTTTTGAAGGACACAAGAGAACCCTAAGTTCCCTGCTTCTGCAACGTTTCTTGGTAAGGCAGCATCTGAGTCATTATTCTTTCTGGGATAAGTAATTCCAGTGTCAGGTATGAAATTATTCCTTTCCATGTTACCCACTGTATTACAATGTATGCTTGATTATCTCTTACCAAGAGCCATAATCTTAAAATCAGATATATTTCAATTAATACACTCCTCTTAATCCTTTCTCACCTTTCAGATTATAGGGATTGAGTATTATAAACTATCTATACTGCCATTGCTTTTGTTCCCACAGTCAACTGAGTCGTCCCTTTTCTCTGAATCTTCTCATATGTTATAATATCTACTTTTGTACAGCTGGCTTGAATGGTTCACTGGTAATTCGAACAGAGCTTCTGGCCTGTTTCCATGCCTTTGAATAATGAGGACATTTAGCACCGTTAAGAAAATGTTTGTGTTTTGCATTTCAAGTGTTACTGTGCCTACATGCACTGTAGGGGAAATCCACCTTGCTCACAAAAAGCCAATGTCATGAGGCTTTCAAATAGGCTCTAAAGGGAGACTGGGAGATGAAATTCAAACGTCCCAATCTATAGGCAGGTCACAGGGCTACGACAAAGGATCTTGACATCTGTTACTCCATTCCTGAGGCTGGAGAAAAGGTTGGGGCCACTCTGGGCTCCTGGGCTCGTCCCCAGGATTCCTTTAGTTGCCCCCACCTCCACCAGGCCAATTTGCTCAGGTCTGAAATGACATTCCCAGTCGGAGCATACAGGATGTGTGCACACACTTGCATAGTTTGTCAGACCATAATATCCTGTGCTGCTCTATTGTCTGCACAATCTGATGTAAAGGGCTTTTGTTTTTGTATGGACCCTCTGAACCTACCATTTGGAAAAAAAAAATCCTCTTAACAACTGAAAATGAGTGTCTATTTCTTTTTAACACTTGAGTATGCAAAAGAAAGTCAGTTTTGGTCCAAAAGAAACAGAACTAGATGGGCTTTTTTCAGTCCATTTCAAAAATTGCCCTTGACATTTTAAAGAGAATTTTGACTCCTGTGTTTGTTTTAATTTGCATTGAAAGTGTTTAAGTTGGTTGAAAAGAATATGCAGAAAAAGGGTAGTTTTAGTTCAAATATTCTGATATATTTTTCCTAAAATTCCATTTTAAAAATATGTTTTACTGCAACCTATGAAACGAGGTGAAATCCTATGTGACTGTAATTAATGGAAAATTGTATATTCCATTCAACAATGGAATATACAATTCAATTATATATTGCAGGTATTTGCTATGATAATTTGATTTTTTTTATCTAAAATATGTCAGATCAGCAAGTTCACACTGAAAACCAGAGGTAACTTCTTAATCTATGTGAGAATAAAGAGTGATAGGGAAAACAAAGTGGCTAAATTACCTGTATGAATTATACTGGTTATAAACTATTCACTCCATTCTAGCTAGGATGCTGTGCATGTGCACAATACAGCATACAGGGCAACAGAAGATGAAGTATCTTCTTCTGTCAGATGAATTGTTGGATGTATTTTGCTAAAACTCAGGACTTCAGGAGCAAAGGCACCTCTATTAGCTTAATTTTAATATAATTACCACCTCACACAGATGGATGATTATTTCATCATTTTTAGTGATCCATGTATCAAGAAAGGTCAGTGCTAGCTTCTTGGAAAACCTGTCCCAAATGGGTCAAATCCCCCTTATCATCAAACTCTGCAGCATAATGATCTAGGGTTGTTCTTGGGGAATTGCTCTCTGACCTTATTTCTGTACTTCTCAAAATCCCTATTCATTCTTATTATCCTGAAAAAAATTAGTTTATGAGCCAGTGCTTTTACTCTTCCCCTTCTAGGTCACTCACAGAAATGCTAAATACCACCAGTTATAGTTCAAAGGCCCAGAGCATCCTAATGCCTATCTCTTTTCTCCCTAACATGAGTGTTTTCTTCCCTGTTATTCCCTCAGGTACAGTACCTATTTCTTAACAAGATTTTTATCTAAACTCAACCCTAGGTTCCCAGATTTCTCTAATAGCTTGTTTGAAGACAAGAGAAAGGTGGTAGTTCTAATCTTTCTGGGCTTCAGTAAAGCATTTGATATGCTGCCACATGGGAAATTATTGGTGAAGCCAGGGAAGATGGGGATTATTACAGGAATTGTAAAGTGGATAAGGTACTTGCTAAAAAGAACGGACAGTAGAGTTGTGCCGAAAGAGAGGTAAGGCTACAGCAGGTAATTCCTCAAGAATCAATCTTAGGTCTAATCTTTGTTAATATTTTCATTAATGACCTGGGCACAGAAAATAGACATCTAATGATATTTGATGAGGAGTGAATAAGGGAAGCATCACCTACAAACAGGAGGATAAGAATGTCACAAAAGAACTGGATGGTCTGCTCTGTATTAATAGATGTGGGATTAATTTAATATTCAAATTGTAAAATAATAATTCATATTGTAACCTGGAAGCTATTTAGCTGGAGACAGCGGAGGAAGGAAGAATTCTGGGTGTTTTAACGTTGATTACAGTGTAACTACGAGTCACCTGTGCAGCTATGAAAAAGGTGTGATCTCAGGGTGTGTCTGATAAAACAATTCACATGGGGAAGCACTGATAGCATTGCAGTAGGTTCAAGCAAGACCTCTTCTGGAATGGTGAGTACAGCCCTGGGCTCTTGGACAAGAAAGATGATTTCAAGTTGAAACAGAAAAGGTTTACAGGGATGATCAGGGAAATAGATTTTGTACTTTATAAGAGAAGAAAAATATCTTGGTTTACTTAGCCTGACAAAATGATTTTTTTCTGCTGCAAGGAAAGGTCAGAAAAGAAAAAAGACTGTTTGTCTTTAACGGCAATACTGATACAAATGCAACTGGACATCCTATGTTTTAGAAATCAGAAGTGGTTTCAAATACTGTAGAAGGACTGCTCTGAAGCAGTTGTCCTGTAATAGTAAAGAGCTTAAGCTACATCTCTGAGACATACTCCCTTCCTGTTTAAAATCAGCACCATGACATTGTCCCAATAACACTAAACCCCACCATATGAAGTCATCAGGAAGGTTAGCAAACTCAAACTTCCAAAGGCCATGTAGTTACATTTTCTTTTACTATGTAGAGCTCCAGTTCAACAGGAGTAAGTTAGAGCCATGCTTTACAGCTGAAGGTAAGGTATGGCTCATATAGATATCATATGTTATATGCCTTATCATATTGATAAGAAAGTAAAGGGGAATGAGAGAAGGAATGAGGATGAGGTTCAGAGAAGTCATTTAGAATAAGTATTTTATTTAATATGCTAAATTTATATTATTTCTTCATGTTAAATATTTTTTATTGCGCAACTTAGAATGTCAGCGGAAGTGTCATGTATGCACAGAACAAAATATTCAGTGAAAGTATTCAGTAACTATTAGGAAGTGGGAGCTGGTTTCTTATAATAAATTTAGTAGAGAGGAAATAGAATTTGTAAAGTGGTGCCCATTTACTTCTAAATACTGTTTCATTTCTTGTATTTACAGCTGCCCTTGTCAGATCCTCTCTGGGCAGTTGTTCTCTGGAGCTGACATGTTGATGCTTTCAGTCTTGTCTAGTACTGAAGGCCTGATAAGCCTGACCAACCTGACTTGTTTAATAACTATCTGTCCAGCACCGCAATTTCACTGAGGGTATTTGAATGTTATTCTTTAATTTTCTATTTATAGACTGTAGTGAAGACTGAAAGTGGCAGTGAGAAGTTAAGACAAACATAAGATTAGTGAAAAAAGTAGTTAATCATCTATCCTAGTTTGGTGGCTGTAGTAATGGCTTATGATGTCTTGAAGATTTTGGGCAAAGACAGGATAGGAGTCTGGTGTGTCTTTAGCAGTCTGGTGTGTCTTTAGCAAGGAGGGAATGGTGCAGAAAGCAATGAATTGAGTATTCAGTGGAGTCTGATTTGGAACTGTTACAGCAGGGTGTTTTAAGGAGTTGTGTACATTGTCTGCTCATGTTAAAGCAGTGTGTCTTCCTGACACTTTCTCTCCCTTTAAGACTCATTAAATTATAGCATCTTTCAGCTTTGGCCTCACAAAGCCATCAAGCAAATACTTGGGGGAATTCTAATAAAATATGTTTGAATTGGTATCATTATCTAGAAAGCTGCTTGCATTGAGTCCTCCTCTCTATTCTGTCATGATGAACACAAAAGGGATTGTACATGAGAATAGGGGGTAAAGGCTGAGCCCCGTGGATTAAAACCCTTCCTGTTCCCCATGAGGATAACAGATGGAGTCTTTTCTTTGGAAGTAGCTGCTGTTTTGAATGTAGGCGGCAGGGTTGCCCCTCTGGCGGCTGCCCAGCCGGCAGCAGCAGGTCGGCTGCAAGGGGGGACAGGGCACGCTCCCGCGCAGCRCCGAGGCAGCAGCGCTCCTCCGCTCAGCGAGGGGCTGAGCGTGGCCCTGCAGCGTATGGGGAAGCACGTAACCCTCTGCGGTCTGGGTCCCGGGGGAGGAAAAACTGAGAGCGTCGTCTGTGAGAGTGTGATGGCTTAGTGCAAGAGCACTGAAAAGGAAGAGAGCATCTGAAAGGAAGAGGCTAAAGAAGCCACCGCTTCAGCAGGAAGATAAATGTGGCCTCTCAGCAGTTTTTCTGAGCTCCACCAGGATCTTTGCTGSGCTGCTCAAGAGAAGGGAAGCTGGCCAGCTGGCCAATTTAATCCCCTCCTGTGGGAGGTCCCAGGAAAACAGTGGGGTCCAGGTGTGAAATACAGAGCCTTGTAAGGTTGTCTCTAATCTTGGTGCCTGAGCAGATTTGAGCCATCACTGAATGCCACTGGATGTGGTGCTGGATGTCCCAGGGATTTTGCCATTTAAAAACCTGCTGGACTGATTGTATTTTTTCATATTGTATTTGTTTCCAAGGACTCAGAAAGGATACCCACATGATGGTGTGCTGTGTAGAAATGACTGGGTTTAACTAAGCTAATAGAAGCAGTAATAGTTTGATCAGAGTAACTTTCCATCCAAGTTAATCATTTCTGCTGATATATTAGTTTAGAAAAAAAGAACAGGACATTATGCATTAATAGACCAGCATGCTAATGTGGCTGTGCTGTTTCTGGTACCCAGGCTAGCTCATGCAGAGGCAACTCAGATTATTTTGCACAGCACTGCAGTATAACTGACTATAGGATCTTAAGGATCAGGCCAGTCTTGAACTATATAGATGGTGATTTTAGTGTGCACCAAATTCAGTAATAAGTACCTATTCATATGACATTATTAATAAAATCATGTGAAACACATGCATTTGAGCCAGGGCAGTTTCCTGTTTTAGCTCTGTACCACTATGTTATCAATATAAAACATAGCATCATGAAGCCAAAACTTCCCTGAGGATGATATCAAGCACCAGTGATTTTTTTTTTTTTTTAACTCGGGTCTTAAACAGATTTATACAGAAAGAAGGGAACTGCCAGATGTATAGTTTCTTGGCTGTGTTTTAAAGCCTAAACATTAAAGGCCAGATTTAAAGATGAAGTTTGATCTTAATTCTGTAAATCTCAGGAAAAGCATTCTGATTAGTTTCCTTTATGTATGGAATTATTAAAATAACTTATGTAATTAAAAGTATTTTACATAAAACAATTTATGTAATTATTACTCTATAAAGAGTAAATGTCATTTGGGGCAGACAAGTTTCAAGTCTTCAAGAAACTAGGCATATGCTTACCTTTACATAGGTGAGCAAAAACCAACAGAAATATCAAGCTCCTCAGGTGAATACATTTCTTCAGGGCTAGAATTTAGACCTAGTCATCCTCAACAGAAGAGTAAAGTTTGTTTTCTAAGAGCAAAAGCCAATCTTTCCAATAGCTGTGCAGCCATGGCCTGCCTGCTTCATTAATGTGATTTCCACTAAGACAATTTGGAGTTAGTGGCAAGTTTGTATGCAGAACAACTTGTCATGCTATGCCTGTTTAGCTAGAGAATTCARCTCTGTTATCAAGACTCTTTACTAAGAACATTGTTTCCTGTTTTTGATATAATTAGTTCAAAATAATGTAAGATCAACTGTCTTTGTTAGCAGCAATTTGCTAACAGAAAAATAATGCGGAAAATAAAGGAAAATGTGATTGCTTAACATAGATGGGGAAAAATATTTTCTTGTCTTTTTTGTTTCAGCTTTCTTGAGATAGTAATGTGCATAGTGTCAGTGTAGTACAGAAATATGACAGATTTGGTAGATGATCTGCATGGCTCACCTTTCAGTCCACAGGTAGGAGCAATACCTGGATAGGTTTTTTTTAAAAAAAATGAATACTAATAGATTATTTCCTCCTTATCACAAATAAACAGATTTAATAACCGATTTAAACTGCCCTAACTTAGTGTGACGGAATTTATGTGATTTTTTTTTTAAATTTATTTATAGGTAAGTGTAGTCACCCTTAATAGAAATTGTGATCTGGTAAGGAGAAGAGTCAAGATTGTATAGGGAAATTCTTCATGTCTTCTTTACAGCATTTCTCAGCCTGGCTGGAACCAGCCAGGTTGACTAACCTGACAGTTCTGCACTCAAGGTTGAAGTGACTGGAATATGAATCAGAAACCTTGGGTGTTCTCTGAACCTATCCTTCAAAAGCTGAACAACCAACTTACAATCTAGCCCAACTACATCATCTCCRGTAAGGGTAGGCTGGCCCTATACCTTAAGGGAACTACTTTATAACCAGCAATTCTTCAATGTAAAACAGATCTAGTAGAAACAGAGCTAGAAATGTCCAGGAATGGAGGATTAAATTTTGAACAAAATGGAATAGAAGTAAACTTGTTGAAATCCCTCATGTGCATTATACAGATTTTGATAGGAAGTTTAGAACCAAAATATTTTGCCTAAAACCCTCGTACAGTCCTCCATAATGCCTTATGTTGACATTCATATGTCCTCCAAGCTGGCCTTGTCTTATGCTGTCTTACCTTRTTGAAGGAAGACAGTGATCTGCTGTGGCAGTCCCATGGCTACAAAGCATCCTGGAAAGCACTTTGCGAGAGAGGAGTGCTGTTGGTAAATTAGGTGGGAAAATAAGACATTTGAACTAATATTCCTGTGAGATGTATGAAACAAAATATTTGCTATTCCAGGATGGATCTGATTTTTCAAAAACCTCATAATTTATACATAGTAAAGAGATACTTGAAACTTGCACTGAATTTGACTGGCTTCATATGTGGACCTTTGTGAGAGTAAAGAAACTTTGCAGGAGAATGAGACTGATTCAGTGAAGATATGCTTATGTCATGAGACATAATTATACCCATAATAGGCCAAAGTAAAACTTCTGCTTGAAGCTGTCCAAAATCCTAGATAATAGTTTAATCTGTGTAGAAGCTGTACTGATTTTAGCTGGAAAATTTCATACATTTATATTCACCAGAACCCAATATTTGGGTTCTTTATTCCAAGGAATGAAAAAAGTTCAAATAATTAGGACAAAGAGCTTATGAGAAAGAAAAAAGTAAATGTCATGATACAAACACTGCTTTAATTAAAAATGCAATTTAGTAAGTAACTAGACTGTGATCACTTGTATTTCTTGCTTTTTAAATCTATGTTAAAACATACTGTTTTTCCTGCATCTGGGCAGGCTGGTTATATTGAAATCTGGTGCTTTAATATATGCCACTGTTAATAGAGTCATAATGAACGAGTGGTTCTAGCTATGCTTTGGGAAGACTGTGGGGCTGGAAGATTAATGAGACAAGAAGGCTGAGAGGTACATTGCTTCACGCTTCTGCAGTGCTCCTGAGCTTATGGCTGGTTTGAAACTGTACAACACCCTTCCAGGGTCATGAGGTTCACAAAAATGTTAAAATAATCCAGTAACAGACTGCTAGAGACCRCAGTGCTAGCAAACAGCTGACAGGTTCATGTGTGATTTACATAGAGCATTAATTGATTAACCCTGAGAGCACTGTGGGTGATTACTGTGAAGATGAGTAATTTCTGTTGCTGATATGTAAGCCCTTCCTTTCCTTTGGCTCACTCCCAAGTGCCCTGAGTATTATTCCTCTGAGAGCCTTCCCGCAGCCTAGAGATGCCCCAGCCCACTCTCCTGGTGCTCCTGATCTCCACAGTCCCTGCTGACTGCCCTCCTGCTCCTTGAGACAGCAGTCAGGCTGGGAGCCTGCGGCCCAAATCACATTGTGGCCAAGCCCCAAAGTGGCCTTGGCTGACGCTTGTAAAATATTTCTGTGAGTGGCATCTAAAAGCTTGTGAGCAAGCACTAGAGCAGCGAACCAGGTGTCCTGCATGCATCCTGTCCTCAATGTCGTCTCTACCAGAGTTGAAAGTTGAACTCAAAGTCTCTCACACTGATGAGGAAGAACTGCGATTGAGTTACCTGCTGTGGGACTTGGCCAAGTGGCCTTCACTCCCACCTGGGCCCCGTCTGTCCGGCTCACGGGAGGAGGAGCACAGGGCTTGCACCCAATTGCCATGTGTCCTCCCACCATGGGCTCTGCACTGAGGCTGTTGCCTACCTGAGTGCATGAAGATTTACAAAGCAGTTCTCCTTTTGTTCTCGTGACAAGTAGTAGTTCACTCACACCACAACAGCAGCCTGCTCACATGAGAAGTGACAAGGGACTGATGACTTCTGTGAGAAGATGCTACCATATTGTGCTGGCTAGTTTTAGAGTGCCCCTGTTATCTGTCTGTTTTACCTTTTTGAAAACACTAATTGAATGTTAGTTGTTTTCAATAATTCAAATAGAGAAACATTTTAAGTGACTCTTCTCTCAAGTTCCAGAAAATAAAGTCAAATAAGATGTTTGCCACTTAGTGTTTCTTATTTCACAGCTTGATTTTGAAGGTAATCTTGTGTGATAAAAAAAGAAAATATTTGATAAATGATGGTATTATATAATTCAAATAAACAGTGGTTATTTTTCTTTGGATAACGTTTCCTTTAATTTCCTAAGGTATGCTGGACTGCATGTTAACGTAACCAGATATTCACTATAGCCCAGATCTTGTTATTATAGCTTAAATGATTTACCCTACCAATTTGCTTCTGGTATGTAATAGTGCTTATATAAATGGGGGAGCTAGACTTAATTGTCACACAGTTCTTTTTATTAGGGCTATAGAGGTTAGTAGCCCACACAAGTTTATGAAAAAAGATCTATACATTTACAAGCATATTGATCTGATTAAGTCTGAGAACCATCATTCTGAACATGTAAATAAATACATGTAAAAAAGAAGAAGAGTGACTTTCAAAGAAAGGTCTTCCTTTGCTTTCCTGTATTAGAATGCAGATTTTTTTTTTTCAGTTGATGATTTTGTACAGACTCATGTTGTGTTTTCATTTTCATGAAGTAATAGTCACCCTAGGAAGATCCGAGCTCCCCAGATATGAAGGTCAGGGTTGTGTGCGTGTGTTGTTTCTTAGGAGCATGGACTGCACAGTTGTAATGCATTCCACATATTGTGGTATCATCTGTGCTTGAATCCACCTATAGACTGCTAAATTTCTGTTAAAGACATGCCTGGGAAGGCCATAATAATATAGTGGCATTCTTTCTAAAATCTGACATTATTTTACAAAACAAAGGTTCTTTAAAAACTCCTTTGGCAAGCTACTTAGCTTTGCCAGCTAAAGACCACTCAGAAATAGAGCCCTTAAATGTCTAACAAATTTATTCTGCTGAATTTTTTACTGTCTTTAAGAACTCAGTTCAATTTAAAAAGTATTTAAAATATACACGTGAATTCTACATTTGTTAAGGAAAATTTGCTTAAAAACAAGCCCGTTTAAATATATTGTTGAGAGGTACAGTTTTAATTTTTCCATTAAATCAAGTCCTGTTAATGATATCTGGAATAATAAGACATGGAAGTAGATGAGAAAAACATTGTTATGTGCCTAGGGTTTCATTTGAGCATCTATGATCATTAGTCTGTTTAACAAGGACAAAAAGATGTGTAAGAATCTACAACTTGCCTCTGTCGTGGGAACAGTGTCCCCATCATTCCACCAAGCAAATCTGAGCAAACTTGATTATATTGTATCTAAAATTTCCTTCACACTTCTCACAAAATTAGTCACTATTGTGATTGCAGAATATTTTCAAATTGACCTCAGCCAACTTTAAACGAGCTGCCTTGAGGGCAGTTAACAGCGTCGCCATGGCAATGGCAAGCTCGGGCTACCTCCTTGARCTCTTACCAGACTTTTCCGCACGAGTTTTCTGGGAAATGCTGCAGTGCTGAACTAAACTGCTACTGGGAAATGTCTGAGCTAGCTTACTGCTAGTTTAAGGGTGATTTAAAGCTATGTCCCGCCTGTACTACAATTGTACAGTAAGAAAATGCCAGCACATGAATAGGGACCCCAGTGATTGGACTGCAGCCACATGACCAGATTAGGAATTTTTATTAGTGGGGAAAGCTGTGCTCTACCCACATTGTGTCACAGAAATCCTCTAGAGGTTTTGTTTTGTTTTGTTTTTCCCTTCTTATTCTTATTAATGTTTCTAATTTCTGAGACTTTAGTAATGAACTATACAATCTTACCAAATGTCCATTTATGAATAGCACACATTAAGCTGCTTATGAAAGTTCTCACAAAAGGTGTTATGAGCAGAAGTGAAGTATCTTGGCTGCATTGTTTTCTTGCTGCAAGTTTTAATCACCTTGCTAGAGGAAAAAAAATGAATCCTTTTGTGCCCAGAACAGTGTGTGGAAAATTTGTCATTTCCTTTTGTCTGCCTTATTTTGTTTTCTGCTGTGACATTCGTGCATATTTTGTGTGCACAGCTGAGTTAGATTATCACTGGTCAGCGGGCACTCAGTGAACAGCCAGGACTTTTACGTAAAAGTTTTTAGAACCAACAAGGTATGCTCACAGGTTTCAGAGAGAATTGCAGCTTTTCAGAGAGAATGGCAGGTCTTATAGTTTTGCTTTCCAATATGACATCTGTGCTTTGTTCTTTTTTTAAAGAAAAATGTTATTTGAGGGTTTTTTTATTTTTATGAGTGGTCTGAAAGAGAAAAAAATGCAATTGATATACAGCCTTGAATTGCTCTTTTGTGTAGATAGTATGTCTGAGATTAGGTACAGCATTATACTGTATGCACACTATATTTACAGCAATTTTGTTCTGATATGTTACATTAGTTTTGCACAGTGATAGACACATAAGTTTCTAATTAGTACAGAGGAACCCTGAGATGAAAGATTGTAATATTTATTCTTATCTTTATTATTTCTTTATATTATAATCCTTTTTCTTGTCTCTGATTTTTATTTATCCAGCCCATTTGGATGTCCTTTGTTCAGCAGAATTTGCTCATGTGTTTTTCACTCTGCAGTTTGTGCTTCCTCCTGTGAGTTACCTTTGTTTCTGTTTCAGACTTTATTCTGGCAAAGGCAGGTATGTCCCCTTTTTATGTACGGAAAGAGCTTTCCTTTCTAAAATCCTGTTAAGTGGTCCGTAGCCTGCCTATGAACCCAGATTCTTCTTCTAGTCCTTTTGAATTGGTTAGACAGTTTCAGGCAGAAAGAAATCCCCAGCAGATGTGAATAATTTCCGCGTGCTTTCTGGAAGGTTTTCTTGTGCCTGCTGCAGCCTCCGCGGCGCAGACGGGAGGGCAGAGCGCCGGTGCCTGGGAGCGAGGCGGGTGCCACTGCCTGTGCGCGGTGCTGCCTCGCAGGCTCCTGGCGTAAGCCGACATCGGCACTGCCAGATTTACACCGGGGCCTGTTCAGCTTTCAGAACAGCCCATGTCTGCAAAGGTGATACTAAATCTTAAATCCACCTAGCGTAGCTCTGCTTAAAAAAATGTTAAGAGCCACAGCAGCAGCAAAGCTTGGCTGGCCGGTGAGCAGTGGTAACTTTCAGAAGGTGGTCTGTGTCTGAGGTGGGTGGAAGGCTCCGTTAAGCCACCTCAGTAGTGTCCGTGCAATTTCTTGTTCTTAAGGATTTAGTTGGCTTTAGGGCCTGGAAGTTTCTTGTCCAGCTGTGGAAGCTGCAGCTCTTGTCTCTGCTGGAGACTGTCTGAAAACTCACACAAACGTTYCTCTGTGATGCTCTGATCGCATTGTCGAGCTGCTGCTCTCACAGAAATCCCGAGTGCCGGAAACTTTTGAAAGAGCTGACGTTCTGATATCATCAAGCGTGCTAGAGAGCTGACTGCCCAGCACCTAGCTGTTGAGCCGTCTGAGATTATGGCTCTGTGAATGTATCTGGTGCAAAAAGAGAYCAGAAAATGGTGCTGAGATTCAGTGGGGCAGGAGCTGTAAGTGCTATGCAGGAGGGAAAACATAGGCTAGCTAAAGGGCCAGCTGTGTTTTGTACATTGCAGCATGTAACTCTCCCTGCAGTCATAAGGAACTGGGTATGGGTATCTGAGGCACTGTGTGATTTGAAATAGTTTCTGTTACTTTAAATACCTTGATTCAGTTTTATAATTACTTGATTTATCTGCACATGTTCTCTCTGGAGGAAGTACCCAAGCAAATGCTGTTGCTATTAATTTTATTATTAGGACAAATCCTCAGAAATACTGAACATCTGCATCTTTCCTGGAGGAACACCTGAGTCTGCAGGTGTTTGGCATGTTAAAGGCTTCCAAATTACTTATGCTGCACCCTGGACTTAACCCTTCTTATATTCACAGGATTCAAAGACATTGTTCTCCCCCAAGTCCCGTCTCCCATTTGATGAGAACCCTATCATAACATGGGATGCGCTTGCATTTCAGTTCCCAGGAAAATATGTTGGATGTATCATTAAACCACCTACTAGCTATAGTTTCACCAGGTATTTTTTATCTCCTTGTGCCACCAGGTAAGGACTGGGTCCTAAGGAACCCTTCATGTTCAGAAGTGTTTTTCCCAGGAGGGCACTTAAGAGAGTCAAAAGAGCTTTATCTGAGGAGGAAAAACAATGGCATTGAACAGAACTGCCTGATTAGTCATATTAGGTATTTAATGTTAAATAGAAGCAGCCTATGGTTTTTATTATTGTTTTGAAAAGCTGCACTCTAGGAGGTACTAGCCATTAATTGGGCATGTGTGCAAACAAAGCATACATCCAACTTATGTGTATGAGAGCAATAGAGAGATTATCATCATAATATCCTTCACAAAATATTTCATATCAGACAGCCTTCCACAGCTGTACTTCTTAATCTTTATTAGATCTATTATGCAAACATAGAAGTCTTCTTGAGTCAGCACAAACTCAGCAAGCTGATATGTGTTGTTCATGCTGCCTTGCAAATCACTCACCCTAATCACCTGAGAGCTGATTAAAGTGGAGGTTGATTGGTTAATTTGCTCTCAACCTTGGAGAACCCATGAAATTGATTATTATAGTAGTTATTAAAAAAAAATGTTGTGTGTCATTCTTTCTTAGAGTTTATCTGTATCCTAAAGACAAGCAAGAATTTGGGGTCCATCATTTAAAAAARAAAGAAAGAAAGAAAAAGAACTCCCCTGTGAAGCATTTGCCTATGTTGCTTTTAAATTTCACACATTTTCATTAATATCCCTACTTGTATACTGCATGACAGGATTCCTCTGAATAACTCACAAGTTATAAAAAGCATGGACATGAAGAGAATAATGAATAAAAATTGTTATGTATATTGTTTACTTTGTTTTACCTGTGTAACATTTTCCTCTCTGTAAAGAGTTAAAAGCAATGGAGGCTATTGGGAAAAATCCCCCCCCCCCCAATAATAGCAAAGATAATCTAGAAAATACCTGGTGTCCTGAGGGAAACAATGGGAAAGCTATTAACGGGGTGGAGTATGGCTAGTCTGGTTCCAACTTTCTAGAAAACTTTTACAGTTCCCAGCCCTGCCCTGGTGATGAAAGGGGAGGATGGGGGCTGAGTAGTTTCCCAGCACCGCCCTGGAAGTGTCCATGAATGCTGACAGGGCTGCAGGGGCTCACACAGCATACCATAGGCTTCTCTGAGCCAAAGATGAGGGTAACTAATGAAAAGAGTCTAATAATGCTTGAAAGAGCAAGTGTTTGGCAAAAAGAAAAATATTTATAGTCCTGCTTGGTTTTGGGGGGTTTTTTTTGGTGTGTGTTTTATCCCTTTGTTCTAAGTGCTTTCACTGAATGAATAAATAATCCTTTGTTTATAAGGAAGCTCTTTTTGAATCATTTTAATAAAGTATTGACAGTCTCCCAGAGGAAAAAGCTTTACAGATACAAACATAGATGCAGCACAAATATCTGCTCCTGGAGGGACTGGATGAGACAGCAGCACCACCCTGGAGAAGGGTCAGGCTACAGTCACCAGGCCTAAGAGGAGGGCTGAAAGCACAGGTTGCCCTATAACACTTCTTCCTCTCTTTCTTTGCAAAAAAGAAATTATGTTTGGGTATTTGGTCTCCACATGTAAAATTACTCAGATTTCTTCTTGGACATGAGTCTTAATAGAACTTAGCAGATTTTTTATTCTATTTCTGTTTCCCTGGCAGGAACAATCAAATTTCAATATTTATGTAGAGCAGCCCTTGTAGATGATGTGTACAGCTAGCTTTCTCCCTCATGTTGTGTTGATTTGTTATTGGCTTGCACATGAGTTGGTGCCAGAAGTTTTGGTCCTGCCATACAATTCCCCGAGACACTACTTCACATTTGAGTGAAACTCGTGAATTGGGTCTCTGTTCCCTTTCTTTGCACTTTCACCAGCACAGTTGCATGTGGTCTAATCACATCTGAGCACTTTTTTTTTTTTTTTTTTTTATACTATGTTGGTGCAAATCCTTGACTGTGGATTATAGGGCTGTTCCCTGCTGACTGCTGTAGTGTATTATACACAGTTTGCCTTACCTTCACTGGCTTCCTAGGTGTGTTTACTGAGGCAGCCTCTGATATCTGGCATCATTCATCACAGTTGCTAAAAGCCATAAAAATACAAGAATTGCATGTGCACGCTTTCTTTTTAGTTGCTATCTGCATCTTTTTGCAGCGAGTTGATTAATCCTTCTGTACAATGTCTTAAGGAATTAGTGTGGAAGTGTCCCATCTGATAGATCTGCAAAGTGCATTTATACAGGCATCTTCAGGTWTCAGTACTGTCATATAATATAGTTAGAGAGGGTATCATGGCTCCTGTCCTCACCGGTAAATAATCATGTTTGTGTATTTCATAGTGACTGATTTCTGCCTATGCAAAGACATTTGTGGGAGACTGCTAACAACTGTTGTGCAAAAATTATGCATACAAGAGAATTTTTCCATGCTTTACATCTTTTGCTCATTCCTATGTCAGGTAAATGTGGTGCCATCCAGATTCATTTGTTTTTTTTTTTTCTTTTTAGGAATTATTCAAATGAGCAAGAAAAGAGTAAAGAAATGGACTGTTGCATGCAAATCCAAGGTCATTTTAGCTGAATCCTTGAAGACATAGACATATCCCAAGAATTGYAGGTTCTTGTTCTCAGAACCCCAGTTTTTTAAAGGTTAAATCCAAACTGACTAATGCACAAGGAGTGGTGATTTGCTACATGTAGCTTTAAGCAAGTTTAGCAGTACATTTTCATTCAGAACAGGTATCAACCTCACTACTGTATACAGCATTTTCCAGCTGGGGTCCACGCTACCAGTTGATTAGAGGCTTTTCGTGCTGCTAAAGGACAGTGAATTGGTGTAGATCAAATGTTAGCAATAAAGGCAGGTGACCTCCTTACTGGGAGGAATTTGGAAGAGGGAAAGCATAYGTATTCTGTAAGCAGCCTCATTCAAACATCAGAGAAAGAACATGAATTTATAAACATCTTTCAAATGGATCTTTTTAAATGGATATTTTTGATCACCTATTTTTACAGGTGGCTCTTCTTATTCAATAGGGTGCACACTCACGCAATCCAGATTTTGTGTTCATACTCTGACACCTGAATCTCAATTAATACAGCTAACACAGTGGGAGGAGAACAGACAGGTCTTTAAAACACCTGTATCGTGGCACACAGTCTTATAGTTTCTGTACACTGATTTACTTTGTTATCCATAACAAAATATGGAAGCCGAGACTAATATTGCAAGGCTTTTTGGTATCTTCCAGTTTTCAGGTTTTTTTCCAGTGGAGGGATGACCCACGTGCAGAGAGTTGAAGCTTGACAAAAGGCATCTTTTCTTCAGATGCCTTTAACAGATTCCTTGGAACAAAGCATGGACCACAGTTTGAAACTGCTGGACCCCAGTCTTACCCATATTTGGACTCTGTGAGCAATGCTTCTGTAAAATCCCTTAGCCTTCCTGATGCTATGCAGGTGCTGAGGGATAAGGGCTCCCCACAGAACATGTATTTTCAGGGAATGGTTTGTGTCCACTTTCAGAGCATTCATGCTGTCAAAGCAGTATTACTGTAACTGAGAAGCAGTCCCATAGTCTACTTTAGTGCACAAGAAGTTAGCTAAGAAACAGAAAAGAATGACTACCAAAGTAGCAGTATTTGCTATATTTCCTGTCTTATGCAGAGCAGCAGTTTTACCTTCCAAACATTGTACTGGAGCTACAGATCCATTAAAAATTCTTACTGCTGCTGATAGGGAGGGACCTGATGGTGCTATCGACTGTATAAACAGCAGCAGACAGACTCAGCTCTTACTTATAATATAAATAGATAAAACTTGTATAGAAGGAAGATATGTAGCCAGCAAGCAGTGCACTGGATAGTGCAAGCAAATCTCAGGTGAGATCCCTGGCGTAGGGCTCAGTTTGATTTTTTTTTTTCTTTTTTTTTGGAAAGGTAATTAGACAAAATGGAAAAGAAAGCGAAGAGAGCATTTAAAAGGAGAGATCACTGTAGCTATTCAGTCATCTTGTACGGCCAAGAATGTGTGGAAAGGGGTTCAGTTGTTATGTTTCATTCTTTCCTGTGTGTTCAGGGGCTTGGATACTAGGTCCCATAGCCAACAGCTGAGACATCCAAATACCGCTTTCTCTCTCCTTATTGTTTGTCACTCCCTCCCCCCTTTTGTTTTTGGAGTTAATCACTTCAGCTTCAGAGCAGAATGTACGAATGCTCCTCTTCTGCCTCAGTACAAAATCCAGCAACTATCGACCACGCTAACTAGCGCTATGCTACTATATAAATATTAATTAGTGGAGCATATGTCACTTTTATTCATTGTTTAAAAAAGGGTGTAGGTTAAATATAGGTTAAATAATCAAAGAATAGCAATCACAAGAAAATAAGTCCTTCTACTTCATTCTTATCCATGTATGAAACAGAAAGATGCTTATCTAGCTGTTTACAATTATTAAATCAGTGACATTTGCATCATGCTTTGAGGACACAGGATGAGTGAATTCTGCCCACAGTGTTTTAATATGCTTTTATTTTATCAAACCACAAAAAATCAGTAGCAGAGACGGGTTAATCTTACAACTCCAGATCAGAATTTTCCCAAACATGAAGATTTAGAAATCCCTAACTTGGAACTGTCATTGCTATTGGAACAGCATGGCATCCAGAGGCCATGCAAACGTCACCAGCTTTCTGCTTCATATAAAGAGCACTGTCCACTTGCACTTCTTGGAGAAACATTCAGGTCCTATTGATACAGCATTTATTGAGATTTTTGAACTTACCATAATCAGAAAGAAAGCAAATATTCTCAGCATTTTCTAAGAAAAAGAAATACAGAACAATGGCTTTAGAAAAAACTTTCTGTAATTTTGTTATCACTTCTATGCATTTTAAGTATATTTTTATTCACTTTATTTGATGGCTTCTTGTGTTTTGAGATATTTTAGAATATTGTGAAAAAAGGAAGTTTGTTCAAAACATTTTCTGCAATGAAGAATTGTTTCAATGATAGTTTTCATTCATCATACACCAG
Source organism: Apteryx rowi (assembly GCF_003343035.1). Taxonomy (NCBI): domain Eukaryota; kingdom Metazoa; phylum Chordata; class Aves; order Apterygiformes; family Apterygidae; genus Apteryx; species Apteryx rowi. The sequence continues at coordinate 249,486 of NW_020450783.1, forward strand.
TCATTTATAGCATATTATCTCATATTTAATAAGTGGTCAATTAGTACTGTCTCTAAATTCCTTAATTAGTGTATGCGAAATACCCTCCTATCAGATACTGTCCCAATAGGTGTTGATGCACATTTTGCAGAGAAGCCAGCCCCAGAAGGTCACCAACCTTTGAGGTTTTTCTTAATGCATAATATTTTCTTAATCAAGTAAATATCCAGAATAAAATTATCCTTAATGTCCATGCTGGTCAAAAATCATTTGGCATAATGCTTTTTATGTAGGAAAATGTCAGTCGATTTAAACGTTTTACTGAAGCACATCAATTTTGATGACATTCCTTTAAAAGTTGGAAAAGAACACGGTACTAGAAGTATTTCATTTAGGGTTTTTAAAAATCATGTTTTTCTTTGAAGTGAGTCAACCATTCATGTCTAGATTATGAAATATATAATTTTATCAAGTCAAAATCAGAAGGAAATATATTGAATTTATCAACACAAGTTTTTGTGTAAATTTTGATATTATTYTGAAGTTTAGATATAATGTTTCCTATGAAGTGAAACTCTCTAATAAATATTTGTAGGAAATTTAGGGGAAAATTCCTATAAAATGGAAAATTCAGATTTCACAGAGCTCTRCTGGTGAATTTCAGAGGCAACTCAGCCAGTGAGAGACTATGTATTTTGACAGAAATAATCAGCTACACGAATACACGCTGGAGAACAATTTGTTGTGTGGCAATTTTGTAGAAAAGGATCCATGCCTGCTAATCAGAAGTGGATATGCATCAGCATTATGGGCATGCCCTACATTAGAAAAGGTGTGGATCTTGTACTGGAATGTGTAAAGAGGAGCGTCTTCTGTAAAATATGTGAAAACATCCTTGCATTTCACACTGTGGTGGTGAAGCCTGGACATCACACCTCTAGAAAGGTGGGGACTATTTAGAAATGGAAAATGTATTTCTTGCAGTTACTAAAAAATGTTTAGGCTAAGAAATTACAAAAAAAATTGAGCTTACAGCAAGTGTATATGATAGTTATAGACCTCTAAAAATGGTTTTCTGACTTCTAAACTTACTCTTTAATTGAGTGACATGAGCTTTAGTTAATTAAATGGGTGCTTTTATTTTTAGGTGAATTAGGATATTAAATCAGTGTTTCTTCAAGAAAATACTGAAGTGAAACCATATGGGGCACTATTAAATGTTCAAAATCAATATAACATTCATACTGTTTTTGATTTTTTTGAAGTTTCCAATTACTATAAAATGCAAAAAGAATGGCTACTTCCAAAGGGGTTGTGACAGCAGGTGCATTACAACTAGAATGAGGCATAACTTGGATAGTGTCCTGTGTTTACACTAGCCAATCCCAAAATATTATCATTCTCATCTGGAGGTTAGGAAAGTCCTCTTTGATTTACATGATAAAGTGTTCCCCTTTTAAACATTAAATCCTCCCCAAATTCAGTTGCGTTCACTTCTTAGGCTTTACTGGCTTCCTTCAATGCACTGTACTGTTTTAATCTGGCCTTCCTCTCCTAACCACTCCCCACTTCCCATGAATGCATAGCCAGACCAGTTCCTTTGCAAATGAAGGTGCGGTTCTGCAAAAAAATACACACGTATTTGAATCAATTAAGCATGATTAATTTAATGCCATTAACCATCAGTTATTTTAACTTAATGGGACTATAGTTGAATAATCAGATTGTATAAAGATTTTCTGGGTTTGGATATATTTTCACCCAAATCAATTGAGTCCTTCCCAATGGTGGCAGGATAGTTTTTTGAAATTTGGGAAATCACTGGGTACAAATTTTTGATAGTGACTATGTGATGTTCAGACAAACAGCAAAAAAGCCATTAGATTTAGTGTCTGGCTTTATTTGTCTTTCCCAATGCCTTTCTAGGAGGAGGAAGCTAGATCCTCCTGTCTCCACACAGACATTGCTTTCAGTATTTCTTGGTTTCTGACCCAGTTCCTGTTTGTTCCTCTTGGATGGGGAAATAGAGTTCTGTATTTCAGTTTCTTCCTTGCATTCTCCTTTCCAGTTCCATGAAGCATAAGAAATTCTAATCTCCTATGGGTTACAACAATCTGATTGCAAGTTAATGTCTACTTATAATACAAAAATCAGTAATATATGCAGCTATGCTGACCTAACATGACCTCACTACAGTAAGAACAGTTTTTAATGGCCAATGGGACCTTCCAGGTTATGTTTCTGGCTGCACTGATATGTAAAAGGAAGGCCTGTCGTGATTTTTCATTGCTGTGCAGCTGATTATATTTCTCTTCAATAAGTGCCATGTGGGGTAAGTAACGCCCCAAGACATACACTAAAAACTTGGTTTTCAGGTAACCATGGTATGTATTTGTTTTTAATTGGTTCTTTGTAACAGCCTCTAGAAGTATGCAAGAATTAAGTATTACTGACTGCATTTCTAGGATATAAGAGGAATGATCAGATGTGATCTAGTTATAATCTCAATCTAGTGGTGCAAAGATGATAGTGGAAGTTCAGTCTGTGTCAAGTACAGAGTTCTCATTTTGGTGTACTGAGAGTGTGAGCTGCACAGTTCTCAGTTTATAGAGGCATGTGGCAGTCAGCAAAAAGCTGGGTCATATGCCATTTTACACCACTCATCTTCCCTAATTTTCCCCGAAATCCTCACTTAATCACCACAGCCCTGATGTTTCCCCTGCATTTCATTTATGGCTAGATTTATTTATGACTACATTTTTGCTGTGACCATGCTGTTGAAAATTTGTCACATTTTTCTAATTTAATATTAAAGTGCAATTTATGAATGGTTTAGCATTAGTAAATTGTGGTAGATGTTTTAATAATTGCTTAATTAATTATTATAGATTTTTATGGAGTCCAACAGTTCAATAGATGGTTCATAACCAACTGTAACCCCTTTTTACTGTTGAGAATATGTCCATTGGTAACAGATAGCACTTAAGTTTGTAGCATGTTTTAGGCATCTATTCATTATTTATGAAGTTATTCACAAATGGAACTTCGTGTAAAATATGATCTTCATTTCTGTGTATTTGATCTAACTTCTGGAAATCAGCAGTGCATTTCTGCAACCTTTGACGTTTTATTTCAGTTTTATTTAAAAAAAATATTCTGAGGAACTTTTTAAGTAAGGAGGGAACTTTTTAAGAGGTGAGGGAATAAGTCTAAACAGCTTATAAACCATTTCTAACCTCTTCACTATATAGCTGTTCACATTGTGAGATTTACACAGTTTTGAGGTGCCTAAAAAGCTCTTTCAAGGTTCTTACTCAGAAACAGCTCAATATACTTAAAAGCTAACCAGCAGTTATTGTTTCTCCCCCAATAAGAAAAAAATATTTTCTTTTGTTTGTCTTCTTGTTTCATCTCAAACGTCTTCCACTCCATTCCTCCCCTGCACTTCTGTGATGTTTAAGTGTGCTAACAATAAGTTTAAGATTAAAAATTCAACTTGGAGGCAGGAATTAAGTATGGAAAATTTGAGATCAAAAGATAAACGTTTAAGAAGTTATGGGGACAAATCTACAAAGACAAACATTTTCTCTAGTGAGGACATTTTTTCCACAATGTCTACGATTGGCCACAACTGAGATTGTTGCTGAAATATTTTGCAGCTGTTTAGGTTGTTTAGTATTTGCAATAGAGAGTTTATGATCTTAAGTGGAATACAAAAATAAAACCAAACCCCAAACCAAACAGACAGGCATACAAAGATGGATGTGGGGATACAGTGAACAACTAGACGATGGATGCCATGATAGGCAGCAAGCACAGTATGGCAGCACTCTAACTAGTTTTGTTTCGGTTTTTCATGTTGCTGTTGGCCTTACAGCAAAGGGGTTTTTAAGAAGGAATTTTAGGAAAACAATGAGATAGCTTGGCAGATGTTTGCTCCTAAGGATAAACAGCATGGGAGAAAATGCAACAGTGTTTATTTGAAAACTTAACATCTGGGTAAGTCTTCTCAACTGCTAAAACTAGATTCAACCTCATGAGCTGGTCAAAAGCAGAAGTTCACCCCACAGTAGTCTGTGAAAAGCAATAAACTGGGAGAAAATAGGCTGTGATGGGCACATTTCTCCACGTTTAAAAACTTTTTATTTGCGGTTTTATGACTCAGTTCAAGACACTCTTAAACACCTAAGTATGAATCTGAAGTTAAGCTAGTTCTTTAAATGCTATGCTGAGTTGAAGATTTGCTGAAATGCTGCACAAACCTCATGTAACAGAGACCAGAAATAAATACCTATAAAGAAGGAGATTTTTTAAAATGCACTCTTCCTGAACTGGTAGATTGCTCATCCCAGCCAGAGTACGATTCATTCTGATTGCTTTAAACCTGCATCCCAGGTGCCTGACAGGAGTAGTTCAATAGGAGAAGCATAAAGAATATGAGCTGAGCTAGACTTTTTCATGATGGAAGGCATCAAACTGAGGATAACTATAGTGATGATCTACAGCTAGAAAGCAGTGTCATCATCTTACAGCCCTAAATAAAGACCACAATGCAAAATCAGGATCTAACAAAGATAAATTTGGCCTTATTTTTGTCATATTGGAAAAATCTCATCTACTCCATTTATGAAGATGCTAAAAACAATCAGCTATTCCTTTGACCCTGTATTTAAGGCACACAGTACTTTTAATCGTCTATCTCCTGGTTAGCAATGAGCTCCCCTTTGCTTTCTGGGTAATGGTTTATGCCCAGAGAATGCTTTTTTTCCAGGACATGGTGCCTGAGAATATTAGCACCTGAAATAACCCTTGAAGCTTCTGAGGAGACATATTCCTGTTCCTGAGATACCCAAGCTTATTTTTGGGCTGCTGGTTCTGCCTTTGTATGCTGTCCAATAGAGGTTAATCAYTTCTAGAGAAACAGCAATAACCAAGATTTGCCTGCTCCACATACTCATATCTTTTATACTTGATAAGCTTAAGGAAAAAAAAAAAAAAAAGGTTCATTCCAGGAAACTAAAGATCTTGGATACTATATTAGAAAAAAGCTACAAAAATAAAATAAAGCAAAATCAGTTTGAAGAACAAACCTGACCCCAAATCCTGGCTATCACTTGAGATCTGACATGTATCACAACTATAAGGACTGACTGAATGACTGAGGTGCTCTTCATTTCCAGAATGCTACCTCTCATAGCAGCCTTCCTGCCCTCAGTCTTGCCTCTCCATTTATAGAGAGCTTTTACAAAAGTCAGTGGATATGGTTTTAAAAGCACATGATGACAATTCTCTGTCTCCTTCCTAATTTAGAGGAACTTATGGCACAGCAACTTTAATTTACTGTTTTGAGACAGTGAGAAACAAATGGAATTTCCTTAGACTTGTATAAGAAAGTAAGCTTACTTTTGAAATAGAAAACCTTTTTTTCACCTGTGTTTTTGGTCAGGAAATCAGCATGGTGCTTCTCTGTTCTTCCACTGAGAAGCTCCTGGGACTTGCATTTTGCAAATCACATCAAAAATTTGTTTTTGTGAAGATCACATATGACCCATTAATAAAATAGATGTTGGGATTGAGACCTAGGTGCAGCTCTTCTACACACAAACACACAAGCAGAGATGCACACCTGCTGTATGTTTCCAATGTTATCATGTCACTGCACATTATCCCTGTGTTTTGTACTCAGTCTATCAAATTCTACAGCTCTTGCTGTACCTCAGCTGCTTCCTGGACATGCATCATAGCATATCAGCAAGACTCTCATATATTCTCCCATCAGAACAACAGCCAGTGCCTTCTACTGCTCCCAAAATATTGGATTAATGGCGAAGGTCAGCAGAGGCTGTAAGGAGACTAAACAAGGGAATCTTCCACCTTTGGATGGAARTTGGCTAATGGTATTTTTTCAAGGGCTTTTCCACTCCCCTCTCTTTCCTCTGGGATTATTCTACGAACTAGGAAGACCTGCAGCACTCAGTAGTTCTCAGAGATGACAACTTTAGCAGTCCCTGCTTTTAAGGACACAAAGGGATCCAACTCCCCCCATTAAAGCTGGATTTGTTATTGGACAAAGACCAACGCAGAAAGCAGTGCTTCATGGCACATCTTTCGTACCCTGAGCAGCAAACTGCCCCTTTCTGTAAAGCAGTTAAACGCATGCTTATATCCTATTGACTTTCTAGCACTTAAACATATGCTTAACAGCTTGGCTGAATTGGGATAGACCTAAGCAAATGATTAAGTGCTTTTCTGTATCAGGTGTCAATGGGAAGAGGGAATATCTGCCTGCTCTGCTTTTAATCTTCAGTCTTACTGTTCAGGAGTTTACATAGACAATTCTGGGTCAAGGAATCACTCTTTGAAATACTGTGTCCTCTTACCAGGTGTATGTTTTCATCTGGTTAACCAGCATGAGGCATAATACACGAGACAAGACTGCTTCTCACTTTCTTCCTCCTAATACGTTGCTCAGGTCGCTTGCATCGAGTTACTTTTTTATATATTGATTCTGGAAGAAAGTATTGACTGCTTGTTTCAATACTGCCCAGCATAGCTAGATGTAGCAATTTAGCTTTTAAGGCAGAATGGGCAAACTCCCACTGAGACAGCCATCCATTGATTAACATCAAATACTCACAGCCTTTAATGTCATTCTGTACCTAGACTCCTATATTATTAGCTAGTGTCTGGTTCAGAAAACACAGAGATATAAATCCAATTCCACTTTTACCCCCTCCCAAGAGAAGGAGATTCAGAGATGTAACACAATCCACCTGAAGCATAAATCTACAACTGAAGCTTAGATGCACAGTATCAGACTATTTTTCTAGTGCAAGTTGTTGAATTGCTTTCCACAGGTGTTTCTTTCATTTTCTCCATCATCATGCAAATGGCTGACTATAGGGTAACACAGCCTTCTTTTTACATCTGAATAAAAGCTGCGTGCTCTGTGTTTTGTCTCCTGGTGAGTACAGCAATCATAAGAACATTTCTTTTCATGAGCTTACATACATGGCCCTTTTAGGAAGGGGCTAACCTTGATATTTTTAGAATGGTATGAGATGATTTGGCTATTCTGATTTGATCTGCACCAATTTACCACCATTAATCAGCAGGGAAAACCACTAATGAACTAGTGGCAGATTCCCTAGTTCTAAAGCAGGTATTACATAGCAGGGTGTCTGCTGTGTGTTAGTGAAACACTGCTGCTTATTTCTAAATAACATAGATTTTCATTGCGGCTGTTAGCTGATTTGGTTTTTTTTCCTTAATAAATATTTGGTTATTGGGCTTTTCCTGAAAAATGTTTCACTGCTACCATTACCAATGTGAGATCAGCTCTTCCAGTAAGGACACATACACACCTGGGATTATTTTTGCCATGAAGGTCTCAGCAGCTTCAGATATTGCATAGCTTGTATACAGGCAAGGAGCTAGAGCTGGTAGCCCGTAAGGCTGAGCAGTATTAGCCTTAGAAACTCTGGGAACTATGTTTGTGTGTGTGTGTGTGTGTGTGTGTGTGTGTGTCTGTGTTTTATTAAAGGCCAAAAGTCAACACAATGAATAAGAATATTGCTTTGAAAACTTTTGTGTACATAGAAGGACCAGTGGAATAATGAGGGACTGAGAGGTTATTTTAGGCTTGTTTTTTTTAGTCTATACACTCCCCTTGTAGGTGATGTGATTGCACTATATGGTGCAATCTACTTAGTGGGGGTAAATATCATGGAGACAGAAGAGCTAACTAAATTAAGCTTGCCAAGAAGAAAAATAGGCTGGAAATTGGAAGAGGGTTTTACTACCTAAGTGAGAGGTCCTGGAATAGCCCTGTAGGTAGAATAAAACTAATTAGAAGTCTAATTAACTTTATGTTAGAGGTTGATACCTTTAGGAAAAGGGCAATGTGATATGGGTGCTTGTGATACTGAGAGACTGGATTTCATAACACAGGAGGCCATTTCCAGTGTTATGACCTGTGCTTCTCTGGTCTAGCAAATACGGTATCAAAGTGATAGTCAGACAACATAGCTTATTTTCCTGGATTTCCTCTGAAAAAGGTATGCTTGAAGGCAAACTATGACCTCTGTGCCTCTGGTTGCTCTGCACAGCACCAAACATAATGAAGTACCAGTAGCAGATGGGGCTTCTCTATGTCCCTTTAATGCAAACATCAGTAGCTTTCCAAAAGATTTAAAAGATTTCTGAACGATAGGCTTTATAATTTTCTAATTAAGGAACAACCAACCAAACATTTGTGGTTTGGGCATGCTGGAATGTTTTGTGAGTACAATAGTAACTGTAGTTGCTTTAGAAGCCTCTGGATAAGCTGTACATGTCTGTGGTCTTGCATTCACCTAGTTTCTTATGATTTGCATAGCTCATATTGTGAACATTTTTCATATGAAAATCAACTGAATGAAAAACATACCCATTTCTTAAAAGTAACACTTTTGGGAATCTTGTAAACTCCTGGCTTTGAGAACTTTCTGCTTGCTGTTGCCAGGTTTTTCTTCCAAAGAATCAGGGGATCTTATATTTTACTTGAATGCTTCCAACATGTAACGATTATATTAAAAATAAAATGGATGAACGTGGCTCAATAGGCTCTAAAATGGGGAGTCCCTACTCTTGGTTTGGACTTGTATCCTCTTTGCCTACTTTCTGGTTCTTCATGAATTTGCACAGAGCTTGCAATCTAGTACAATGCCATTTAAAAATCGTCCTAGTAATACTCCTGATTTTTTTACTAAGCAGCACATGGTGGAGAGGACAGAACAGGGGACCCAATTTCTGCCTTTGATTCAGTATGTGATTAACCAGACTGAGATTTCTTAAGCAGAAAATGGAATTAGAAAATCCTCTGTTTTGGCAAGTGCTCAAAATCTTATAAATAAATAAATAAGATTAATCACTTAGACCTTTTTTGTTTTATATCTGGACAACAGTGTTCTCAGTGAGTGGTCATGATTAAAATATCAGCCATTGCACGTGGTGGTATTGGGCAGCCACATTGCCACAAGTACCCTCACCTGTAGTCTGAATGCAAATTCCAAGTGGTTGCTGCATGATAATATTTGACAAATATTACATTCTTAATAATATATACCATACATGTGGAAGGCTATATYCTCTCATCCACAAGACTGTGATGTTTGTCTGGGTCTTGTTTATTCACTAACAGCTTTTCTCCTTTGCAATGTCAGTCACATGGAAAAAGTTTGTGGAAAAAGTTTATGGAAGAGTTTTTCAGTGGAGTAGTGCAAACTGAAACAGGCTGTCCAGAGAAGCTGTAGAATTTCTATTCTTGGAGATAGCTTTGAAGACTCAGCTAGGAAAAACTGTCTTTGACCCGATCTAGTGTTGGTGAGATCTAGTGATCCTGCTTTGAGTGGTTAGGTTGGACTAGATGACCTCCAGAGGTCCCTCCCATCTATCTGTGATTCTCTGAAGTGCCTGTCTCTTCAAATCTTTTGTTGTGTATACCCCAGTTCTAACAGTTGAATATTTTTACAGATCTTCATTTGTCATGATTCTTAACAGGTTTTTGCAGCTCTATCATCTTTAAAAATTGGGATTACCATTATTATAATGTTGCTAGAGATGTTGTACATTGCTTAATAAAATTACTTTGTTGTAATTTTACCTGAAAAATTAATAAAATGTCATTGTTGGTTATAGAACCAATTATAACTTGATATATGTTGAGATGCATATATTTGTTTCATACATACATACACACACACACATATATATTTATATAAATCCCCTTTGCGTACCTACACCATTATGTCCCAGTCTTATACCTCACTGCATACAGACACAGTAGTTTTGGCTGCATGCAGTAAATGGCAAAACCAGGACCTAAGGCTCCGTGCTTGCAACTGATAGCAGGTTCTGTAACTGTGCCAGTGGGAGGAAGGGGTGAGCTGGTGGGAGGAGTGGGCCAAGTGGCCTTGTACAACTCCTGCAGCATGGGGAACAATTTGGAGAACAACCATTATGTCTGTGCACCTTTCGCTGCTTATGCAGCCAGTTAATGGCCTAGAGAGCCAGTCATAGTGAACATATACAGAGGTTGCCTTGGATCAAGATTGTGGAAAATAAGTGCAGTACGCAGTGTGTGGTGGGAAAACGTGCTTGGGGTGGTTGCAGCCAGCCTAGGCTCACCCAGAGATGTGAGGAGGGTGAGGCGTTCTTCCTGCTGCCACTGCACCATAACCAAATGAATAAATGAAGGGGCTGTGTGTCATACATGTCATTTCAGCTGCCAGGTTCCCAATCCTATATTGCTTTTCATCATACCAAATAGGCTGGACTTAGCTAAATTGACACGTAACCCCACAAAGTCAAAAGGTTTCATGGAGCAAAGATTTAGGTGAAGTTGGCCCCAGGTTGCTAATTTGATTCAATATCACTTTCTCATTAACTTCTCTTGGTTTTATAGATTCATATAGTTTCTTTTCTTGTCCAGTTGCAAGTGGTACAGAGATTTTAGTATTGACTGTTGAGTATTTTTCAGTATTTGACTCCTTTTTTTACCCAGCATGGCTGGATTTCAGCTAAATATCAGCTCAGAGCAAAAATAGCTCAGAAAACATAATTTGCAGACAACAAAATGTGACAGATCTTCTGTGAGGAAGACTTCCAGTGACATAGACTCAAGAAATACTTTTGTAATAAAGTATTTGCAGAGCACTCTAGTATTTAGATGTGTGTGCAGTGTGATCTCGTTTTATGATCTGATGCTGTGTGTGGATTTGGGCCAGAGACTGGCTTGGAAAGAGTTAACACCCCCCMCACACACACACACTGGCAGGGAGACCACAGCTGCATCCCCTAAGCACCAGGATTTCCAGCCTTGCTGGGCTGACCCAGCTGTCAAGAATTAAGTAGTTCCCCAGCACTCTGTAAAAGGGAGGTGCTCCAAGGGGTTGATTTGGCTTGCGTTAGGGGTTAGATGCTTTGTGAGGGAGAGTAGGGGAAAACATGAGCTAAAAAGAAAAACACCCTCCTTTTCCTGCCCTTTTCTCTTTATTCGGTTCAAACTTTGAGCAAAGTTTTTTTAGGCTTTCCCTTTGAACTTCCATCTGTAGGCAGATAAATGGTATGTTTGAGTTAGGCTGTTGGCGATATTAAGCAAAGAGCCTTCTGTTGAGGTCTTGTTTCTATTAGGTAGCAAAGAGTAAAGGAGTCCCAGCCGACTGTCCTCTTAAAYGCTGGGGAAGTTAGTCTCCATTCACCTTTGGTGGCCATGACTGGTCATGAAACTTCATGCTAGAGTGGTATAAAATTGTGTGCCCTTCCTGGCAAGGAAAATTGCCCTTCTTGTCCCTTATGTCTAAGCGGTGTCAGGTGAAACTTTCTAAAACTGGATCACAGGGAAAGCTGCTACTCTAGTGTGCAATGCCCCATTAGTGGGGGGAGAGTTATCTGAGAAACTACAGGAAAGGTTGAGGAGGGGGAGAACAGGGTAGTCATTTGAAAGATTAAATCTGTCTGGTGAATTAAAAGCAGCTTTCAGGCTATTGCTTGATGGAGAGGTTCTACAGCCTGTAACAGAAACTCTAATAGTACAGAAACTTTGTTATGATTTGATCAAGGGCATTTTGAAAAACAGCATTAGAAAGTAATCCTGTGAGTTGAGTTCATTTTAGTCTCTGGCATTATTTGGCTGTCGTGTTCGTAGCAGGCTACCTGAGAAAACATCTTCAGCTGTGCTGAGCCTGCATTCTTCCCAAATGGGCAATCACATAATGCTATAGTTATGAAACTAAGAAGTTATTTATTAGGGATAACAGATTTGTAACAACTATGTGAGCTTATAAGAAATAGTGGGCAACCATATGCTAGAAACAGTAAAGCTACCCCCAAGCAACTTTGTTTACATAACTCTGTTTTTCCTCAAACTGTTGTTCTGTCAGTCACTGGGGTTTTTTCATTGTAATAAGGAGCACATCTCTTACGGTTGTTTTGAAACAATACTTACACTCTGGTGCAAAAGAGAACGTCTATGGAAACTGCCCCCCCCCCCCAATTATATTCTGGTGTTTTTCTACTTGATGTCTATATTCATTTTGCTGTTAAATGTATCTGGATACATATAGGAAGTTTTTCTTTGATTCAGTGTGTTTTTTGCTTTATCCTGTGCTGTGCAGACATCGTAATCCCACAACTATAGCTTCACTGTCTCTTCCTAGGTAAATGACAGGTATCAGAAATCTATTTCGACTGTACAGCAAGTTCAGGAGGAAAACAGCATCTGACAAAATACTTATTACAAATGCCTGTGATAAGCAGCCAAGAGGGGCAAGGGAAGCCATTTAAACCACAGAAGTTACAAAGCCACTGATGGAAAATGTCTCCTCCTTCTCGATGCGATGCAGACTGCATAGCCCAAGGCAACCGGTTGGCTGACTAGGAACCCGTGCAGCTGTCTGCAGCCAGCTACCTGGTCCTTGTCCATATCAATGTCACTTTATTGAGTTTGGTAAAACACCCAGGTTACGGTAATATTTCTGAGGACAGGATCTATTCATAAAAGTCAGGCAGCACTTGACAGCATTTTGGCTCTCTTGCTCATGGTGATTCAATGTTTTTTGTTGTTTGGGGTTTTTTTTATACTATACTACAGGTATACTGTAGGTACTACAGACCTACCCTTCCTTGCTTTAAGGAGAAAATAAAATGGGCTTTTAATTTTTTATTCTTTTTTTAAGTTTTTTTGTAAGGTGTGATGGGGCCTTTTATTGAAAAGGACCTTGAAGTGCCCCACCAAGCCACAGGACCTAGTTTTAGAAGCCCAGAATAAGGCTGTATCTCATGTATTACTCAGCTGTCAGTTATAACAGACAGCAGCGTCTCAGACCATATAAAGTGAAAGGGCCAGCAGGCTTTACTGGACTAATTCATGTTAAATGTTACAGGTCTACCAAAGCTGTTACTTAATCAGTTTAAACTGCCACCTTTTGTATTTTAATTAGTAAAGAATGACAATTCCTTTCTTCGCCACAGGACAATGAAGTATATTTTATAAGGCAAACAGCAGCTGCAGGGGGTGGGCTTGATTATAAATAATCATGCCTGCAGGAACCAGGGAGGCATTTCATTCTGCCTCGTGCCTCGCAAGAACCGTAGGGTGCAATTGCTTTGCAGTGGCTGCCTCCCTGTCATCTTGTATTATTTAACAAATTCCATTACATTGTCTTCAAGCTCTGCCTTGCAGTTATTGTAAAGAAACTCAAATATTATCTGCCATAGTGACTGCATCAGCAATTTACCTCCTATTTGTGTTTACTGCTGCCATTAAAATATAATGGGACTGCTGTCAGTGATGCAAGAGGGGCAGAAAGTATGTAGCAGTGCAATTTAAGGCCCTGATCCTGTTAGGTGGGCAGGCCTTCATTTCAAGAGGGTGTGCATAAGCTGTGTAGATCATAGACTGGTTTATTAATGCTTTAATCTGAAGGACTGTCAGTTGTCTGAGTCACAAAATACCTATAGCCTATGTTACACAGAAAGTAATTACAATGGTCTCTTCAAGTTTTACATTATAATCTGACCTCCTTATTTCACAGACCGTTGTGCTTTACGTAGTTAACTGTAGTCAGCCAAGTAACTTGTTTGCTTTAACTTGCATTTAAACAATGTGTATCTTCAAAAAAAGCTTTTTATCTTAATCTGAGAGCATCAAGTGGGTCATTCTTGGCCATGACAGTTTGTTCCAATGGTAAATCTTCACCAGTGGTCAAACTGTGTGCCTTTTAGCCACCTAAATATTGATGTCTCCATCTTTTAGATCTGTAAAGCCTTTTCTTCCTTTTGAAAATACTTTATTCATAGCAATGAGTCCACTCTTCAGTCATCTTTTTAAAACTTTAACTAGACAGAGCCCACTGTTGCATGGCTTTTGCTTCTCCCTGCTCCCCCACCTTGAATCACTTGATTGCTCTTTTCATGTATTTGTCCTTAGACCTATTATTCCAATCTCTAGTTAATTATTTCATTTTGATTTTATAGCATCTGTCAAACACTCTAGGCATTTTCCATAAATTAAATTTGCAAGCATAGACTGAAAGTTTCATATAAACAATGTAGAACAATCCCATCAAATAGTCATCATGCTCAAAATTGCATATCACTATTTCTTGCCTCGATATATCAGCTAACATAATAGAGCTTATCTTAATGGCTATTTTTCTCTATATGTGGTTGAAAAGTGAAATGAACGTGTATAAAAGCTCTTCCTTGTATTGTGCTGATTATTCTGAAGTTTGGGAGTCTTTCTATTGACTTACAAACTTTGTCTGGGGTAAATTTTTCAAATATTAGTAGAGAATTTGGGTTTATGTAGAAGAATGAGACTGAGTGTCCTAGGACCTGTATTATCTATATGTCCATGAAGGTAATGCAGTACTGATATTGCAAGCTTCATATCACCTCACAATTTTACCTGGACCCTATTAAATAATGATATTTAGGAAAATACTTGTGCTGCCATAATGAGCTTAGTGAATTTATGTGTGTTGGCAGATTCAGATTCATGATTCAGAACTAAAAAATCTGGCTGAATTAAACAAATAAATTGTTCATAATAAATAGTCTGGCCAGTTTGTGTACTGTAGTATTGCTGAGTTATTACTAATCTGATTTATGGGTTAATGAGGCAGCATATGATTCGGTATAATCTTCAGTATGGTAGTCAACACTACAGGATCTGAGCATTCTTATAGGTCTACTCAAGGAGGAAACATCAGATCATCATCCCGATTTCATAGGTCTTGAAGCACTTTAAAGAGAAAATACAACACTGTCAGTAACTGAACTTCTAGGTCGGGTCCACTCTGCTGCTATTAGAGCAGCCACATCATATAACCTTGTTCATAGGCTTATCAAACTCCATCTTTAAACCACCTGTTTTGCTCCATTAGAAAACCTCATTTTTCTAGTGGCTGAAACATCTATGTTTCAGCTGAAGCTTTCCTGGTCAGTTCACGACTGCTTTTTCTTATACCAACTTTCTACTTAAGTATGGAAAGTTTTGCTGTTGCCAGCTTTGACTCCTTTAATATATTTATAGAGCACAATTATCTCTTAATTTTCTCAAGAATAAACAAGCCGAGCTCTTTTCATCTTTCCTGGCAGACAGGAGCTTGAACTTCCTAGYGATGTTAAAACCCTTCTGTATACCTGTTGCATTTGAATTAATCTTTCTTGAATGTGGACAGTTCAGCATGACAGAATAAGTTGTACATGCACTTTGTGCAATGGAATTTATACTTCCCCACTTCTGCTGGAAATAGTAAGACTAATATATCCTAAAAGCATTTACCTTTTTCATGACCACATAGCATAAGTGGCTTACAATTACTGTGAGGTCTGTTTAAAACATACAGTGTCTTCCTACTCTTCACATTCCAGTTGGGGAAACCTCAACTTGTAATGATAATTAACATTGGTCTTTAAATGTGTGAGTCTAAGTGACCTGTTTAATGTGACATACAAATAGTATGATACAGCCTGGAGTAAGACCTTGAGCTCTGTAATTGACATTTTATGCTTTGACTTTTGACAAGATTCATCTTCCATTTGGTGTGATCTATAAATGAGATATTTTGCCAGAAGGCAAGAAAATGTTACTTCTAAAATAATAGCCAGTTAGAAGGATTCCATTTTTTAAATAGTAAAAATCATTCTGCAATATCATTCCCTTATCACAAATATACATTATGTAAACTTATTAGGGAATGGGTTTTGCCCCAAAAGAAATTTTCATTACATGGAAATGACAAAAGCTAAGATAAACCTCAAAGCTAAGTATGAAAGTAGGTTTTAATCTTCAGAAGATTTATTTTTATCTGTTGTTTACATCAGCATTTAGTCCAGTTTGACTTGATTCATTAAATACTTCGTAGTCACTTCCTGTCATGCTTTTAATGCATGTTTTACTAATTAAAGAGAAATGCAATGAACTTTCAGTGGTACATAATAATAGGTCATAACTATGATATGAGACTCATCAGTGGTACAGAGACTGCCATTAAAATGCAGATCTAAGCATAGAACTTTTATTCACTATTTCCACTTTCTCCAAGCTAAAGTAGACCTTTTTGTAAAAAAATGTTGCTTAAGTCACTAATTTGAGAAAACAAGAGGTTTTCTAGAAAAAATGCATTAAATAATTACTTTTCCTCTTTCAAAAAAAGAGCCATGAAAAAATGAGAAAACTGCATTGTGAACTTGATCTGAGATTTACAGTACAAATGTAAGCATTGACTGTATATTTCTAACATCTGTATCCACAACATGTTCCCTAAGACTAAGTTGAGATATTTCAGGTACTGTTTCTTTGTCCGCTGCTGATTTGTTGCATTGCCTTGAAAAAATCCTTTCACTCATAAGATCTATCTACCTTTCACTCACTGTCTTTAGAGAATGTCCTGTGTCGAGATCAGCATAAGGGGGCCTTGATCTCTACTGAATGCTCCAGCATCTACTGTCACACAAACAATAAAAAATATGTTGTGAGAAAGGAATGAAAATATCAGATCTTCATTCTGAAGGGAAGAAAAACTCCTGAAGTACTWGGTGAGTGGAGACTTAAGAATAACTACTGGAAAAGATCTGCAGAAATCATGTATTCATTTTCTTTTAAAGAAAAGAATACATTTAAATAATTATTTCCATCTTCAAGGATTCTGTGTTACTGCCGACCTTTCTGGGGAAGTCACCTGCCTCTGAAGTGCAGCCATCTGTTTAAGAATGCATTGCAACATCAAACTATCAAGTAGGAAAGGAAATCAGGCAAAATAGCAACTGCAGCTGGAACTGTGGAAGAACTAAATAAGCAGAATTAACCAAGGACTTTGAATTTTAGTCTGATTACCATGCTAGATGGTATAAGTTCTTATAAAAAAACACCCAAAATGGGAAGAGACATCTCAGCTTTCATGCTGTACCTGAGAGCCAGAGGATCCAAGTACTATCCTGTTGTGAATACTCTCTAGGGTTTGCTTTAGTCCTACTTAATGTTATTCCTTTAAGCGCCTTAGGAGTTTCTCTGAACATCACACTATGGTACATGAAGGAGCAAAAAATCTCCCACTTTCTTCTCTGCCATGTTCTTGACCTAGATTGTAAGAAACCCTACGTGGTTTCTTAACTCAAACACAACAGCCCACCCTGCAAATCTCATGTTTCACTACAAAGGAAAATGGAAGATCTTGTAATTAGGGCATTGAATGGGACACAGGAGACTTGGTTGAATTACTGCATGACCTTGGCAAGTCCCTTAGTCTCTCTGTGCCTTGCTTTCAAAACTGTTAAAATGATCTAGTATTATCTATCCGCTCACTAGGGATTTTGAAGCATAGGTGCAGTGGATGACTATCACTGAAGAGTAAATATCATGGTCCAAATCATTTCACTGAAATGGATGAACATGTACCACTGCACCCTGAACTTTGAAGACAGTAAAGATGAAAGCCTTCACTCTAAATTTTGCTCTCATGTTAATAAAGTGATTTGTTTGCTTGTGGTAAGGCAACTCTTTCTTCCCTCTGCTTTTTCTGAGGCAGAACTTCAATTTCCTTG
This sequence comes from Apteryx rowi, assembly GCF_003343035.1. Taxonomy (NCBI): domain Eukaryota; kingdom Metazoa; phylum Chordata; class Aves; order Apterygiformes; family Apterygidae; genus Apteryx; species Apteryx rowi. The sequence goes on from NW_020450783.1 coordinate 267,054, forward strand.
GGCTGATCTGCAGTAAAAAGAATTGCTATTAATCTGACAAGTTGTTTCCAACTGCTGCAAGCATGTCATTAAAAGGATCTTCCTAACCCACACATCAGTCTTCTTGACATCTGTCATACAGCTTAGGTCATATATTTTTCTCCTCTATGAGAAAGAGTCATACTGTAAACATTCTTTCATTACTCTTAGTTTCATGTCAAAAAGAATCATATACTTATTTTCAGCTTGTCCAACTTCCCCTACTAATGGTAACTACAGATCTATAAGCATTCTCCCTGATTATCTTTTCTTTGCATCCCTTTCCTAGTTACTGGCAAGCTGCAAAAGACAGAGATGTAGACTTTGTATGAAATTAGCTGTACATACTGCTAACAGATTGCTGGACAATCTAATAATGAAGCCAGTTAGCTCTTATCACTCTATTTCTATTCTTTGCTTTCACTGATAGATGGAGTTCTCTTAAACGGTCCCCAGCTAGGCTCTTCAAACTCTGCTGCTATTTTTTCTTACTCCTCGTTCTCTTTACTGGTCCTCTGCTTGCAACCATCCATTTATGTAACTAATTATACTATTCCTTTCTTTCCACTGCCCTCACCTTTGGTGCTCTTTCTATATTGTAGATAGCTATTTCTGTTTTCCACTTTTAAATGTGCACTTTCATGTCAACAACCAAAATCTGGCATCGTGCTTGACTGTAATTCAGATGTCAGTTTGGATAGAAGCCATTCCTTGGAGGATGTGCATTTGAACTGGCAAGGAATAAATGATGGATAATGAAAATAAGCATTTATTTTGTCAGGACCTCAGCAGATCATTTACTGGAGAGCATATTCTAATGAGTGCCACTCACACCTACCAGATGTGTCATCAGGGATTAGGCCAGGTCCCTAACAAGAGTATTGTTTGATACCCAAGCAACTTGAAGGAGGGAAGGAAGGGGAAAATCGCAGAACTTTAATCAATAAGATAGTAGATGGTTGTGCAGATTTACAAAAAGGCTCAGAGAATTATAGCACCCATATCAACAATGCCTGGTTTAGTCTGTGCTCTGAGTCACATAAATCAATACTAGCCATGTAGCCAGACTGCATCTTCCTCTTCACTTTTTGGTTGTATTTGTCTTTTTGTGTATAATGTAACTGGTAGATTGTCATGATCTGATTGAGAAATGTGGGATACTTGCTGTCACATCATTAGAAACCCTTGGTCCCCAGGATTAGTGTTGACTCCCCGTTTCCACATTCCTCAGCTGTGTTACCACATTCTTTCCTAAAGCTCCAAATATGTGGGCAGCCTTGTCTTCGGGTCACGTGGGCAGCTGAGGTTTGCCCAGGTTTTCTAACAAAATTATTTTAGGTATACACAGATGGATGCTAAATAATAAATTAGTGTTATCATTTTTCTTGCCTCAGTTTCCTCATTGCTTTTTGAAAGGTTTTCTTTTTTCATGTTTGTGTTTTTTATTGTGAATTTCAAATGTCAGGAAGCTTTAAATGACAATAAGAGCATAATTTTCATGATATTCCGTGTTGAATATATGCAAACTTAACTCTCCATGAGTTTGATTCAAAATACTATGTCATAACTGATTCTCTGGAAAGCTCAGTTGCATTCTTAAATTTTTCAGAGTTTCATTAAAATTAGTAAAAATTTTCAGTGAGATCAATGAGAAATTCAAGCCRGAGTTGGGACTGCAGAAACCGTTATTGCTATTTTATTTTTCAGTAAGATGCACATTAGATTAGATGTACACACCATATTCTCCACATTGGGAGAGTCAAATGTGCTTTGAAATCCTGTAAGAGTTGCCTGATACATAACAGCTTGACATCTGTGGGAACAGAGGCAGTTCGATTCCCTGGATTTGCTCAAATGTATGGCATGCTATAGCAACACAGTTTGTCATGACTTTTCCAACAATGAGGGCAAGAAAACTAAAACTAGGGATAATGTTAACCTTGATGATTATGAGGGATTAAGGTCTTTAGGAGTCAGAGATCTGAGAACGTTTAGAAGAACTAAATTTTTAAAGTTACAATATTGCCAAATATCCTCTAATGAAAAATGTCAACCATGCCAGATTGATCATCTTGTTTTTACATTGGATCCACCCTCCAACCTCTTAATCAAATTTACATGTTTAGATTGGAAGCATTTTGAGATAGAATCCAGTCTCTTTTCTTGCCTGTAAGACACCTAATGCATTTCAGGCACAGAATTAAAATAACATTGAAATTCAATATCCTTCCTTTCACATTTCCAGATACATGAGGCAGAATTAGAAATCTGAGCCTATCAAAATTTATAGGGTGCTGTTTGGATCAAGCTTTTTGAGTACTTACTAAATGATTCCATTAAGTAACACCCTATTCTGACTGAAATCCCACATAGTCAATACAGCCATTAGTAACACCTAGTAAAAGGTAATAAGACCTGGCCATAAGTTGATTGTGTTTGTGTTTACATATTTTGAAGGAAATGTACTTATATTTTAATTTATGCATATTACTTTAATTATTTCCAGGCATGGTGTTATTGCCACCTTTTGTCTTTGTCCTTACCAAATGCTGTATGTACATAATAAATTCTATAGTTTAAATACAATCTAAAAAAGAAACAGAGAAATAAAAACAAAAATATGATTTTGCTAATGTAAAAATTTATGGTACACCCAGTTTTGAATGCTGTGTGCAGTTACATTTTTCCCTTTTCTGAAGAGGTTTTAGGAGAACTAGAGACATATAGGTATGTGAAAGGATGATCAAAGATCTGGAAGAGCTTTTGAAGAAAGGAAAGATTAAGTAGACTAGAGTTCCTCAGTTTGGAAAAGTGAGGGGGGATATGATAGAGGTCTATAAAATCCCAACCAGCTTGGAAAAGTGATTAGAAAATTATCCTTCATCCTGGCCTCAGGGGATGTCAGGGTCTAAACAACAAAAGGCTCCTTTTTATAAGAGAGATGACAGAGATACCATAAGATGCTTCACAGTAGGCACTTGAGATATGAAAAGTTTGCATCATTTTGAAAAGTCATGTAGACAAATTATTGGAAGAAATCTCTGTTTTAGATTATTTAAACACAGAAATAGTCCCTCTGGCTCAGAAAGTCCCTAAGATGCAAAAATTGCTGAATGCCAAGTGATCATATCACAGAGATATCATTGTGTGTTTGCCCCGTTCTTCCATAAGCATTTGTCTTGGGCTGCTACCACAGGCAGGACAGTGGGCTCAGTGGATAGTTCGATATCTCAGTGGCTGAGGGAGTGATGAAAGATGTGGACTCCTGGCCCTCTCACTTAAACTAGTGTAAATGCAACTGAAGTAAATGGAACTGTGAAGAGGCAAAATCTGTGCAGAGGAAGGAAGGGCCTCAACTTAATAGATTAACTTTACGAAACAATAGTTCTCCGCACTGTTGTCCACATAAGTTAATCATCTCCATCATTGCAGATGACATGAAAAAAAATAGTAGAGGAGGGCTGTATTATGTACAGTATTGATTTTTATATATCAGAGAAATGCATGCATGTCAGTTTACCCTAATCCATCTAAATGAAACTACATTGACCAATAGTTCCATTTTCAGCCGTGATCCTCTTCACTGGTGCATATGTAAAAAAATTGGAGTAGATGATCCTTACTTCACATTTATCTTCCTGTGCATTTTATGATTATAATAGTCAAGGGCAATAGCACCAGGGATTGTGTAATATTTTGAGGAAGCAGGGGGAAGAGTAGAAAATACATTAGGTTTTGGACTGGATTTCCTGCAGAGAGCAATGACTAAGATCCCATAAATATTTCCTGTTGGTCCAGCAGCTGCAGAAATTAGTAAGGTTTTCCCCACCCATTTATTTTAAGCCCTCACAGTGCCATCCCTTCACCATGAACTGTATTTAAAATGTAAATAAAAAGAAGGCTTTTAGGAGATTTAACTATTTCCCTTGGTATTTAAATTATTCAATTATAACTAAAGCTATTAAAATACAGTTAATTAAAATGGTTAGATTGTTTTCCTTTGCACTGATCACAGCATTCCCCTACTTCTCCCTCTAGCTGTTTAATTCCTATTAAAAATGATAATGCTTTACTTTATTCATAAATGCAGTAACCTTACGTACATTCTTCAAGTGATCTCTTTGGTACAAACTGTGCTGTTTTTCTTCTTTTCTAGCAGTGAAGCAGAAATTCTGCTGTAGTCTTCRGAGGTTTAATCAGCAGTAAGAGGACTCAGAATTCAAACATTAGCATTACCAAGTCACAAGAAACAATACAGCTCCCAGTAAAAAGCATCGGTCTTGTTTTGATGCGATATAATGTCATTAGGGACAGTAGGAGAACCCTGAAGTTTAATAAAAGGTAGAACCTAAATAAAGGTTTCATAACTCACAATATAAAATTACCAGATCTACACTTTTAAATATTTTATTTGAACAGTTTCACAGCATTCTGTTGGGAATAACAATCTAACTGAAGTACAGATGGGTAAGTGCTTTAAAAAACATAAAAGATGCCAAGGCAAGTTCATCTGGTCTCATCTTTATCGTCACAGATAAGAAGGCGACAAATCTACCCCTCTGATTTGTGGCATTGTGATAAGAACATTATGACCCTTCTCTTCTCCTCCAAGTTCATAGAGGCTTTTCTCTCATGTGGGTTGTTGTCTCCTTTGGGAGGTGATGCTAAATTATGGTGAACTGAGGAGATCTGGATAGCCTTACACTCTCACTGAATGACAGGGTTTTTTAAGGTAAGACCCAAAAGAAGCTGCTTGCAGCTGTTTACATAACCTTGCATGGGTTTGTTATGTAGCACAAGACAAATGTCTGTGGAAGCACAAAGGATTATGCAGCCACCATAAGAATAGTGACATCAAGTAAAATGAGTACTTGGACCTCRGTATGATGGGAAGGTCAGGTCTTGGTATGCCTCTGATCATCAAAGTTTTGTGTATCTCTATGTATAAGGCCATGTCTGCAATACTGATTTTTTTCCTACCTTGTTGGAGAAGGGTGAAGGGGAGGGATATGGATATGTTTCTTAAAGAAGGCAGAGCCCTAAGTAATTTGGCATTGTTTCTTCTCTACTGTGAGTGTTTGCACAGAGTGAGAGCATACAGCCTAGGAAGATAACAGTTTACATGTAGATACATTCATAGGCCACTGCTGAAGTTCTAGCTCCACTGAAGCAGATGTCAGAATTCCTTGCATTTCAGATGGGCCACTCTTGCTTATTTTTGTGTAGTATCAATATCACAAGGAGGCACTCTCTCTTCCATGTTTTTCAAGGGCATTGAAAGTTTTAGATACTGCTACAACTCACAAGCTTAATAAACATTATTTGCTATACACAGGACTGCCTGTAATAACGATGCTGTTGGGGAACAGTGCAGTCTGTCACCTGTAGTGTTACAGAGAACATGCAACACGTGTCAATGAGAGTGAGAGGGCTACAGCCTGTTCAATGTGTGTGGGAATTGGATAGGAGGGTTAAAACGCTAGTTTAAGGCTGCGTGATGTAGCACATTGGTAGGAAAATAGTGCAGATAATATAGTCAGTTTAGTTTTAATCCTGAGCAAAATTAAAACAAGCCCAGCTTATTATAGCTAATGAAAGGGTGATGGAAAGTCAGTGATTCATGCTTATTATTTTAGTTTCTGATAGCTGCAGTAGATATTGTTTGATAAATATTGTTTGATTATGAACCTTGAGAAATCATTTTAATAGGAGTGGAAGTGGAGAACGATGGTTCATGTAGAATCATCTAGAGAACTGTAAGCAGGAGACTTGGCTAGATTTCAAAAACCTCTGGTGTTTTAGCCCATTAGCCCATTAAACTTTTAATCTAAGAAAGGTTTATTTCCTAGAACTCTGCCCATTTTTCAGTCATATGACTTCTTTTTAACTAAGAGTGAGATCTCGGTGGAATGTAGCATTTATTTTGCCTAACTCTATACCTCTTTTTCCATAAGACTTTTTTTCACACAGTGAAATGATTCGTTTGCCACTTGAATGAGGGTTGCAGTGATTTTTCCTCGGTAACCCTGCATGTCTCTGAGTCTTTGGGGAACCTTAAAAAAGAACTGTGAACAGGACCGCTTCCAAAACAGAGTCCAGTGTTCAAGACTTAGAAATATTGGGATTCCTTATCAACTCTAATAAAAAGCGTAGCTGAAAACTTCAAAGGAAATTTTTTCTTAGTTGAAAATTGAGTTTTCAGTAAAAGACATTACATGTTTTTATGCTCTGTAATGTTACATAATATTGAATTCAGCTAGCCACCTTCAGTTCTGTTTTTCATTTTGTTCTTCTTGTAATCTTGTTCAAGGACTCTAAATTTGTCTTGGGTTTTAGTGAATACCATGAACCTGGTGATTCAGAAATATGCTACAGAATATGGCTGGTCACTTACTCAGTGGAGCCTCCTACAGTGATGATGTCTGCCTGTGAGTTTCTAATGCGATTTGTGTATGGAAATATAGATGTTGCTTCTAAAGTGTTTTTTTTTAATCCACACAGTCCTTCTCTGAAGGACTTTGTAAGGGGTTCTCTCTCCTTCCTTGGCTAGACCATTACAGTTACAGTCACTATCAGCGTTCAAGTTTTCTGTCGCCTGGTTTAGTTAGTGTGACCGTTTCAACTGGGCCTCTGATGGTGGAAATTCTTAGCTGATCTTTCTCATATTAAGTTTTCCATAACACATTTCCTTTATCAAAAGGAATACCTGAGGCAGTTTATTTTTTTCCAGACTAGCTTTTAATTGTTATGTGTTTTCATTATTCTGAGGGCTTATTACAGAATTTTGTTTATGAAATTTCTATATGATTACAATCTCATTTGTTAAGTAGATGGTTGGGATGATAGAGTTCTTGAGAAATCAGTTTGGCACTGGCATAAATCCATGTATTTGAAAGGATTGATTCTTGTTTTGTATTAGGGTTGGCTCCTCATAATTTTCCATTTGTTATATTATTATATGTTTGTTGCTAAACATGGGAAAGAGTCTATAGGAATTAAAATAAGTACGTTTTTGTTACTGCTCTACTTTGTCGGTTGTTTAAATGGCATAAATAAAAGTGTAACTTTTGTTGCAAAATTAGAAAGTCCATAGCCATGCATTTGACAAATGTAGCATTAAAATAAAAAGTATTCATTCAAGCCAAGTTTTAAACTTCATAATGCATTGACACCTGCTGTGTTCTTTTAAGTACTGTTACTACAACCAGCTACTCCTTTGCGGCTCCAGTGCCACCCTGTCTCTTCTCACTCTTTCCTATTACGAGTGAGGGAAATAATTGGTTCCTCAGAGAATTCTGGGTAGTAGTTCAGGTTAGATCACTGACTATTTGTAAAAGACTGGCTGATTCATTTTGAACTTATTGTTCCTTGATAAATTTGCTATTGTCATGGGGTAAAAGCAAGATACAGTTTCAAATTCTTTGTTGCAACTGAGTCAATTTTAATCTCATCCACTGGTGTTATGTTTGGGGCCACTTTAGGAAATGTCATAGTTTTGCATTAGCTATAAAACAATCCTGATTTGTAAAAGATCTTCAATTATTTCTCATTATATAGTAAGAAAATCATTCCTAGTATCTTTTTTATATCGTTAATTTTTTTCTGGTCCCAACTGCATCTGCTTTTTGGATTTTTAAGAACACCGATAGGAAGCTTTGCAGGTGCAGAATAACTGCTTCCTGGAGATGGCAATATTTTACAGCAGGTGACTGATTGCCTACTACTTGGGTGGTTTATGGTAAAGACAATCAAAGAGAAGCAATCCAAAAATGCTCTCAAAATCTGTAGTGGAGAACAGTTTTCCTCTAGCTGGAAATACACACAATAAGAGCTCCAGTGCCGAGGTGCATGGATGGAGAGTGAAGATCAGAAAGCCGGTTCAAACACACTGCAATGCCCAAGTATTCCCACGCCACAGCTCATCTTGGCTAATCCTAGGCAGCGTAAGGGCCACGCACCAGTTCCTGCTGCAGCTTAGCCTGTCTCTTAGAACACACTCACCCCGTGTTTGCTCTTTTACATCTGTCATACACTTATGCAAAAGTTCCCGGTAATATGACTGCTAGTCTTGGATCGGGGTCAATTCCAATCATCATTCCATTCAGTGATAGTAGGGTTTCTGCTTCCTTAGTGCATCGCCAAGCCTAGCATCATTCCTGTATGCAGTGCCACCATTTCCCTCTTGAATACTGCTCTACAGCATCTTTTTAAAATATCTAGTCTCATGTGGCATACAGAATTATTTAGCATCATTCTTCTATTATGTGTAGCTCTGTGACCTGATTATTTATATTACAAATCAAATACAGTATGTGATAAGACGTCCAAAGTGAATGACCCATTGGAAAGTCTTTACCAGTTTCAAATCATGCCAAAATCCCCAAACTACAAGTCAGTAATCAAATCAAATGTTTCAAAATTCAGCATGTCATGTACCACTGTGTGATACACCATTTAGTACTTTCATATTTCAGACCTTGTCATGGGCCCAACTAAGAATTATTTTTCTCCTAAGTCTTATTTTATATGAAAACCTGTTGAGAATGTGATATTATTTGTATCTCCTCCCTTGCTACAAGTCTAGGTCTAACCACTGACATTTGACATAAATTCAAACCTGCAAAGTTAAAAGCATGAACTTATACATGAGTCAAGCTGAGGCAGCCAGTGCTCTTTGAATGGAGTGGTATAAAATTCACATTCATGTGGACAGTCAGGGATTATAACAAACTATTACTGTGTCATTCTTTTGTGAATGTAAGTGGACAGCTGACCAAAATATCAGCTTTCCATTTGACAAGAAATATTGCCATATGGAAATCTGAGTTATTAAAAAGTAGAATTTCCCCCCATTCACTAAAATATAATTTSACATTTAAAATTTTCATGTTTCTTTTTGTTTACAGTGATGTTGTTACTTTACACTATGAATTAGACTGATTGTTAAGGAGATGCCAAACTAATTCAATAAAAATGTAAGAGAAATTTGAATCTAGAAAAAAGATAATTGTTTTACTGGGGATAAAATAGCAATATCTCAGGTCTTATCTCATTATAACATGACAGTAGTAAAACAGTCAGTGATATTACTACATTGTGAAATAACCTAAAAATAATAAAAAACATATAAAAGGTAAAGATCCACTACATTCTATGTTTTGCCCACAGAAATTAAATGTTATTGTTATTTGACCATATTTTTATGAAAGTGAGCTTCAAAAAAATTCTCTGCGAAGAGGTGAGGAGCAACTGAAAGTGCTTGGTGGTACATTTTTGGGCACAGTACTGATCAGGCCACTGTAAGCTCTGGAGAATCCCTGCAAAAGAACTCTAATTGGTAGATATGATTGAATTTTTTGTTTAAAATATTTACTCAACAAAGAAAATAGCTTTTTTTACACAAAATAGAAATTCCATTTAATGCTGACATTTTAAGTGTGTTGGTGAAAATTTGCAGCTTACTACTGTTCAGCAGTTTCCTTACCAGCCCTATTAATAGGGCAAAACTGTAACTTGCCTCTTCACAGGTCTGTCCAGAGAGGATATGTGAGGCACAGGACTGAAATCTCCTTGCAGGCATGCACCAGTTGGAGTTAAAATATCAGCGAGCAGTTCTGGGCCAGAGCAAACAGCTATGTCAGATTCCCAAGGAAGCCCGGAGAGGGAGGGAGGCACACTGTGTCCTTTTATCTGACAGCCTGTAGTGTCAAACAGTGACATATTACAAACATACCCTCGAAGGATGCAGACATGCTGTTCTGCACATGCTGTTCTGGTAATCCTGGAGGTATTTTACTTGCGCCCACGCAGCTACCACTGGGCTGTCCTACTGAATCGCTACCCCCTAATTCTCTCTCTTCAGCGCCTCTAAATGACCATGGGTTAGCCCCATGTGACTTTGAAATTTTGTATTACCTTTTCTCTCCAATACCGTGCAATAAAAGCTATCATTTAACTTCAGATCTAGCTGCACTAGTTTTACTTCTCCAGTCTCTCTATCTCTCGCTTACCGTTTCTTTTGGGCCAGTATGCAAATTCGAGTTGTATAACTAACCTGTGAGTCATTCTTCCACTTGCAAAATCTCTCTTTGGGTGGGCCTTGCTGGCTTTCAGTTAACTGTCTCTGCTGTTACCACTGGCATGGTTTTTATTCTCTTCTTTGCATAGCCCTCATGTTCATAATCATGATTTTTTCCAATGAACAAGTGTCATGTTTAATTATAACAGCCATTTCAGTCTTCAAAGCCTGTAGCACAGACAACATGCAATGTATCCATGATTGTATTCTCTTTTAGTAAATCTGATGAGTTCCTACTCCCCAAACCAAAACAAAGCCTCTTAATATTTACATTTCTTTATTCAAATAATGTTTACTTGTCAAAACTGTAGAAAGACAGAGACCAAGAAAACAAGACTTGTTATGCTGATTTCATTAATGCAGTGTATCAGTCTAATATGAGGCTGAGAGAATATGCTCCTTATTTTTATATTAATTAGTAATGTTTAGTTACATTTGTTTATTTAAATTGTGCTATTCTATTTCCAGAGAGCAAATCTGAAGTCTGGTAGAAACCTGGTAATTGTACAGTAATCATATTGCTTGTGATTGGTTAGTGCTTGCCCTCTGTCTCATGATTACCATTATAAGTGGAATGAAAACTCTAGAAACCTTGCTTATTTGTTGTGCGAGTGGTGGAGTCCTTGAAGAAGGGTGTATAAATCAAGTGGACATTAAAAATACAATGTATTACAATGTATATGTATTACTGCCTACAACCAAGTTGGGTACTTAACAGCTATTCCTTTTTGAAAATAATGCTTGYCATGGATTTTTCTTTAATAAAAGCTTTGGAAAAAAATCCAAGCATAAAAGGAGTGAGAGTGTTGCGTAGTGTTTAGGGAAAAAATTGAGCAGTTTTCTGTTAACTCTGCAATGTGCAAAGCAAATATGCTGTTGTTCTTGATTATTGATGAATAGGGTTTATTATCAAGGGATAGAGGAATAGAAATGGAAAACATTTGTACTGATACCTTTGTGAATTCAGCTATACCATCCTTTGAGCCTATGTTCTCCCTGGATTTTTTAAAAGTCAGATTTCATAAATAATTATATTAGGCTGGCATCCAAAATTGCATTCATCAGGGAAAAAAAATTATTTGTGTAAACAGAATGAACTTGAGTGAAAGTAGAAAGTTTTTTGTACAAGTTGGGCCCATTCAACTAAGGAACAGAGAATGTGTATCAATTCTGACTAAGAATCTATGAGCAGTTTGCAAACAAACAATGTTTAGATGAAGTATTCATTGAATGATCTTAAATAATAATCTCTAAAAATTATGCTTTATTCACCAACAAGAGATAGAAACAGAGACATCATCTTTGTTTTAGGGAAATCTGTTCTCAGATTCCTTGGAAAAGAGCATCAGCTGCATTTGGCACAGATTGCAGGGAGGGTAGAAAACTCGCCTGTAAATCATTCATGTAATCTCTGGTCTTCAAGCTGTTCCGGGGCTACTTTGGACCCCGAAGTACTTTAGACCAGCATCAGCACTAGCGCTAGCTCTAGCTCATGTCTTGCCATCAGGATCCACTTCAGCCCCCAGGGATCTTTGCAACTTTTCCGCCACATACCTTTTTCTAGCCCACCTGTGCAACCCACAGACATACCATATTCTGGGCAACTCTCCAAAAGACCAAACCCACATGCCAGCAAAACACAAAACAATTGGAAAATGATCAAGGAGTTTGTATTTTGAAGGAAAAAGAGGGCTAAAGCATTACCGAGCAAGAGGCCCATCAGTCCCAGAGAAGACAATGCCATCTTATGTAAAACATTCAAATCCTAGAGGAACTGAATCAGAAAAATAGTAAAGAATGGAGATTTAAGATGCTTATGTAGAAGGTAACTTTCATGTTTAATAGGACATGAGAATCAATTACAAAGAATTAAAATATGTTAAAAGCTATGGAGTAAGTTAATCAGGACTGAGGAATTTGATTATTGGGGCCAAATGATGGAAAATGAGACAGTGCAAACTGACTAGAAAATGAAATACTGTCCCAAAAATTATTTTATAATGTTTTTATGTTTTAGACACCTTTTATATGAACTACAATGACATTTTAAAAAGAAGTGTGGGCATTCGCTGTTCATGATGGTAATAGAAGAAAATCAGGAAACACTAAAATATATTCTTGATAACTGACTAAACAGAACACTTTTTAGAGTATGAGAAATTTTAGATACTGTGAATCTCAACAATGAGAGACAGATTTGCTTTGAGGGAGTAAAAGTGGAATAAGAACTAAGAAGCTAAGATTTTAAAAGACATGTAAGAGATTTAGTCATCTAGCTTAAACTGTTGAAAATATTAGTAATTAGAGGATATACAATATGAGACTCGGCAATGATAAGTGCAAGTGATGTTTTAGTRGACCTATTTAATCATGTTTTCAGGCACCTATGCCTGGGCCAACAGAATTAATCGTGAAATTTTTCTCCTGTGTTGGGCTGAACTCAGCTGAATGTGATTAAAATTTTCTCTATTGACTTGGAAACTGGCTCTGAAACATAATGATGTACAGCAACATGTTCATACAAATTAGTAACAATTCTTTTATGTARATCCAACCAATGTAAATAAGGATCACTTTTAACAAAGGATTTTCTTTATTACTGTATGTTTTTCTGCAATAACAGTACACTATTTTAATTTTTTTGCCTCTTAATGGGTTATGATTTAACTAGGGAATTGCATTGAAAAAGTGGCTTCAGTTTCCTCATTCCTCTGATTTTAATGAAAGCCAAAAAGCTAATCTCAATGACTAGTACGTGACACAGCCCCCTCTCCTCCCTACTCCTCTAATACTGTCCTGGTAAACTGCCTTGTGTCATTCATATTTTTTTCTCTAGTATTAATAAGTACACAGGATTTAGTTAGCAAATGTTGTTACAGATAGATCGTTCCTCAGCACTGATACATTTTTTTCTTTCAAATCCTAAAGGCTCACTTTGGGTGTACATATAGTTAGCATTTGTATGGTAAGAAGTATCAACTTACAAGGTGAAAAATATCAGTGATATGCGAAGGCCTCTACACTGGATTTTTATGATTTTTTCATCACTGAGTAGCAGCATGGTAAAAATTCCTAGCTGACATCCCCAATGCCTATATTTGCAATGGTGAAGCCTAAAAGCCACCTGAAAGTGGGTAGAGGCTGGGGAATGACACTGGAAAACCAATGTAGATTGGCAGCCACCATCTCTGGAGGAACTTTTCTTCCACGTCTCTGAATGTGGAAGAATTTTGCAAATTCATTAGTTCCTTTTTGTTGCCTTATGTAGTAAAAGCTTTTCTTCCCAATCTTTTTATGGATTAAAAAACCATCATAGGGTGTGGTGAACTTTTAAATGATGGATAAGATTTCTTGAAATGGTTTCCTAAGTTAGACATTCAGGTCTATATTGGTGAAAATGAAATCATTTCAGAACATAAGTATCTGGCACTTAACCAATTCTCACTGAAAGTTAGTTCATATACCTTTTTTGATAACCTTGTCTGCATAAATATAATATGAACTTTGGCTCCATAGTATAAATGTAAGTGCATTATAGTTACTGATCAGCATTTTGAAAAGTTATTAGTGATTTTGGGAAACATACTTTTTGTGAATACTAAGACACTCAAAACTGTTTGTCACCTCTAAAAAATATGAGCTGTTATTCATGGCTGAGTATGTAGTTACTGTTATTAATATGCTCATGACTTAATTATCATGGCCACTGTACCAAGAACTTCTCCAGACTGTAGGTCTGTTTACATAACACCAAAAAGAAATGGATATAAGGTTTTGAATCTGTTTCACATTTGCTGTTCGGATGCCTTATGACTCAGATGTCCTATTTCTTTTTGCTCTTTTTCAGGCTGTGGAATGAATGATTGTTCAAGTCTTTGAGATTTGGCTATTAAGATGTTTGAAATCAGAGTGATTGCTACCATCCTTTATGTGACCTCTGATGGAAGAGTCCAGAGGCAATACTGTAAATTGTCTTTCCACGTGCACATATTCTATCAGGAGACAGAGTAGCATATTTTGAGATTAAAGCTCAACATCAAATAAAAATCAATTTCATCAGCAGTTCTCCAGTTATAACTGTTATAGTTACTCTTATTTTGACATAACACCTCAAAGATTAAAGTGTCACTAAGTTTTTAAGTTGGGTCTGTTTTCTGTTGATAATATGAATTTCATCTCTTAAATTTACTACAAATTAGGCTTCAGGGACCTATAACAGATTTCATTTGAATCTATCCCAATTTGACAAATCATTTAAGCACATGCTTAAGCTTGTCCTTCTTCTCAAAGTGTTTCAGCATATGTTTAGGGCTCGGTAGGGACAGTGAGACATGAGTATGTGCTAACAATTAAATTTGAAAGTTAAGTGTGTGCTTGAGTGTTTTGCAGAATAGAGATGGACTCCTAAATTGAATAAGTAGAATGAAGTGTCTGTATCATTCCCCTGTGTTGAAAACTGCATTTCCAGCTATGAGTAAGTTCAACTTAAAGAAAAAAGAAACCTGCAGAAGAGAGTCCTGTTGTTTTATCATTAATCGATATGAACAAAACAGAAACCCTCCAGTTTCAAGCCGCAGTGCACTAGATCTTTGAAACTGCATTTCCCCTCAGCCCCATCTTCTTGCTAATTTCCATGTACAGTTTATGTTCTGTAACTGAAATCAAAAGACATACTTTACATTTAATGCTCTTTGAAGTTAGTGTTTAAAACAAACAAACAAAAGGAATTAAGACAACATAAGCTCTGTCTTTCAATTTAACAAAATAACTTACAAAAGGACAATTTTGTTTTGACTGGAGAGTTTATTCACATGATTTAAACCTTCCACATTCTTTCTTTATTTTTCTTGTTTTAAGATAAGGCCGAGTTCTTTTATCTGCTGGGCAAGATCCTCTTTTTCTTGTGGAAGAATGTCTCATCTCTATTGCTCTGAAGCTGCACAGAATATATTTGCATTAAAAATACAGTTTTTGCTGGAGAGTTTTTTATCCGAAACAAAGAACAAGTTGCAGACCATTATACATGTCCTTTTTTCCCAGGTTAGTTTTTATGAGTGACCTACTAAAATCTTCACAGAGCAGAACAGAGTTCCTTATAACTTGAAATAACAAAACTGAGTCAAAAATTCATCCTCAAAAATCCATTCTTCTCTGTCCTGTGAGTGGATTTTTCTTCACATCAGTGACTTTTGTGGACAGTTTTGCTAATTCAGAGCAAGGAGAATAAATATTTTGAAATGGTTCTTCCTAGAGTGTGTCTTGTTTTGGGCATAGAAGAGGCAATTGGGTAGTTCAGATTCTGTTCCCGGCTCTTGGCTCTTCTACAGACTTGCTGGTTGTGTCATTCAGTCTAGTTGTCCAAGTTCTTTTTTTTCATGAACTTAAGTTAAAGAAAGAAATACTCCAGGTATTTCCTGGAGTAATTGCCTCCTACTTTGCAGCACACCTCCAAAAGAGCATTGCGATGGCAGCAAGGCACTGACCCACCAGCCCAGCCCAACCGAGTTCACCAAAGGATTCAGGAGTGGGAGCCCAAAAGAGTAGCAAACTGTTACTGTTACTCTGAGAATAAGACATCATAACATTATGCTTATTTCTTTGCTCTGCAGCAGTTTCAAGGCTTGGAAAGTCCTTACGAAATTTGACAGTAATTTATGCTAATGATGTTTTAAAGCCAAACTGCTTGCTAGTAAAATGTGTTGCTACTCTTTTTCCTTCAGTGGTTTTTCATTCATGAGAACAGATTATGGTCCACAATATTCATGAAACACACTAAAATGACAATTCATGGATCTCTAAAAAACAGTTTCTTGGTCCAGAAATTCAGGATTACTTTTCTAGCCCGGAGACTGCCAATTCATTATTGTCCTAATCAGAGCATGTGTAACTCAAAACTTGACTTCGATTCAGATGTAGCCTTTGTTTGGAGTCTCCTGCACCACCAACATCTGTTCCTTTCAGTAGGATTTTTCCACTTGGATCCTGACCTGCTCTGCCAGCCGGTGTCTCTGGCCCTTCTCCAGCCTCACGCTGCCAGGAGCACACGGTGTCCACCCCTCTGCACCTGTCTGCTCCCGCAGCCCAAAGTGGGGTGAGCGCTGAGGCAGTGCCAGYGCCGCAGAGCAGAGCTCGGGCCAGGGGCTTGGGTGAGCTGTGTGTTGCCCTATGCACGCGGGAGATCCCTGGGAAGGAGCTGCGGCTCCTCTGAGGCCATGAGCTGCTGACAGTCCCAGCTGGTGATAAATCCCTGTGCAAGTGCCGTTCCGTTTTCTCTCCTGATCTGTGCTAAGATATGGATAAGCTTCATATTTTTAGTGTATGCTAGTATGCTTCTTTTGCCAGTAGTACCAACATGGCCTATATGGAAAATGAGGAGTATAATAAAACAGGATGAAGAAATCTTGGGGGAAAAAAATCACTTGCTTCAGAGGGCAGGATCAGGAACTTCTGAAGCTGCAGAGTTAACTAAGAGCAGACAGTTTTTCAAAAAAAAATTGTGAGTTGTCTGGTTATTGCTGTCCAGTGGACCAAGGACCTAAAAGTCTGCCTGACCTGTCTTAGTTTCCCTTGTACTAGTGCACTTGCTATCATCATTCCTGGTTTATTCACTTGCACGATGGTAGTGCTCAAAGGCTCAGCTCATGACTGTGTCCCTATTGTGCTGGCTACTGTACAAGCACAATTGCAGAGAGAAAACCGTTTTTTGGAGGGACTACTAATGTCAACATTTTCAATATACAGAATAAAGTTATTTTTCTAAAACCATTTTACTAAGTAAATCTGTTGCAAATTCCTTGAGTATCAAATTACACTAGCTAGTAAATTTGCAATAACAACTTGATATTAATTCTTTAGCTTTAGCATTCCTATGATTTTCTTGCTGTGTGCCCTTTAGTTTCCCTTTACATAATGCTGCTGATGATTACTTCTATATTTTCCATAGTATTCGTTTGCCAAAGGCCTGAAATCATAGTGAAGATAAGAATATTAACCATCCAAAGTGTAATGATACATTTTCCCCTTCCTATTTGTTATAAATTATTGCCCAGTTTTCAGAGGTGAGGAGTACTGGTGCCGGTGTGAATTAGAAATATGCTGAACTATCTTAGGTCAGGATCTGTTTGTTCAGTATAGATGCACTTTTTCTTTTCAAATAGCAAATTATGTTAATGTCAGAAACATCTGCTGTAAAGCAAAACAAAAATTTTCTAAAGCATACAGAGGTCTGTATCTCTATGACCCTTGTGAAAATGAGAGGGAATATAAAATAGGTGTAAAGTATTCCAGTTGCAATCTGATATCATTTGCGTTGGTTTAAATGATTCATCAAAGTCCAGGGCAGCAGTGTTTGTATCTACTGCATTTATTTAGAAACTTGTCTGGGAACAAAACAGAAAGTTTTGGGAGGTTTTGAGGGACAGGAAAAAGAAAATCTAAATTTTGGTCTGGGGCTCGGAGCACAAGGTGATTCAAAGTTTGATTAATCTATTTTTATTACAAAACAATTCATGCTTTTAATTAATGCCTCTACTTGGACTCTTGACAGAAATCTTGGAGTGGACACAGACATTCCTAATGGACACACATTCTTAATTTAAAAATTTTTCAAGTTACTTCAGCATATTAGGTATGTTAACTCCTATCCCCTGCCCCCTCTTTTTAAACAATAAATGACAGAATAGTCTGGAAAATTTGTATTACTACTAGCCTGCAGTAGCCTCTAGTGGCCTGAGGCAACTGGTTGTGTGCAAAATACAAATGCTGCTTGCGCCCATTACTTTACTTTTTTAGATACGTGTGAGTTAAATACATATCTWTATCTGCTGTATTTGAGATAATACTTGGTCCTGGGCCAGTGTAATGCAAGACAAAAAAAAMCCCCTTCATGTACATTTTCAGCAGAGCAGAAAAACAAGTCTGAATTTGAATTTATGTTTATTATGCTTGAGCATTAGCTAAGAAGCCTTTACTGAAGTTGTAGTCAGCGTAACAGAACGGGTATTAATTCTGTGTGAGAGTCCAGGCTTGGTCAAGGCTTTCAGGTCAACTGGTTTTTACCTAGCTAGAGTCTTAAATATCTCAGAAACACCTTACTTATGGAAAGAAACACAAACTCAGTTTTATGCATTTTATTAAAAATATTTAAAGAATGAACACAGAAAATTCTGTCACAAATGCTAGGCTATGACTGATAAGCAAAACAAACACATATGAAAACAATAAAAATATCCAACCATGAGGAAATCAACAAGCTAGTTTTGATATTAATTTAGAATTAAAGTATCAGATTAATATTACAAATAAGCCTTATAAACTCTAAGGAATGATTTAAGAGCAAGGCTGTTCATAGAGTTAGAAACCCTAACAAAATCATTTTAACTGAGTCAACTGAATGTAAGCTGAGGATGACTGAGTATTTTGCTGCTGAAATCAAATTACTGTTTCATTTTTGAACCACCAAATCAGAGCCAAATAGAAAGTTTCCACTCTTGAATTGACATTGTGATGGCTAACACTTCCCTTCGTTTTCCTCCTCAGTAGAGATATTAGATTATGGGTCTTGAAAGAACACTCTGATTAGTGGAAATATAATAGATGACAGCTTTATATTTTTTTAAATCATAAACCCAGAAGATAGAACCCATTTTACTGAATATCTTTATGAGATTGTTTCAAGAATCCTTAAACCTGTCTGGCATCTTCCTTGTATAGACACTGTAAGCCCATCCGGACATGCGTGCATACAATATACTTTTACACTCTATAGTCAAAGGATAAAAGGCTTGTCCGTCTCCCAGCTAATAAAACAAAAGACAAAAATAGTAAAAAAAAAAAGAAAGAAAGAAAAGAAAAGATACAAAGTATAATCAGGTGTTTCAAGATCCTAATCTCTGGATTCTTCTTGAGGTAGAACAATAGTCATGAAGCCAGAAGATGTTGGTACAATGCTCTTAGCCAGTGGTCTTTCTGTACAAGGAGAGACTAGTTAAAGGCTAGGGAAGAATCTTTTTTTATAAAATAACTACTTTGTTTCAAGGTGATTTGGTCTTGGATTCTGGAAATTCCCTTTTCCTTCAAATAGCTTGTTGAACTGAAAAACAAAACTTCTCCTGCTTATCCTTAACTCCAATGATTTATGAGCGTCAATCACTCTGTCTTATTGCATTTCTGTCCAATCTCTATGTGTGAAACCTGGGACTATGCAACTCATTCCACTAAGGTCTGAGATAGATATATCATTGTTGTTGTTATTATCAACATGATAAAGTCAAACTTGCACTTTTTGGGGGCGTTTAAATCAAGTTTTTCTCTGTAGAGTCACAGGAGACAGAGATTGCTCCAAACAGTCATGCACAGCACCTTCATTAGGTCCCTGCTTTGAAGTGACCTCTGGAGAAGCTTCTCTCTCTCCACTAACTCTATAGGGATCTAGAGAGTCATTTCTTACTTCATCACCTAAATTAGGAGCCTAAAGTTAAAGTGGTGTGAGTATTCCCAATATGTCACTATTTTACAGAAATGCAACCTCAAATTGTATGACAATAACTGACTGAAAAGGCTAACAACAGCCAGGTTTCCACTGGTGACTTAAAACAAAATATGAGCGTTATGTAACCCAGCTGCATCATTTATCTTGCAAGGAAGATCGTTTAATAATCTATATTTTGGAACCAGTGCATAAATCAAAGTTTTCACATTTTATAAGATTTTATCTTGATAGAGAAAGGTTACCACCCTCTGGAAAAAAAAAAAAGTCACAGCAAATCTATGTTACTATGTAAGCCAGTTGTTTTATAATTGTGAATTCCAGGTTTGATGTTATGATTTTCAAATAAAAGCAGATCTCAAGGGAAGAAGGAAAGGCAAATTATGCCAGGGTGTACTTTCATGACCAGTTTGAACCAATATAAATTCACACAGCTGCCAAAAAGGCTATCCCCATTCTCATTGCACATACACATTGGCTTTTCATCTGTCAGCACCTGTCTTATGCAGCTGTGGGGGCAGCCAGATCAGGGTACTGATCTTGTTGAAAACTAGACCCTTTTCAGTCCTTGTATTAATTTTCATTCATTTGGATCCTTGGGCAATCACAGCAATGCTAGTGCTCACAGAAGAAAAGTAGCAGGTATATACAACTGAAATACTGAAAAGAGTAGGACTGTCCCTTTTTGCAGAAGAATGCAGTCAGATCAATTTAAATTGATAATGAAAACATCCCCTTGGTTAGGAGAAGCATAAATAGGATTTAATCATATGATAAAAACATATCTATGCCCGTATTTACATGAGAAAACATGCTGGTATATTTACTGCAGAATAAACTATTCTGGAAGAGTTAATTACATGGGCTTTCTGTTCCAGAATGGAAATCACTGTCATCCTAGAATAGTTACTCCAGAATAATATCAATTTTTAAGTACAGTCTCTCCATCGAAATTTATTCAGGAACAGTTGGGTTAGCCACTTTCCTCAGCAGACAAGACATAAAAAGGATTGTTTGGAGTACTAAGAATGTACTTAGTGTTGACATTATTCTTGGAAAGTTTGGAAAAATCTGTCTGTTTACTTAGTGTAGATAGCAGAGTATACTGACATTTTCTTGCTTAACACCTGAAAACTCATCTTTGCTCTTTTTCTGTTCTGCTGAATTGTAGCTGCTCAGTCTAATTGCTTGAGAGGGGAATCAAACATAGTGTGATACTTAAGAATCCCAGGAACAAGTCTAGAGAGTTAGTCTTACATATAAAACCATTAATGCAGCTCCACACCTCAGTAGAGCTGTAGTTCCCCGTTCCTAATCTTTCTTAAGACTAAACTAAACCAACCTAAACATGCATACACCTTAGAGCTCAGATGTTTGAGTTGCTCTGTTACTCATTAGCATTATGTGAAGGAAAGGGCAAAGCAGTCTGGATAGTATAAAACACACACTTCACCACTGGACCGCTGCCCAGAGCCTGAATCAAGCCCAAGTCAATCCTTATTGATGTTCGAAATATTTCAGGCTGTTTTTTTTTCTCTTTCTTTTGTATACTTCTCAGGTCTTCTTAGAAACAAAAATTAAAAATGATGAAAATGCTAGGACAGATTTTTGTCTGATGACGTACAGGAAGTGGTAGAAATTAGCATTAACTTTTTCAACTCAAGAAAGCCTTAAATATGTGGTTCCTGGATTTCCTTGGAGTCAGTTGTAACTCAGGCTTATCTTTACTAGATAGCATGACTCATTTAATTAGGAGAAAGACTGTATGTTCACAAATGGGGGAAAATACAGTGTTTCCATCTGCTGTGATTTTACTGTGACTCTTGAGGCGGCTGCTGTTTTTTCAGAAATAACTCAGCTTTCATTTGAAAACTTATGAAGTAAGGTTCTCTCTCTTACACTTACAGAGTAAAGCTTGGAAAATGTGATTGTCCATGGCTAAAAAGCTAATAGGTTTTTAAAATAATTCAAAAAGAGCAACTGAAAAAACCCCCACCATTTTGGGACCTGGCTCACATTTTTAGTATTTGGGGTTGGCAGAACTAGGAATAGAAATCTGCAAGGAGGATGGGATGAAATAAATCCCAGGTATCCCTA
The DNA here is from genome assembly GCF_003343035.1 of Apteryx rowi. Lineage (NCBI taxonomy): Eukaryota > Metazoa > Chordata > Aves > Apterygiformes > Apterygidae > Apteryx > Apteryx rowi. The sequence continues at coordinate 288,734 of NW_020450783.1, forward strand.
GCCTGAATGGTTGATGATTTTATCTAAATATATCTCTGATATTCATAAGTAGAGGCAGGATGGTCCTGCTGGAAGAGCACAACTCTATCCCATAGCACTAGGAAACAGGACACCTGGATTTTTTTCTGCTTCCCACCTTTTAACAATCTGCCTACGCATTTTTCAGAGTGGTGTGCACTCTGTAAGTGAATGCAATGGTCTCTCGGGAAAACTTAGTCCTTTATCTTCTGTGTTTCAGTTCCTTATACATAAAACAAGAGATAATGATAATCCTTTTCATTTCTGGGCCTGTATTGTCTACCTATTTTTAACGCACAATAAATAAGTTGTGTTATGGTATAATACTTATTTCACAAAAATTAAGTGTGATGGAACTCTTCTGCAGCCAATAAACGTGCCTACTGTAAGGGTAGAAGGAATCATGACAATGAGCTGCGTAACTGAAGGCGACCTGTGTAACTCATGCCACAGGACCTTACCTATAGGCAGTGTTTGCATAAGGTCCATAACTTCCAATTCTATTTGTTTTACAACTATGTAAACTGAATGTGTTGAGAAATGACAGCAAGTCAGCAGTGGAACCAAGAGTTCCAGTTATAGTGTATGAAGAGTTAATAAATGATTAGTGGATGTTTTAATAAATAATTATAGGTTGTTTATAGAATGGTCAAAGGTGACTTATAATCATCTTTATCACGTACTACTGATGTACGTAGAACCATCTGCAACCATCTATAATAATCTGCAACCAACTATAATAATCACAAAAGCTACAAGGGCTTGCAATATGCTTTAAAGAATCTATTAGCCACAAGTTAACCCTCTATAAACCATTTCAACTGGAATATTAAAGGGAAGCGTGACTAAACTGAGCTCCAGGTTCTGATTTTAAACTATGAACAGGATAGGATTTGTTTTTCTTAAGTGGACTGTCTTATATTGGCTGTGTGTCTTTAAGACCAACATGTCATCCTAGATACATAGCTGTAATTCTTTTTTTGTGATTCTGTGCCTTAACATCATTACTTGTGTAAAGTCTGTTTTCCCCTTTTCCAGCTATATGGGAAGTGATGCTTCAACAAATAACGGACAATATTCACAGCAGACGGCTTCATGATTTTATTACAAGCCCTGGGTTACTTCTGTAAAATGTCAAGAGCAGTAGTTAGCCGCCATAATTTCTTCAAAACAACTGAAATGCACTAAAATGAACTGTTCAACACATTGCCCTCTCTCACTTTTACTTTTGTTACTGACAGCCCATTTCAATATATAAACATATGCTGGGCAGATATTTTGAGTTAAATGCCTGCTATCTCTCCATTTCTACACCTTAGAATTTCTTCCTTATTGGCCTGTTTGCAGCCCAGCAAGTGAAATGGTACTTTCTGAAGTCTAGAACTCACCACCAGGCAAATGCTTTAGAGTGAAGTGTGCGTACGTGAGTGGAGGGAGCCATGAGAAATCCCTAGGCCAGCAGGTTGTGTGCCAGATCCATCCTGGGAGGAGAATCTTGTGAATGAACAGCAAACTCAAATACAGGGTTAAGCAGTTGTGCTGCAACTTCTTAACAGAGACATTTAAATGTCGAGCTGTTTGTCTCAGTTTGATGTGAGCACACAAAAATACCCAAGCATTTAAGAAATGCAAAGTTGGCTCAGGACTTGTCACTGTTCCTATTGGTATTACACTAGTAGTTAGCAGCAATTCAGGACAACTTATGTGTCTCGTCTACTGGACCTGAGTGCCTGAGAATGAAGTTGGTCCAAAGGGGCAAGTACTTGAACAAGTAAGTCCCTGTCTCTCGGCTCACCCAGTGAAGCTGAGTTGTATTAATGAAAATGAAATTAAGAAGAATCATTGCTTGAGTGCTAGGGGCTAGTGTGTGACATATGTCGTCTTCCCAATTTCCAAAGTGGAAGCATCAACAATGTATAGACTTTAATTCTGTTTTCTATGTGATATTTAAAAACATCAAATTAGTATTATGAATAACTGACTGGATTCAGTGATGTTCTTTAAAGCTCTATATCACTAAATTAAGGTATAAAATGGGATTCCTCATAGAGTGGATATAGTATATGAGCTGAGTTAAATTCCCTCATTTGTGAAAAATTTCAGTAGTAGTCAGAAGAGGGAAAATGAAGTTATTTTAAACTCTCCAGTTACGGTTATCATGACTGAAACAGCTTCTGTGTGTTTACATATATGAACTGAGTTGATATGTTGATTGAGTTCCTAAGGTTCAGATATCAACATTATAAAAATTGTGATGATGACTGGCAGCAGCTAATGTGCTTTTGATTGTCAGCTGTTGGAAGAAAGTGGCTGGTAGTCAAATGGGTGGGAAAGTTTTCCACTTGACTCTTTTTTGCATTTTCTTCTTAGTTCGGATTTGCAGTACACAAGGTTAGAGAATTTTACAAGACTTTTTGTCCTATGCACAGGACTCTTTCATTGAAAGACGGGGACAAAGTGTAGACAGATGAGTCATTTGAGTGACTATGTGACCCTACATTTCTTTTAACAGGAAGAAAATTAATTCCTATATATTAGCATACTTTTTTTCCCCTGTTGCCTATAAAACTGATGCAAAGTGTTGAGATCTACCAACTGTATTGCTGTCACTGATGTTTTTCTTATTCCAGTAGTGTGTCTGTAGGTGACTGTACATACGAGTTATTTTTATATTCTACTTCTGCTAAAGAAATGTCAAAGTCAGTGTTGGCTGACTGTTGTACATTACTATTAGCAGCTTACAGTTTCACTGTTATTACTATATTGCTGTAATACCATCATTCAAACCAATTAAGATTAAAATTACTAATTATATCAGTAAAATGTACCTCTCCTGATACTAATGTCAGGGTGCAAATTTGAAAAGATCCTGTAACTTTAGAGCTAAAACTTGCTTCCAGGCAGAATTATACCCAACTAGACTTGTGTCTCAGTAGCTTTAAAGATTTTTCTAAATTTGGAGCTTTTGATTTTAAACCTGAGGATTTTTTTATCATTGTGCAAAAAACCTAGCCACCTGAAAGCAATGAACTCCACCATGAAAGAATGTGCCTGTTTTTCTGGCATGCTCCCACTGTCTCAGGTATTGCAGAGACACGATTCACAGAGCTGAGCAGGACTTTAATAGCCCATGGGTCTGTGCAGTCTCTCTGCACAGGTGTGAATTTTGACCAATGCTGAGAATTTACTCAAATTCCTTTGCAATTAGGACAGCCAGTCAGCTGGAATCTACTTCAAGAGAAGGAAAATTGTATGCACAGCTAGTACATCCAGATAATTTTACTTTTAAAATGATAGTCACAGCTTACATATTTGAGATAACAGATGCAGCACTGCCCTGCAGCAAAGCCTTACTCTGCTTATCACGTGATTGTTACATTAGGAATATATCCTGCTTAAAAATAGAAATGCCTGCTGCACCAGTTTTGGTAGTAGAGGAGTGCTCTGAGTTAGAGAAGTCATTAATATAAATGTTTTTCATACAATTTTCAGTTGATTAAGTTTCACTAATCAAATCCACATATCACACCCCTTTAAGCAGTAAGTATTAGCATATACGGAGAACCAAAAATTCTGATGAGTATTTGCACTGCATTTGCTCAGGAATGATTTGGAAACTGGGTGAAAGACCAAGAAAGGGGAGAGTGTGCTAGAAAGGATGACTGTGTTTTAGCAGATGCTAACATGTAGCTGACTTTAAAATTACCAGGGAGGTTCTCAGAGAAATGAAAGGTGCTAGTCTCACTATGTGGGCAAAATCCCAGTTGAGCGAACCATGTCCTACCTGTTTAGATTCTTCTTGAAATGAGTCTTGGGAATGAATGTATGCTTCGAGATTTCATTTTTATGAAAACAAGACTGAAACTAGGAAATGTCCAAGCTTTTCATAAAGTAAGTCATTTTCACCCCAATCTGTGTTCAGGTATTTGTCTGTTTCAGAGGCAAACCTAATGTAGGATAACTGGCACTGAAACAAAAACCACAGTGTAGTACCACAGACGTACAAGGCACCCTGCTGTTTTCAAAGCTGCATCTGTGCCACTGGTTGCACTGCTGGTTGTACTAGCAGCTACAGGATTGCAGTGCTGTGCCTGCTCTGACAGTGTTGACAAGATACTGCTGAACTCCACACCTTTAGGGGACGGTGCTGTGGAAAATTCCTGACGTACTTTTCTGACATTACACTGCTACTGAACATCCGTGATTTGGTCTCACCATCACACCAGGGCCTCATATCAAAAATACTGAATGGCATTTCCGCAATGTCAGCCAACATTTTTCAGGCTGAATGGCACCCGCCATCCCATCGTTCGCTGAGTTACTGTCCTGTAATGAAACTAGGATGTAAAATGGGGTTCACCTGAGTACACGAACGGCCCCTGCAGAAGGTGTATGCCCAATAGACTGCTGAAAGGGGCTTTACAGCACTTCTACAGCTCTGGAACAACATAAAGAGGTGTAGTGGAGACTGTGATTTTCTTGTTCTGGTCCTTCTTGACTCACAAAAACAAAAGAAAGCTCTTGTCTGTGCAAGCCATTTCATTCTCTCACTTATCCCATATTATTTAGTTGCTAGTGCCTGGAAGTCAGTGGAAAGCCCTTAAATAAATTACAAAGAAGAGCCCACTGCTGTGCTAAATATGAACGGGATTTAAGAACCTTTGTGACAGATCCTGGACAGCTGAATATAGAATTATTTCCCAATTGGAGAAAGAAATTGCTTCCTAAAGAGATAAGAAACAAAACAGGAAAATGCAAATAGGAAATGGGAATTGATTTTAAGGATAAAACCAGAAGAAAGACTATATTTATTGTCCTAATCTATTGCATTTTTTAAACTTAGTTTATTACTGATAATCTGCAAATATTTCAGTGCTATAAAGGAGTGGAGTGCAAAGTATTTTAGAAGGTAAGGGAAACTAAAGATAAGTAAAAGGCCACAGTAAAAGACTTGTAGCTGGAGTGACTGTAATTCATGTGGAGTCTGAACAACTTTGGCTTTCTACTAATAACACAGCAGGAATGAGAGGCTGTGAGGGAGAGTGTCTGAGCCTCCTTAGCAGTGCTCTGACTCCCAAAGGACTCAGTAAAAACTAAGAAAAGCCAGGTCAATTAACTCATAATTGTGGGCGATGCTTCCTTTTCTTTCCATGCCCCTTGCTGACATAAATACAATTTCTTTGGCCAGCTGATATTGTAACCTGCTATCAAAAGCTACACYGAATGACAGGTTCTGGAAGTTACTAGTCATCTGATAAAATAAGTTGGAAGGAATCCAATAATCTTGAGAAAAATACAGTTTCTTTCACCAAGAGAACATTGCTTTCTTCCTTTTGCTGTCTTCCTTCTTACTTGGCTATCTCCCTCATCCTAGTGCAGCTGTGACTGAGAAAATGATAAATATTTGGAAATCTGCACAGTGTGAGATTTTTTTCCAGTTTCTGTCAGAGCACCTCATTACTCCTGAAACAGCCAGACTACAGGCAGGAGTATTACTCTTGAAACTCGAGTCTACCACAGGTGGGCAGCAGGCAATAAAAATGACTAGTATCAGGATCTAAGAGTCAGAGAAAAGACAGATAGGACAAAATCTAACCAAGAACTCTAGTCAACCCCAAGGTCTCTTTCAACTTAACATCTGATCCAAAATCCACCTGCGTCACTGAAGTCTTTCAGTTAAAAATGGAATTTGAATCAGGTCCAGCTTAATAAGTACCACTGAGGCCTAGCAGTTGTTGGGAAAAGGTATAGGCAGGTGCCCTGGTAGCGCTATTCTTATCCAGTCTGTCCAGCAATCACAAGTTTAGCTGCAAAGGAAGGGTTGTAATTTCAAGACAGGGTCTGTTCTGGGGACAAACTGCACTCAGTCCCAGCTTGAGCAGCTCTGTAGGTCTGGGGAAGCTAACAAACATTAAAGGGAACCGGGATCAGTTGGGTGACGGAGATGTGGAAAGACTTTTCAGAGAGAAAGGCAATTGGAGAGGAATCTTTCCAAGGAAGATGTTATCATTTTTGAAATGTGGTTCATTGCGGGAGAATAGTATGTTTTCAAGCAGCTGCTCCATATATTGGACCACTTTTCCCTATGAAACTAAAACTTTGTAAGTTACATTGCCAATGGATGAGGTAAGGAATAATAATTTTTAAAACCTTCATTATTTCCAGATGATTCACTGGTATAAATGGTACCTAAAAGTAGGTAAACTCACACTGTTGGTGTTCCAGGTTGGGACTGAGAACAGGTGAAATCTGTGTTACCTAAATTAGAAGTGGGTAAGTGGACATCACATTACTGAGCTGAACCTTCAGCCTAGACTGAACTTTTTAAGGTTTGAGCCAGTTTTTCTCTTCCTCAGGTTCATGTACCACTGTGCTTTTCCTTTAGGCCAGAGTAGAAATGAGAGAAATAAAAAATCACCAGGAAACCATATTTGAACATGGTTGAAAATGCAGAAACTGCCCAAAATCTTTGCTTGTGAACTTGTCTCTGTGAGATTTCTAGGTTGAAATGCAGGCTGTCCTTTAGTTAAGTAGCTGAAAGTGGAAGCTGATGATCTGAACTGGACATGCCGTTTGACAATTCCCTTCTTGCCTTTTGACAGTCGAGCATGAATCTTCTTGAGGAAGAAAACAAATAGGTTTATTTGTTTACAAACTTCACTTCTCCAGCAAACAGTAGCTACAACAAATTGTTCAGTTAAGAATGTAATGAAATCCAGTTATTTTTTAAACAAAAATCTTTTTTCCAGCAGCTGAAGTCCTGGCATGAAGCGCTCATTGTTTAACAAAGGAAAATATCCAGCTCCTTTTTTCCTGCTTCTGTGTGGTCTGTCAGATACTTATCAGAAGAAATGTGAATTGCAACTTGCTGCTCAGCCACAACATGGACATACTGTACCCCTTGGGAGGGATTATATGTATTCAAACCAGAGAGAATCTCCTGCATTGCTTCTTCCCCTCCCATGTGACAACTCTACTTTCTAAATACAAGAAACTGTTCGAAGCAGGCTGACTGTGGAGGCTGCTTTGATGTCCTGCCATCACACTGAGCTGTGGAAAGCCTTCTTGTTGTCTTATGTAGGGAGCAGTTGAGGATATCAAAGGGAAGATGGGATGTTAAATTTTTATTGATGAATGTTTAATAGTCTGGGTTGTAAGCTGTCATGAGTAATGCAGTAAAAGGATTCATTCTGAATCTTGCTGTTTGCCATACAGTGCCTGAAAGTGATTAGTCTTTAAAGAGTACAAATCTTTATTTTTTTTTTCCTCCAGCAATTTATTTTCTGCTGCAGATTAAAAGAAATCTATCATGATACTTAGGAGAGAGTCAAGTGGGCACATTAGGTTAATGCACCAGTCTCTCTCAGCTTGAGACCTGAGTTTGAATCAGGTTTACAACAAAAAAGCAATGAATTTAGCACTGTTCTCTGAAAGCCAATGTGACAAGCTTGGCCACATCCCATTGGGGCTTAGGGCCATGCATTTCTTGAGGTGCAACTCTATATCTCATAAAGCATGAAGTATGTTCACTGAGCCATGTTCAAAAACACTGAACCCAATCCCAAGGGTACAGCCAAAAGATAGCGGAGGAGTGAGATGTTCTCCTCCATCCACCCACAAAATGAGGACAAAAACTAGTAACCCTATTCTCCCACCTCCTCAGGAACACCAAAATTTTAAAACAAACCTAAGCAGAAGGGTGTTAAGACCACTGCTCTCACCTCCCCCGCTCCCCAAATTCTCAAAGACTGGTTTGATCACGACTTTATCCTCTGATATCATTCAATGAAAAACTATGTTAACTTGCAGAACATAACATCTAACCCACACATTGAGAGTGAGTCTGTGCCCTTATACAGGAAATTCTGGGGAACAAGGCAGGATTAATACCTTTGTAGGTTAGTCCTGTGACTAAATGCTTCTGGAGACACTGAGCAATCCCGGCTTGTTCCTGAAAGAAAAGAGAGTGCATGAGGCCGAGGGAAAGAGGGTAGAGGGAGAAGGAGAGGTGAAATTGTCACAGGAGGTTGCATCCCTGGTACATGCTTCCTTACCCTCTCGTATAATTTTGCATAGGTAGTATCTGACCTGATAGGTCTGAGTGATGCTTGATAAAGCTTCAGGAAACAAGAAGTTTCTTTTCTTAGACTGAATGTGAGTCAGGAACAAGGTGGTTTGGTTAAATGAGAGCTCCAACAATTTTCAGCTGTGGTTTATGGTACTTCAATTTACAAAATGTTAGTGAATTACAAATGCAATTGTGAGAAAGGTGCCAGATATGATGGCCTTAGGTTCAAGCCCTTAGTGTATGCCACTGAACACAGCTGAACATATAAAACAGATAGTATCATCCTTCAACCTCTGCCCTGTTCTAAAGAGAGCAGTTTTTTAGATGAAGAAAGAAGATTATCCGTTATGCTTCCTAATCAATGCTTGATCACAGCTAATTTGATGCCTTTTGGACAGTATGAGATGCATTTGTGTGCTGTGAACCCATACTTATCCACTAAAAAATGGAATGAGATACTCCGCTCATTCCCTCATGGATTTTTGTGCGACTATGAGATGGCTAGTGATTTTCGTTCACTACCATCCGAGCTGGTGATGAAAGGCTTTCTCTGCTTGAGGTCATATGTTTAACAATAGGTTTATCTCCTAACTACCATCACTATCACTATAATTTTTTGAAAGATCATTTCTTCTATTAGTCATCCTAAAAAAAGTACAGGAAACTGATTTTTGATAAGTTATCTCAGAAAAACTCTGGATTAAACAAAAAATTTAAAGGCCATTACAAATCTGTGGACACAAACTGGTAAAGATGGAGAATTCTGTGTGTGTGTGTCATTTGTGAGGTGTGCAGGGATACACTTACACACAGGGATAGGTATGTGCCTGTCTCCTACACACYCACAATCTCTGGTTGCGCATCTGTGCAAAACCATATGATAGAAAATCTACATCGTCTCGTTGTTGTCAGTGTGCTGATTAAGGGCAGATGGAATTTCCCTTATGTGGAATAAATGGTTCTGGTTTCTGTTTTATTTTCACTTTTAAGAGTGACTTTGTTTACATACAGAAATCTTCAGGAGAGCATAGCTTAACAGTCTATAAAAAACAGCTAGCTTTAGCTAGGCACCTTGAAAGGCATAGTTATAAAGTGTGATAAAGATTTAGCTGGACCCCAAGATTAACTGAATGTAGTTCTCAGGCTCAGTTACAGAAGGCAGTAGTGGGATAAAGGTGAAGGGATTTTCCCAGGACACTGTTTAGGATTAGAAGACCCATGGGGATTTTCCCTTGAACAACAAGCTCTTTAAGTCTTCTACTTCAGAAGTGCAAAATTTTCATTACTTTCCAAAATACATGTTTTGCTACATGTCTCTCTGTTTTTTTTCAATTCTCTGAAGATCTGTGACAGTGGCTCACAGTTTAGTGGTGAACCAAGAGGAAACAAAGAGCTAATTAAATTATCATGAATTATTTTATGTAAATTAAATATATATGTTATAACAGTTCCTCAGTGTAAGTAGCAATCTTATTTTAACATATGTTTATTTAAAATTAATGTGCATAAACACTGGGAATATTATTATTACTGATAATAAAAATTTATTTTCATAACAATGCTTTCCAACTCCCTCTCTCATTAACAAGGGAAACTGCTGCCAAGTGGCTCCCTGATCTTTGAGGAGAAAACTAGACATTAGAAAAAGGCATAAAGAATATCTTAGCTCAACATTATCTCATTGGGATCTTTCCCAAGCAGAACAAGTGAGCTGGAGGCTATTGCATGGCAGAATACTTCTCAACTCAAAAAAGCTCAGCTGAGCTTTTCCAATACAAGTCAGATGCAAAATTTTTGTTTCAAAAAATATTTTGGATTGGGAAATATTTAAGCAAACATTCCTGAAAAGGGTCCTATCCTAACCTATCCATTCTTCCAAAAAATTGTATTTTGACATTTCTAGCTTGGTTACCTAATTTTGCCATTGACTTCCCTGGGTTGGATTCTCTGTCTGGATGATATCTCCCATGAATGCCCAAGACTATGATAATGTGCTGTGGTGGCTCAGCAAGAGGGGAAACTGTAGGCATCATGGCAGTTTCTGTCATGGAAGTAAGACCTTTCATTTGCAATGACTTATTTCTGTGATTCTTAAATCTGCTTTGATTTAGTGCTTGTCTTTAATTTTCTGGTGGACAGATCTTAAAAAATGCTCAGGACTTTCTAGCTGCCTTCTAAATTATTGGGAAATATGTCCTCTTCATTTTCTTGAATGCTTCAATTTCTTGAGCCTGTCCTGAACCCGGACCTTTACCATCTGGGCTTTGTCTAAAGCTATGGTGTTATCACATGCTAATCAGTGTATTCCAAAACATTCATAACATCCAGCGTGGAGAAGTCAGTGAATATTTTATCATACACTAAGTTGCCTTAGGCCTTTAAAGCATTTTTAGAACATATTTGCTAATACATGTCAACCACATTCCTTTTCTTGGCTTTTAAGCAGTACCATATATGGCCATGAAGCTGAAGATGGGTAGCTGCTGAACTCATCCCAGAGGCTGATCCCATATGTTTTTATATGTTGCGTATTTGCTACAACTGTCTTAACAGTTTGTATTGATTTTATTACATATCACTGTAATCTGTGTTAAAAATACAAACATTACTTATTTGTCAGGAACTTTAAGCGGCACACTGAAAACTAAATGCTTAGACATAGCTCTGTTAATTACTATATGCTACTTAACCATTTATTTGCAATAACTATATATTAAACATCATGCAGGATCATGTAAAGTGATATCCTATAGCTATCCTTGAAGCCCAGATATGGTATCCTTGCAAGCATATCCCAGAATGATCAGTTGCCTCTGGCCCTGCTTTTGTTTTAATGGTAGTGTTTCTGTCACTCCTAAAAATTCAGTGTGTTGATGGTGTCAACAGCGAAGAGTGCATGAAAGAACTGCTACAACTTCAAAGTGTAACTCCTTGGCCTCTGCCTTGCTGGAAAATAGTTCCCTTCCTTTCTTCATTTTAACTCAGACCTTGAGTTTAAATTCTTGGTTAAAACATTGCACTGGACAACGTTGCCCCTTAACACCTGATTCTCAGTGCCTTGATTAGTACGCGAGCATTCTTGATGCCTACAGCTCTCCAGGGGGAGTTACTGAGAACACTCAGCTGCCTGGGAACTAGATTAAAAAAGTTAGGCCCACAATTTCAGTCTGCTGCTGCCACAAGGTAACGCATCTCTCTCTTTCTCTCTCTCTCTCTCTCTCTCTCTCTCTCTCTCTCCAGAACACTTTAGTTTGCAGAACTGCTTTATGGCACAACAGAAGAGAAAGAGTTTTCTAGGCACAAGTGAAAGAATAATTCTGCTGTTTCTGCTTTGTGTTTACTCGTTTGCAGGCAGCAAAGCTCCTGTTGTGGGTGGCATTTAAATCTGTGCTTGGTAAGAAAAGATGTAAACTTAGCAAAACTCTAAGAGTTCTGCTTAACAGCACCACTAAATGGATTATATTAAAGCCCTTGTGATTCAATCACACTAACGCTCACACCTAGTGCTACTACTGCTGTGCAGAAGTTAGGCATAAAAATAAATATTTTTAGGATTAGGACCTACCTACACAATCCTCTTAAAGTTTCTGTTCAGCCTGTAGAAAGAGGTGTAATAGTAGGTAACAATTAGAGGAGAAAGAATGTATTTCCATTCATTTGTCTGGTTTGCTAATGAAAGGCTATATTTAAAGACAGTAATGTGCTTCAGTTAGGTACGATCATTGTTTAAAGTTTTTTTTTATTATGTGTATGCCAAGCAAATTTTAAACACATGTATAGAAGTGCTTTTAAGCAGTTTCTAAAGCTAATGAAATAATTGATTCGAATCACTAGAGCAAAAATCTGATAACATTGTAGATGTGTGGGTGCACCTACATATTGACTAAAAAAATTATTTTAAGTATCTACAAAAGAAGACAAAAAGGTGGCAGGCTTTAGGTTACTCCAAGAAGTTTCATCACACAGTCCAAGTCTACGTCTACAAGTCACAATGAAGAGTAACCTTGAACTGAGAGCTGTGGAGGAAGCACTGTCTCTGCTACAGCACGCATCTGAATTGGAGTACTATGCCTGAGGGCTCTACCRTCTATGGGAAGGACAGGAGTTTAAGCTGGTGGGGGAATGTTCCACAAGTTTCAGTGAAGATATAGCTGGCTTTACAAGGCTCAGATTTTCCAGAACAGCTAAGAGGGTGAAGGCTGAGATCTAAGGGAGTCCTTAGTCAGCACCACCTGGTCTTATAATACGTTTATGCAGCCTCCTTTACAGACATCCACAGCACAGCTGGCTCTGGCCTTAGATTTATAACAGGTGAGAATGTGGTCTGGGCCTCCTAACAACTCACATTCATTTAGTAATTGCATATAAAAAAGGAAAGTTTAAGGAAGAGAAATGTCTGTGTTTTGAAGTAAGGAATTCTGCTGACACTACAGATTCCGAGAGCACAACGTGCTCAGCGAAAGGATTTGAACCTTGAAATAGAAATATAGACCTCTTAATTAATCTCTGTGTTATTTTATAAAGTGCAAAGAAAACTAGTACAGAGAATTTTCCAATTAATTACAAATGGAAAATGTGTGTGTTTGAGTGTACGATGGGGAGGAGAATGTGGGCCAGGGTAACACAACATTACACTTCCTACATAATTATGTAGGAGGGGAAGGTTTATTAGGCTGCAAAAAGCCATTATTTATGCGGGTGGAATCTTTATTAGAGAACTACCTTTTAACATTGCTCTTGTTCAAGTTGTAGCAGAATATCTAGTCTAAATCTGGTTTTTCATGAGTGTATATATAGGCTTGAATTATTTTCCTTAAGGAGAAATTGGCCACACAAGAAAAGTGGCTTACAGTTTCTTTAATCTTAGATCTTATGGTTTTATTCTTGCTGGATCATTTTTTAATTGCTCAAAACTTTAAATTTGCTTCCTTTTAAGGTGGTATTGTTATGACTGGGAAGCCCAGAATTAAGGGTATCTCTTTTGTTTTGCTGGTCAGCATATGTAGGCATTGTTCACTTTCTTTCCTTTCATGTTGCTTCACTGAATCTTGCAGCACAAAAGGAAGATTTCATTTTCCTTGTTGTCCTCAAGCCAGTCCTCATTTCTTCCAAGACAAAAGTGGCAGCTCAGGTGAAGAGGTTTGTTGGCTGCCTCTAGCTTGTGGGTCATCACTTAATCCTAATGGTCACACTGACACTGACCAGGGGTCTCCACCAGTGATTGCTCTCTGAGCTGCAGTACCTTCGCAAAGTCACACTTCAAACTCTCAGGACGTCTGAACATGCAGAGTGAATCCAGTCTGCATATCAGAGCATCGGAAAAACCTTTCTATAAGTTCTTTAAGCACCCCCAGCAAGGCCCTTCGAGCATGCGCCTCTGCTTCAGTTTTCTGTCTGAGACAGTCTTTGTGACTCACTACACGTGGAAGCCCCTGCCCACTTCCATCCTTTATTTTCTACGCTGATTTCCCCTCCCAAAAGGGGCGCTCAAACAGATGTTTTACAGGAGCATGTGGGTGCCCTGTGCCACTGTCACAATCCATTCTCTTTCTGCGTGATGACTTCCATGACCCTGCTGCCATCAACCCGGACCATCTTGGCAGTTTCTGAAAAGATGTGATTTACTGAAAGGATGTGACAATGTAGGCATCAATTACCATAACAAAGGCTGCATCCAGTAAAAATGCTTTGGCCTGTGCCAAGACACAAGGCCTGTGTCTGAATGATGGATGATGCTTGAGTTTGGACCCAAACACAGTATTTCCTGTCCCTGAACCTACCTGCTTGCGTGTAACTCTTGTTTCAGAACCAAATCCCATCTCTGATCTTCCCCTTTTTGAGAAAAGAATGACCCAGGAAATTCACTGACGTCTTGCTCTCACTCTTTATTTGTTATTGAGGCTGTTCCAAGAATGTGGAAGGGGGTTTATCCTAGAAAAATATTACTAAGAAAAGATATAGCAAAGATGGTAAAGCCTTAACCAGGACTTGCAACTGACAGCAGCCAGCTGTCACACAGACACAAGCAACGTTGGCAGCCTTTCTACAGGTGGTGACCTACTTCCACCTGAAGGAGCCCTGGCCCTTTGATAGGCCGGAGACTGACTGAAGAAGTGCGCTACTGGCCAAATACTTAGTGCTAAATTGTGACTCTTACTTGAGTGAAGCCAATGGTCTTCCTTTTGAGGGACGTGACAGACATATGACAGAGGCTGCATAGGCTAGGGGTGGCCCAGGCTATTGGAAGTTTTCTTTGAGCTTGTGGCTGTTTTCTGGTTAGAGGAGGCCCACAGCCACATCAGGATTAAAGGTGTTTTGGTATTCTCTTCACTGGAGATATCATTGGTGTCAAAAGGCAGGATACCTCCTCTTTTGGGATCGTGTACCATCATAAGCTATACAGCAACTTTCCTGCAAAGGATGCACAGGGATTGCTCATTCCTGAGGCAGGAATCCTCAGGCTTCCAAATCCAAGTAGGAGTGACTGTCCATAGCCTTACTGTCAATTTTACTTAGCGTATGACTCAGATGCAAAACTGATCTCCATCTAATACTCTTTAAACCAAGTTAGTCCATGATTTTCATACAAATGTGGCTGTTTCAGGAAACCTTTCCAAAGTATGTTCTCAGAGTATGCCACCCWGATGGAGAGAAGTAGCTGCACCACCTCATCCCTCGAAGTTGCTTCCCATCCCCATCACTTGGTCAAGAAGCTGTCAGGGGACCTAGATGCTGTGATGATGCTATACTATGTGTAACAGAATCCAAATTTCCTGAATCCCAGTTTAATGGCATAACCCTAGGATCTCATTCCTCATTAGACCAATTTTTGTTTTACTGCTCTGGGCCCTATAGAACTGGATGCAGCTGTGACTGGGAAGCTGTAAGAGCTGTACAGCTGCTCCAGCAATAGGTATCCTGAACGGGACAGTGTTAATGAGGGGGTTGTGCAGCCCCTTTATCCCTTCTGTCAAATCTGTGCCAGCCTCTCTTTCCCATCATCTGAGCAGTGCTTTGCTTCAAATACATTTTACAGTTTTGGAATACGTTTGACTTTTCCTTCTTATCAGAACGTCTCCCAGTCACAAATTCTGCGGTCTGTGTACATTCCTCAGGATAACAATATAAAACAATCAAGGAGGAAAAAAATGGGTAAATGTAATCTGCCTTGTGAATGAAATATTGGCAGAATGGGACATGTTGAATCTTGCTTTTCTTCTGCCCCACAGGGGAGAGACTGAATTAATTCATCATTGTGCTTAAGCATAGAAGAGAGCGCCATTAAAGAAAGCTTAGAGGAAAGAGAATTAAAATAATGGGGCACGATCATTTTAATCATTTGGACTCAGCTTCATAAAAAGAGGTGAAATTTCTTTTCATTGGTCATCAGAGTGCATGGATTTCATGCATGATTTCTCATTGACTTGTCTGCCGTACATAATTAAAAACTTTGTGTTTTTTTTTTAATACTCCCTATATAATTCAGTAAATGTTTTGTTGAAAAAGATTTGCAGTGTTTTGGTATTTTTCTTCTATCATGTGTTCACTGTTCCTCTCCAAGAAAGAAACAGTTATTTATATAAACACATACATACCACAACAAGACAACTTTCTGTGCAGCAATACTAGCTGTTCCTGACCCTGCCAAACAGATCTCCTATCATCAAGAAACACATTCTTTTGAAATAGAAAGGGGTTGAGTAGTAGAGGGGATAAAAAAGCAATACCCAGTGATCCACTGAAAAAAATGTGGATTGTTCATAACAAATGAACATTAGTGGAAGGAGCGAGGGCAGATTTCCTTAAACAGGCAATCTCCGAGCCCAGGCGGAGGAGGTGGACCTTGTCCCTATAGTAGGCCTCAGACAACTACAGTCCTTTGGCCTTCTCCTGAACTGCTTCTGATGTTGCTCTACCAGTCTCAACTGGAATGTGAAAATAAAAGGATTATGTATGCAGATGACATTAGTTATACAGAAGTTGGCACAGAGGATGCTCCTTATGTGGGAAATAATGTCAGAATGGGTCTGTGAACATCAGATCCTGAACCTGGATTAATGCTGGCCACTGTCCTTCCTTATTTTTCGTCATGATTCTTCATCAGCAGCTATACTCTCCTAGGTCTTAGAAAAGCATTCTCCTAAAAGGGGCTGGAYTGTACACAGTAAACACACCTGTAAAAAGTAAGGCTATCCTAATGTCCCTCCAAAACAGGGCTGGGGGACAGCCAGTCCTCAAACTCATTATCAGCCTCACTTGCCTTCTGCAGGTCAAAAATGAGCCAGTAACTGCTACATGTGTAAACCATATCTATATGAATATGTTAAGTATGATTAACAAACGTATAAGCTTACATGAAATATAAGGGTCATTATGTAAAAAAATTCATTCTGGGATTTGAAAGCCAAGTGAAAAGAGGGCCTGCTGCTTCATAAAGGAGCTGGAAGCTGTTTAGGGCTTAGCGAAGCACCAAACAATCATGAGGTGACTCTTGCTATCTTGGTGAGAGCATCGTAGGCAAGTGGCATAGGCAGAGCTGAAACAGGCAGGACAAGCCACTGAGAGGAGGGTGAAAATTCCTTTCCATCTGCATTAAGGGATAAGAAATCCTGTAGAGAAGGTGAGCGGGGTAAGAGGAGACTTGATCTCGCATAGCTCCTCACCCAAGGGCCCCTTGTCCCTGCGCCCCAAAAGCAGAGGGAGCCAGGCCTGAAAACCCACTTTAGGGAAGCTTCCATAGCTTGTCAGCTAGGTACAACAGCGGACAGAAAGGTCTTTAGGGTTTCATCGCTGTTTAGGTGGATTCATTGAGGGTATTTTGCTTTTCTGTTAAGTGTGTCATCACCTAAGTAAATGTTTCAATTATTTTAGGGTAAATAAAGGCTTATCTTTCCTTGTGCCTTAATCTGACTCATATTACAGTTAAGTCAGGGTAAGAGAGGAAAAACGGGGCGTTAAAGTCTTGATCCAAAATCCATTGTTGTCAATAAGAGTCTTTCCATTCATGTAAATAGACTGCAGGATCAGGCCCTAAGCTGTTGTGTCTGTTTGTATATGAACATATTTCTGTATCTGAGTGAATATGTGGTGATGTTTGGATGTGTATAATGCTTTGTGTATGTGTGCATATATGTGTGTATTTACATACACATTCTTACAAACACAAATATATATTTAAGATTTACTGTTCTGGAAAACCTAGTGAATAATGTAAATGATTAAAGCAGATGCCTCGCAGAAAATATTGTTCAGACCTCCTCATTTAAATTCAGCCTCTTATTCACACTTGGTAATACACTCTGCAGTATGAATTATGGATTCCTGTTTTTATCTCTCACACTACACATGAATGTTTGATAAAGATTGTTTCCAATATTATATTTTGTCAAAATGCTCATCTAAAATTCAGTCAGAAATGCTTTCCAGTAATTATGCATTGACTTAGCACTATAAAAAAAAAGAAAAAGAAAAAAAAGAAAGCCAAATGATATTATCATTGTTTTCCCTGAATATTTGTGCTAAATAAGACTAAGAGACTGACAGGATTTGCAGCCAAAATTCCTTATTTATACTCCATCCAAATGGAGCCAAGGCAGCTACAGTATGTTTTTCACACTGCTTTACAAATGCTTCAGCCTCACCTCTTTGTCTTCTGAGGAAAAAGGCTGCTTTTATGCTAAATTATTCGTAATGACTTTGTGAAGTGGATTAATATCCAGAAGGGGTCTGGATTTTCACTAGAGAAATATCAAATTTACCTCCTTAGGGAATCAGGATAGTCTTATTATGAGGTTCCTAGGAAAAAAAAWGATGTGTTAGTGTCCACAATAATTTTTGCATTTATTTTCTGTTTGTGTGTGTGAAATTGCAGGTCCTGAAGGAAGAGCCAACCAGAGAAAAACAAAATGTATTTTATCATTTTAGCAGGGAAGCTAAGTCCTGCCGTATAATGCTACCCATTCTTGCCTTTCTTTTGTGAAGGGTTATCTCCAATTTTACCTGGCTGTGCAAGTAGTTTGTTTCTGAGGTCAGATGTCCAGAGATGTCTCTGGCTATGTCTGCATTTGCAAGGAGTGCAGCACAATGGGAGTGTGTCTGTAATGTGAAACAGTGGGTGCTGAGGACTTGCTATCCACCGTGTATGTGTTTTGGGGGAAGGAGGGTTACTTTAGACTAGTGCTGGAGYCTGGACCGACCTCCTATCATGAATTGACATGCATAGGTATGCTCCTGAAGGGCATTTGCCAGTTTACTTTCACTTGAAAGGAATCCYTCTGGTGCTTTCCGAGAGCAAACCAAAGCACAGTAAATGGAGAAACTGGAAAACTCACTTTAAAAGGACAACTCTTATCTGAATGAAAACGCTAACATAAATGCACCCATTGAATTCAGTGGGTTTACGAGCAGTCCTCAGATTAAGCCTTCCGTTTTCCTTTCCCTTTCAAGAGAAGCGAGTTGAGACTGAGGCTATACTCAGATGCGGGATATATTGATGTGAACTCTCTGTGGAGCAAGCATTACAATCAAGCGTACAGTAACTGATTTACTACTGGTTGCTCATGACTCTTGGTTGGAGGAAAGCTCCTGGGAAACTGTCCATACTGTCAGCATAGTTTTCTTAATTCTCTTTCTCGATTTGTAGTGCAACAAGATTAGAAGCATTGTGTATCCTTTAAGAAAACAGAGAAACTGTGGACCAGTACAGGAAGGTTCTCTTTCCTCTCTAATGATTTTAAAAGATAAGCAGGAATAATAGATTTGGTTTTGCCTCTCTATCTGCTGCTCCAACCTTTCTACTGCAGATTTAGCTGGGAAATAGCCTGCGTTCCTCAGCATATGGTCCGCTGTGAGTTGATAAAAGCCAGTTTTCTTTGCTGAAAGACCCCACTTCAATTTCCAAGTGCAAATCTTGTTCCTTCATTCCTGCTCACCTGAATATTATCCTAGTGTTGTCTGAAATCACTTCATGATTGTGTTGAAAGCCCAGAGTAATAGCAGTGATAACAAAAAGATTGATCCATAATGGAGTAGTCCAATGTTGATGAATTTCAAACATGTTTTATATAATATATCAATTACAGTGTGTCATTATTAATCTGTYTTAGATACATATGTGGCCCATATTACTAGACATACTAGCCACTTTCCAACCTTTACTCACAATCAATCCTCACAACTGCTACTGTATTTTGCAAATTTTATCAATTCAGATTATATCATGATGTATTTTCTTCTCTTAAATTCAAGCTTGCAAGTAGCTAATAAGAGGTGATCCCCATTTGGCTTTCGTAGATTTAATTGGTCAATGATGATTCTCTTTGGGGATTTTTGTTGCTGTTTTTTGTTTTTATTTTGACTCTGACATCTGACATAGTAGAAATGGAGTTGTCTTTTACATTGTGATTAAGTGTGAAGGGTTCTCCTAAAAGGGAGTGGCATATATTTTGTAAATAATAAGGCCTATCTCCTTAAGAAGAGGGGACAACAACTTCTAGGTGAGAAATCTGCAAGGAGTGTTTTAAGTCATGCAATAGCCTTAATAATTTACTGGATGCAACTACTATAATATAGCCTTAACTCTTTTTGTATAGCATTTTATTGTAAAGCTCTATCATGTAAACCATTAGCACCTTTCTACATAACAATATGACGACAGGGTTTCTGCCTGTGGTTTCCAGAGATGTCCTTCAGGGAGTGCCACGACTAACATAGTGTTAGCAGATCTATGTGCAAGCATACATGTGTCTATCCATCTGTTTAATAAATGCTACACATCAGTTACTCCAGCTAAGGGAATTATTCTGCTACATATGGCCATCACTATGACATATTTCAAGGCAAAATACTACATATTTGAAGTGTCAAGTGCTTTAAAAAAGACACACTTTGTACTAGTTTCGATCTCCATTGATACAAGCACACATGCCGTGCTTGCTCTTCCCCAGCAATCWTAAGGGAAAACTTCACCTTAAAAGGCTATTAAGGTTTGCTGAAGGCAATATTGGCATTATTCAGGCGTACATCATCAAAGTAAAGCATCCCATGGCTTGACACACAATGTCTAGCATGACAATATTTTCAGGTCAATAAATACCTTAGTAACAATGTAATTGTTGTATGTGGGTCTTTTCTATCTGAACAGATGACCTGAATATACCCAAAGCAGAGTCCATTGGCAGGAGAAAAAGAGCAGCACATTCTCTCTCTTGTCTCTTTCCTTTGTTACATCACTCCGGATTTTCCTCTTTTCTTTTGAAAATGAGTAAAACATTTCTGGTATCAGGCCAGCTCCTCAGCTGGAGTCCATCCATGCCAATCCAGGTAATAGTAAAATGGAATTATGGAATATTACACCAGAAAGACTCTTGCTGCAGACATCAGTAATTTATCCATTAAATTTTTGCATCAGTAACCATAAGAAATCATTATTGGTTCCTCTTCTACTGCATTTTTGTACTGTGGTTAAAGATGAGTTACTGCACAGTTTGGGTTAATGGAGGCATATTCCCCTGAGAACTAAGTACACACTAGCTTTAAGATGGGGATGGGTACTTTATTATGGTCTATGACTGATTTCAATGCTGCTTTATCATCTGCCAGCATGCACACACAAACTAATAAGCTATTCACTGCTTTTTGCCCCTGAGGGCACCTTTCAATGAGGAAAGTCATTGATTTTTACCATCAGACACACAAACCATAAGCCATTCCCTGTATCATTCTATCCCCAGTGGTGCATTCTGCAGGGAGAACCACTCATTCTAGTCACACGCACAGACATTTGCACATGCACACACAGTAGCCAGTATTAATCTATCATCTCAGATGCTCAGATATTTATTTTGCCTCCATTAGAAGAACTATTGCTATTAAACTTTTCAGCAATCCTGTCAAAATAATTTTTATTAAAAATATTTTAATATTTTGACAACATATGCATTTTTTTTTCCTGACAGCATGCTTCTAGTATATAAATCAGCAACTGGCCATCACTGTCACTCTTCCAGGCAGTCTTAGCAGGGAGCCCAAAGACTGAACTGCAGTAATGTGTATAATCATAGGCAGTGCCTTTTCGGTTACTTGCATTTCTCCTGTGTCTGAGAGGGTCTCTCTTATGGCGTTCTGTGGTGCTGCCTAGCAACTTTTTTCTATTCTATAGACCAAGAGTACTTAAACTTTATAACCCAGCTCACCATATTTAAAATTTAAAAGGTACAATGTGGATCATCTACACGGTTTTAGTCACTGCTACTGTCTTCCATTCTTGCCCCGATAATGTGCTTTAAATCCACCAGCCTAGCTTCCTAAAGCTGACAAGACCAAAAGAATGCAGATGCTTAGCTAGTACCATGCAGAATAATTCAAATTTCGGCAGGATCATACTGATGTCCTCCAGCTGAGGATCTGGCCTTCTTGTAGATATTTCCCACTTCATTTACTCCCCTCTTCAGCAAGCTGTCCTTGGGAAAATAGCTGGCATACCGGTTGTTCTCTCCTCCCCAGCCAGGAGATGTAAGAAAGAGAGCCAGTGCAGCAGCTCACCTTTCCATCCTATCCCCCCTTCAGCCATCTGGCAAAAGCAGCAGACTGAAGGGTTAGGAGAATACCTGATTCCCCATGATGCTTGAGATGCTGAAAGCATCCTGGCCTGTCTGGAGAAGTGACCTGTAATGGCCTCAGGCTATCTGAGCTTCATCTAAAATACCAGTGACTATTTCTTCGGGACCACTGGGGCTAAAAACACATGCCATCCCAGATTGCCAGTGAAGTAAAGCAGTTTTTAACAGCTTTAGTTGTTCATGAAAAAGGAAAAAAAAAAAACACCTTAAACCATATAATGTGGATTATATTTTTTGTCTGCTCTGTTTGTGCCTTTAGATTAGTCCATGAACTTCACGGTATCTTTATCGTATTTTAAATTGTCATATCTAAACTTTAAATAACCAGAACAGAAGTATCCCAGGTTGAACTGTTTTATACAGGAATTTTTCTCATCTACAAATGAGGTTTCACCAAAATAAAATTTTTCATAATAAAAAGTCAATTATCATTTCTGACCAAAATATTGAAACAAAATATGGGAACAAGGTACTTCAAAAGTTCTCATTCAGAGCTTTCTGGAATTTTCTTAATATATTTCTTAACAATCCTTGATATTTTACAAAAGTCCACAACAGGAAATAATTCTGAATGTCAATATTCCTGCAGCTATCTCTAAGCATAAATTGCTTTGACAAATTAGTATTTTATTGTATACACAGCCTTGTTTGTAACTTAAACTATGCATGTAGCCTCTATATTAAAATCTACAACATTCAGTTGGAAACTTTACTGTCAACTTTTCCATAATGTGCTATGAATCAAAACAAAGTGACCTTATCCAGACTGTGGTTAAATTGTAAACTTTGATCCCTCTCCTCTTATAGGAAGGGGTTCTACATGTTAAAAAGAAGGTTCGAAATATAAAGATTTTTATGGCATGAAAATTGTTTTCTATAATGGAGAAAAAATGCTTTAAAGTGCATATATCTTTCAGAATGTGTTTGGAAATTTAGGAAAAATAATGCTTGTGCAATTATTGGCACATGCAGTTGATCATAAGCATCTTAAGCAGCTATCTGTGCACCCTGGTGCCATGAGGTTACAAAGTGTAGTTTGGGAGTGTCTCCTACAGTGTCAGATTACATGAGCTAATGGTCATCTCTGACCTCAAGAATTTTTGAATTTTGTAATTTTAGAGAGGAAAACTTCAAGTTCTGCTTATCCGAATTTGAAGGGAAGGCAGACTTGTTTGCAGAGAAACTACAAAAAGAGATGTTTGTGATGATGGTGTTGACAGAGAAAAAAAATCAGAACTATCCCAGCTCATGAAACGTCAGTAGAAATCTGCTTCTCCAAAGTTAATATCAAAGGATCACTATTTCTTATGGCAATGTCTCTGAGCAAAGCAGCTAAGCCTCTGATTGCTAATTAAACCACTGCAAAAAACCCTTAAACAAAGCACCCCCATGCCTGACTAACAACTCAAATCTCAAAGGCTTTCATAATTGAAAGTGGAAGAGATTAAATTAAGAAAATATTAGATAGCTAATGAATGAGAAAAAAATTTATTTGGTCTGTTTATAATGGAACAAAAATCAAGAGGTTGTCTCCCCTAGCCATGAAAGGGCATAAATTTAAGTATCTGTCAGAACATACTTTGCAAAGGAATAACTGCACAGCCTGAGACCCATTGTCCATACAGCCAAGTATCCTGTATCTGGCAAGGACCAACGTTACCTTATTTTCTTCTTATTTTGTCTGAATTTGTAACAGAGCTGTGTTGTTCAGTCCCAAGCTGTCCATTAAGATCTAACTCAAGGGCTCAAGACTCAAGATCTAATTCAAGATCTATCTCTAGGAAAAAAAAAAAAAAAAAAGAAACTGTTTGAAAAACATTTGAAAATTTTTTTTTTAATTTGAAAGTTCACTTTTTTAAAAGTGAAGTAAAGTCTGGTTTCACCAAGTCAGTGGAAGCTTTTCTGTTGACTCTAGTAGAACAGGATTTTGCTCAAACATTTGGTCCTCCAGTGAGGCCAAATGCTCTAGCTTCCCTTTCTGCATCTCAGGTATGCATCAGGGTGCAGCGGCCTCCTTGGCTGTGGTTAAGGTGTTCTTCACCTCTGTACGGATGTGCAGCACTGCTCCTGAGTGACAACCACTCTTCAGAACTCGCTTCTAGGGGAAAATGAAGATTCATACTTCTCTTCTGAGAAAAATATTTAATCAGTTGCTACAATGTCTTTAGGAATATTTCTAGTTGAGATGATAAATGAGTGGCAAGTAAAATAAACATATCTTATTGCACATATCCTGCTGTTAGAAAAATACAATGCAAAGACCACAGATGTTAGTCTCTTTTCTTCCACAGTTGACTGGAAACATAGCGGTGGAAAAATAATTTACCCAAATATATAAATATGTTGTTATTCTCAAATAGAGGTTGATCCCTTTTTCCTTATGTGATATGACACAGTCTAAACACGATCTCTTCTTTCTACCTTGTCTTCCTTTACTATCAATTTTGCCTCCTGTAAATAAACATCATCAGTTAGATCCTGTTGATTGCAAACATTTGTTTTGGTTTCTAAAGGCCTTTGCTGGCATTACTATTATCTCCAAAACTCTGTCTGTGTATGTGTTTTGTGTTTGGAAGCTTTGATGAAATGCAATAGATGAAATGCCAGGCTGACAGCTGTGGCATCATTAGCTATTCCCTGTAACACAAACTGGAGAGTCATTTAGAGTATGGTTTGAGCTGGGCTGTCAGCCATATACCCCAGCAGGGGAAACGGTGAGAGCCCCAGTCTCAGCTCACCCTCCTCGCAGACAAGCTGAAGCAACGGGTTAAGATGGTGGATCCTACCTTTGCTGATAGCAGACCGCAACATATTACTCTCTCCCATTTTTGACCAAACCAGGGTGACAGAGAGAACCAAGCCTCCCATTCGGAATTAATCCTCCTGAGGTGTGGTTGATACACAAGCCCTTGCTCAGGCTGTTTTCTGAGCAAAAGCTAGCCCTCCCTAGATAAGCTCTTCTGACTGAAATTGCAATTAGTTTCCAAGGTCTATATAAAAGGCATTTGGATTGAGCTGGAGAAAGATTGTGTTTTATTCTTTTTTCTTTCTTCCTTTTTCCCTTCAAACAGCAACAGAGTACTCAGTGCAGTGGGTTTAACTTCAGTGAGGATAAAACTGCTGGAGAAAATGGTCTCACCTGAACCATTTACCATCAGTGAGCTTTCGGATCTCAGAGAAGCCCTTTCCCTGCGGGTTGCAAAGGATGAAGGCAAACTCTTTAAGGATTACTCACTTATCAGGCTTCTGATGTCTGAGCTTGGAAAATGTGATCTATGACCAGTGGAAAGTGGAGAAGATTTTCATGGAAGTTCCAGAACTGCCTTCACTGTAGACTGTAATTGCCCTGTAATGAGTATTCTAAAATCAACTGCTTTTGCACAGAGCTGTCTTTTCTCTTAAAGGGAAAAAATGTCATCTCACTTGTTAATTAATAATGGGTAAAATACTATGGAATGGGAAACAATATTATCCGAAATCTGCTTTGCCTTTAAGAAAATGAATGTTTCAACATAATTTTAAACATGCCTCCTCCTGTCTCCATTAAAAACTAGATTGCACTGTGCCCTCCATTACTGACATTGAGTTTTCACAGGCATCAGCTCTCCTGCACTGTCATGTAGGTTTCTTAGAAGGAAATAATCACTCATTCCTAAGGTTAGTTTGGGTTTTCTATTATTATTTTGGAAATCTTCAGGTCATGCAATTGCAGAGTCAAATTCTTACCAGACATCAGTGGAAGTGCTTCCTGGATAGACATTAAGACTCAGAGAAATTTGATGTCAAGCTGTCAAGTGTTATAAAGTGGGATTGTTCTGCTGACTTCAGAGAAGAGATGCTGATTCGCAGCTGGTAAGGATCTGACCCTAGATCTGGAAGAGAGTTTGTCTATCCCTCTGCCAGTGCAGGACTGTTTCAGAAAGTATACATCTGGATCATGTATCAAATTCATCTTCCTTTTTTCCTGTGACAAAATTTCATCTGTTTGCTTGGATGATTATTACACAGTTGAATAAGTCTAACCAGTCCTGGTGATACTGCTGAGAGTGTTATAATATTAGACTAAAATTTCCCCCTTATCAGTTGCTTCAAATAATTTCTGGAGATCTCTCTTTCAACTACTCTAAGAATTCTTCACTTGTCTTGCTAAACAACACCCTTCAGCAACTTTCTCATGTAGTTTGGCTAATCTACACAAACCTGGCTGGTTCCTAATCACTTTTGCCTATGTCAATGGGGTGCTTGGACAGCACCCTGCCCATGCCAGGCCCACGCTCATGTTCCTGCGCCATGACATGGCAACGCCTGGTGTAGTGTCATTCCTTATAGGGGTTTGCTGCCTACAAAATGTACCTGCAAGTAATCTCTGGAGGTATTCCCACGTAAGAGGAACACATTAAACAATAAAAAACAATAAAGCCAAATCAGCTGAAAGGAACTTCCAGCCTCTCCTTCAAACATGCGAACTCACCCAAACATCTTAAGGGTTTGCTCACAGAAATGGACTTAAGAGAGGTCAAAATGCTTGAAAATGAATTAATCCAGGCTTTGCTGGGTAGGTGGAAGAAGTACAGGTGCCTAACACTGAAAACAGCTGCTTTGAGCTCAATAACCTTTGTGCTTGGGATTTAACAACAGCATCAAAAATTATTTTGGCCTGTGAAATGGTACATTCAGAAAAAGTTGTATGTCACATCCAAGCTGCATTTTCAGAGCATGGATTTGCATTGCTACCAGAAACCTGGCATCAATACCATAGTATACTTGGTAACAGAGTGGGTCAATGTGACACCAAGGGCAGTAACTGTAATTACTGAAGGATCCTACATATAATATAAAAGAGAGAGACCCTCATATCAGCAAGGGGACTTTGTGATATATTGACCCTGAGGTAGCAAGTATGATCCAGCTCACATATGGCTCTATATAATCAGAACAACGTTCTGAATTGTACTGAAACACCYCCTGCAGTCCACAAAGAAGAGTTTTTTTCTGCTCTGGCCAAGAATTTCCAGGTAGTTTTCAAGTGTAACAGCAAGTAGAGTTCATTGAACAAATCTCCTCCAACTAAGGGCTCACTAATTCATGTGAGAAGACTAGCCTTCAGTCCAGCAGCAGGGACAATATTGCTGCCCGGAGCACAGGAGCAATTAGGGGTCCAAAGCCTTCCCTCTTCATGCTAAAAGTATTTGAATTTCATCAGTTAAGTGGGAGGCTGGAAAGAAACTTGCAGAATGTTCAAGAAAAAAAAGGTCCATCTCCTAACAACTTATTGTTCTTATTATTCTGATTTTTCTGGACTTGTAATGTCTTCAGTGACTTTAATTTGACTTATTCATGCTCTCATTGGGCTCTATTTTTGTTTCTAAATGTGTGACTGTTCATGAGACAGGTGTTCCCAAATGCAGCTCTGCTTAGAAATCAGTCACCCTCATGAATATTTTTAATAATGAGCCTTTGACTAAATCACAGGTTTATGGAAAAGGCATATTAGGTCATCTTGTGCAACACACTGCCAGTACAAGGTTGTTCCTTACAAGACATTTTCTAGTGCTTTGTCCTGTCCAGCCTAAATTAATAAAGCACAGTATCTTCCTTCACTTTTCTTAAAGGATTGTCTATTAGGCTAAAAAATCCTGCTGTTGGGATTTTTTTTTTTTCTGATAATCATGAATACAGTCAATCCCTTATCTCATTTTTATGTTGAAAATTGGTTTTCCCATCACAATTATGTGATACTGCAAAGAAAAAAACATACTGCTTAGCTATAGAGATGCAGTGGTTTTTTTACTGTTAGTCATTTTTATGCAATAAACACAATATTATTGCAATATCACAATATTGTGTATTATTTCTAACCCACCTATATTAACTTTTGGGTTGCTAGAACAAATTAATGTAGATTTTGAAAAATGTTTAGTAGTTCTACGGGTATCCATACTGTGGGGCTCCCAGTCCACTCAGCTTGATCTTTTTTATGTTCTGCATCATACCTCCCATTTTAAAAGGATCAAAATCTTAATTCTACTGGAAATTTTGCCTGATATTAGTGGAAAATGAGTTCACACACTAAGACTCAGCTTGGACCCCCAAAAACTTAGGCAAGCAAACTCAGTGGACACTTTTGAAAATATCCTTATGATTTTCCCGATAGCACCATAGTAGCTCTCTTTGCCATGGTACATAGTGCCACTGTTCTGCAACAGCATAACCCTTCTGGGCATGGTATTCTTTGTCATATAATTCAAGGAATTTTCTCTGTGGTAACACTGTGTTGGAGTCCTTATACTTGCCAAAACTTTTTATCTTAGTCTTTGAGCAATTCTTTTTTAAATCATCACAATGAAAAAGCCATTTTTTTTCTCACTGGTGTATAATGTCGTATTTCCTTTGTCTGTCAACGGGAAAAAAGATTCAAACTATTTTACTGTTACTAAAAATCCCCACCGATTATTTCAGTCAGAAGCAAAGGATCAGTGAGTTGTTTGTGAACGATGCAACCCATTTCAGCGTAACTTTTAAAAGTTAATGACTCTAGCTGCCATTGCTTCCAAGTGTTCACTTCATGAACATTAAATTTTCACTGAAAATTCTTTTTCTTTTCCCTAAGTGTAACTTAACTGGCAGGAAAAAAAAAATTCTAGAAAAAATGAAGAGCCCATTTATGTGGGACTTGGGCTTTCCTGAAAGTGTTGCCTGACCCGGAAGGAAGGATTAGGTATAGTCATTTTCCTATTCATTTTTTAATGACACTCTCCCCCTTAATTTTTACACTTTCACTGGATTAGCTGTACTTTCTGTGATGTTTCCTTGTTTTTTCACTGCTACTTTTTATTTTCCTTTGTTTCTTTTTTCTTTTTTTTTCCCCTCGTTTATGGACTGCATAAAAGTTGCTGCCTGTGTTTTAGGTGAACTCCTGAACTTGAAAGCCCAAATGAGTTCAGAATGACACAAAAAAAGTTAAACAATTTCTAATCAAGAGAAGGGACTAAATCATCAGTGCATGTAAATCTGTGTAACTTCATGAAATGAAATGAGGTTGTAGTGCTTCCTTTTTTTAAGAACCTTTGTTCTAATTTGAGGCTAGGTAGCAATGTTCACCCTGAATTAATCCTTGAATTAAATCCCATGGGTTTATACTAAGGGCAGATTTCAGCTTGTATTATTTTAGAGTAGATTGGCTTACCCACTTACTTGTGAGGAATGCCATATATTTCATCCTTTTCCCCTCTATTTTATCTGCTTTAAATTCTAACAGGAGATTTCACTTGCCATTGCAATGAGTAGGGTGTTGGACAGAGCAATGCAAAGTTGTGCCAAATTGTCGACTATAAAGCACTGTGCCAGCTCATACAGTGCAATCTACCAGTGGCCACATCTGGTGCTTTCTCTGGCTGGCTCTGCTGGTAGGCTAGACAGCTCTGATTCATCTTCTATTATTATCTTCAGGGCAGGATACATCCTCTCCTGCTTCCACTCAAAAGCTTCATGCCTGAAAGAATTGCAAAAAAGTTTTAAATTAGAGGTTCCTAAATAGGAGTTGAATAACTGAGACTTTGATTGATTTTATCTTTGAATTTATTAGATAGCCAGATCAAGGCTTGTTCAGTCCTCATTGTTGACTTAATAGTTGTATCACAGCTAAAGAGTCAAGTCCCAGCTAGGAAAAGTCTGACTAGCTCCATTGAACACTGGACTAAAGTTTGATAACTTTCTCCTTGGAATGCAAATCTGTGGGTATGAGTTTCAGTCCCTTCCAGTTGACAACTACAAGTGCCTACACTCTTTCTTCTGGAACTCTGTAACTGAGCTTCTGCGGTGCCAGTGGCCTGGCACTGGGGAGAATACAGGTAATATGTCGAATGCATTGGGAAAATAAAGTAGGATTTTTGTTTTCTTTTTAATTGGAAGAATTTGACTTGTGAAATGTAGTCAGGACGGGGTGATCGGTATGCTGATAAATGAGCATTTGACTTTATCTTCAGATTCCTCTTTGGACTTTCATCGATACCTCTGTAGTTCAGCTTAAAGAACATCTATGGCTGCTTAATGTGCCAATTTCCTGCAAAGATCTATGCATTAGTTTAGTACTGAGCTCAGCCCTCGAATCAAAGAGTGAATGCCTCTTCACAAAATTAAGGAAGTCATTGCAGCGAAATACCAAGTAGATTTTAAAAAAATGCAGAAAGAAATTTTAGACATTGATATGGGTAAGAGGCACTATTATTAGAAAGGAGCAACTTTCACATAGCTGAAAAGGATCTGAATATTGTGTTGGCCTGGACCTCACATTAGTTTCTCATACCTGGATAAGTGCATGTAAATTGTAATCTATTTCCTTGTGCAGTATCTATAGGAATGGTTSTGGTATCATAGGGTTTCTTGGGAATATGATCATCCAAGTGCATGTGTCTGCCATTTGCAGATGTTGATATAAATGCATTGATATAAATGACTACAAAAATTGCAGGACAATGGGGAATGACATCCTACATGTCACAAATTATTCCAATCTTATGTGATTTAAGCAATTTCGGTCCAGTTGTGTCCCCTGTGACCTGGGACCATGTCTTCCTCCTGGAGTAACTCTGCTGACTTAAAAAAAAATGCTTCTGTAAAAAAGACCATGGTAAGTGAATGCAGAATTTGATGTATGGTATTTGAGGTGTTTCAATAAAATGTAAAATATTAATAGGTTAATAATTTGCATTGACTTATAGCCAGACTACTTTGAAGAAGGTCTTCTGAATTATATCCATCCTGGATTAATAAAATAATACACACAAGGGTGAATACAATAAATGCCAACAATATTAAGTAACCTCCCTGCCGCTYCTCTCATGTGGAAGAAGGATGAAAGCAATCTTAGCCACATTGCTTCCTGATAAATTTCTTACAAACTATGGACCAACAAGACTAACCCTAAATACTTCAAAAGCTTATTTAGATTCTGTGACAGTGCTGCAAAGCCTTGCTTTAGAAACCATGAGAAAGTGTTAATTTAACATAAATCTAAGCTTTCAAAATAATTTAAGTATAATCAGGAGTCCCTAATATGGAATTCATTGAGGATCATCTATCATTATGTTAAAGGGAGACTATGCAGAGATCAGAAGCACTAGTTGTCCCAGTGCCCTCCCTTTCACCCCTAGCATCAAGCTCTATTGCACGTTAAGCTTCTTACAAGTCTTCTGCATTTTTCAGCTGCTGGTCCTGTTACAAATATATCTCTGCTTTGTAATATCACAACCAACTCCTCTCTACAACGAAAGCCTGTCAGGCCGTCTCAGTGTTCTGTGCAATGTCCTTACAGACATTGGCAAGAGAAAGAAAAAGATCTAGTAAATGACTGTGTGTGAAATGTTGACTGCAAGCACATTAGTTATTATTGTTAGCATTCTTATTGTTTTCCATATACAAATAGATTTAGAAATTCCCATGTAAATATGAATTTCTCAGAGACCTTCTTGCCAATTAGAGAATATTTTTCCTGTATAGTTAGTGCATGAAATGCTTGCTAGCATGAAAGTTTTACAAATAAAATGAAAAACACTAGGTCGCCTAGGATGGACTAGACCTTCTAAATAACTCAGTCACTCCTACCAATTAAAAGCATCTACAGCTTCCCTCAGCTAGTTCATAAGGTAACAGTGGGAACTGGGTCAGTCACCAGTGATCCAGATTTATGTTTCACTATGTCCAGACATGAAAAGCTAAACAATATGAATCTTAAGTGACTATTTTTACAAGAATCTTAAATCTAGATTTTAGTAAATAGTTAATTATAAAATGAAGCGCCAGTAGATGGCATTGAAGAATATAAATAATCAGTTCTGTTTTTTGTAAAAGTAACAAGATTTCTTGACACCAGGTACTGAAAGTGGCTTCCTCCATGCAGCTCCTTAACAGTGGATGCTGTCCACCGAAGTCAGTGGCACTAGATCAATTTACAGCAGCTAAGTACCTGGTCTTAGATGTCAAGAAGTTAAAAAGTCCATAAACTTTATTTCCATGCTAAAGTTTTTCTTTATCAGATTCCTCTTGTTGTGTGCTTTTGGCCCCGCTGCCAGTGAATAACGACTAGTCAGCAGCTCTCATGTCCTTTATAATGATGCTGACTCCAAATTATGTTTTTACCATTTCTGCTTTATGCTTGCAGAATGAGCATGAAGGAAGAAATGCAAGGAAAAATAGGAATAGATAAAAAAAGAGAAGGTGGGCAGTGAGGAAAATGGGGAAACAAAAAGCAGAAAGAAAAGGAGCAGTGCAAAAGAGACTGAGGTTGTGAGGAGTTAGTCAGAGACCTTGCTTTGATTATGAAAAGTGGCCGAGTTTAACTTGGATTGGTTTTATTTAGTAAACCTTAGCAAAGTCTGATCTACATTGATTCCCTTTTGCAATCAGTTCCAGTCCAGGAAGGAAGGATGGAAGAGACTACATAAGAAAAAGGAAAATACAGAAAATAATATGGAAAATTATTTGGATGATGAGAAAGTTGGAAACATAGATGCTTCAAGAAAATACCAATGGAGATATTTTCTGTTGTTGCTCTCTGTTGGATATGTGCTTCTAAACTTGCATCCCTCACATTCCCTTAAGGTACCTTTTTTTCTATTTTGATTCTTTCAGCCTCTATTTTGTCTACATCTTTTTCATGATTTGCATACCTCTCGGTCTTTCTTTGAAGGTGAATAGATAGGATTTCCATTTTCTGTTAAATATGTTTCTCCAGATTAAAAGGTTTGTACAGCACCACTTTGAATTCAGTAGTAAGAGGCTTCAACTATTCATCTTTCAATAGGTGGAGAAGGTCTTAACATAACACAGCAGATAAATCAAAGGCTACTGGTTGCATTTATTGGCTGTAACAAAATGTCTGATGATTGCTCTCCATGTTTAATGGTGGTGGGTGATTTCTTCCTCCTCGTCTCTGGAATCTGGATGGTTTTCAAATGCCAAATCAAACACCCATCCACTGAATATGCACAGATGTATATTTGTCACTGCTGATATATCAGCAGAACAAGCCTCTTACAGATTGCTTTACTTAAAGTGCTTTGAGAGGTGGGGTTGCCCAGTGGGGAAACAGACTACAGCCTAATTAAAAAATGGCATGTTTCTTTTTCCTTGACTTCAAATTCTCCATAGATTTTTTTTTCTTTATTAAGCACTTCACAAGATCCCAAGTCTGCTGAACTTAGAAAACTTGCAAAATGGGTTTTCTGGAAGTTTTAATTACAATATTTCCCATTCCAGCTAATGACAAAAAGAGTTAATGACCTATCATTGGTCTTCATAATCATCTACCTAATTCAAAGATATAAAATTAAGGTTGTGAGGTTTATTTTAAATCTGTAGAGGTAGGTTCTGCTCATTTTTTCTTTCTTGTTTGATCTAGGTTTTTYAATAAGAAAGKGGAGGAAAGCCCACTGGTTCTATARTACAGCATCATTCAGCAAGCAAAGGTGTGAAGTGTTGGACTTACTGCGGCTTTTCAGACTCACAAAAGCCAGGCTGGCATCTTTAATGCAGACACAGATGTCAGACATCTTGTGAAGAGCACCAGCATGCTGTAGTATGATTTACTTGGCAACACAGTGCAGCAAAGAGGGGAAATTGTTTGGCTCTAGAATAGACAGTTGATTTGAATGTACCTCCTAGCCAAATAGCAGCACTGAACTGATTATATTATCAAGAGTTCATCTCGCTCCCAAAGAGCATGATGCCCCCCATTCCCCTTCATGTCAAGTCCTTGTTGTCCACGTAGTCATCCCATGACCTTTCTGTTCAATCTTGTGGTGCCAGCAGGGTGAAATTTTAAAGCATATTTTCAGTGAGTAAGTAAAAGGTTTATTAGGACCAATACAGTATGCTTCTTGACCACATAATGGCAGAAGCAGGGGATGGAGCGAGAGGGCAGAACTAAGAAAAAAGGATCACTTGTGCCAAAGTCTTCCTCTCAAGTCAGCATCATATATAACTCACCAGTCCACACTCTAGAGCTACAGTCCCTGTCAAGTGACCTCGCACGTTGAAACCTCAGAACCTGAGAACAGGAGGAGAGCTGTGCTGAGCCAGGATGCTGGACTAGGCCGGATTTTGGTTTATTGCCAACAGTAGCCATTAGTGCCTACAGAAAATCATAAAAACAGAGGAAGCAAATATTCTCCTTATATTCTCCCAGCCTGCAGCAATTTGCAGTTCAGTATTTCTGAGATGAAATGTATTGCTTTCCTATTCCATAGCTCTTGATGGATTTTTCTTCCATCAGTTTAGCCAGTCATTTGTTGAACAAATGTAAATTTTAGCACACACAGTATCCTGTTGTTAGGGCTTCCACAACTTAACTACATTGCATGACAAAGTGCTTCCTTTTCTTTCTTCTCAAACTTTTAACTGCTAGTTTCATTTGATGCTCTGTAGTCCTTGTATTGGAAAAAACAATGAATATTGATTCTCTATTTACTGTCTCCAATCCACTCATATTTTAAATACCTCTACCAGACACCCACTCAGCTGTCTCTTTTCCAGGCTGAAGAGTCGTAGTCATTCCTTGTATGAAAACCATTCCATCTCTTAAATCATCCTTCTCTCTTCCTTTTTCAGTTCTACTCTGTATCTTTTTTTGACATGAGGACACATGAATTTAAGGGGCTTGGAAGACTGTCTTGTTTCATATGCACAATTATATTTATATACAGACTGTAATACAATGTAAATACAAATGTAATAGAAATCAGACATGGAGGCTGCTATAGATCTGAGCATCCCAGAGTTATGACTTCTGGGATAAACCCATAGGCCATTACATATTAGGCTTGTTAATTAGTTCTTTTATGCTATGTTGTTATTTATGTTATTTTCTGTTATTTATGCTAAGCCTTTTTATGTCCCTCTAACAGGTCAAATCTCATTTTAACTGCTTTTGTACCTATTTTTGGTTTTTATACATGYTTCTATTCTCAGTTTTACCCTACAAGCGCAGTTCCGTAGTGCCTCCAGTGTTTCAGCACTGAAAGTTTTGTTTCCTTTCTTCATATTATTAGTAGTAAAAATTCCATATGCCCGTAATTGTTTTTTTTTTCTCCTACAAAGAAACCTGTACAATTTAATTGTCTGAAATTAGACAGCTGCAACTGATTGATCTCCTAATAGGAAATACTGGCAGATAATTCTGATGTTGCAGAAAATGGACTAGAAGCAGCCTTTCTTCTACAGATTCTAAAAGGAGTTAAAAATATAAAGGAAAGGGTTTTCAAGGTATCTAAGGAAATTGGGAGAAGAAATCCTACTAAGATGTGGAAGAGGTTTGTCCCCTTAACTCCTTTAGATGCTTCTGAAACTTCCATCCTCCAAGCTGGTTTTAGCTGCCTGCCCTGTGAGGCAGGACTATAAGTGCACCTCAGCAGTGGGCATGTGCTGTTTAGTGGTCTTACAGGAGAGAACTGTATTTCAAGGGATGTGAACAGATTCCCTTTGGTCGCTGCTTGTGGCAGAAGTAAGGTGGAGCAATCCCCCCTGCTGCCTCCCCTTCCTTCCCACCCTTCCCCAGCCGGCCGCGGCACAAGGAGCTGGATGCCCTGAGGAAGGGCAGAGCTAAGGAAGACTTTCATCAACTGCTTCACAGGCATAAAAGCAGCTGGATTTCTTTTACACTATGCAGTTTAGCATTGCAACTATACCTTCCCCCACAAAAGGATCAAACCTGGTGAGACATGGTCTACAATCTAGGAGATTTTTTCCAGATGGGGAATTGAGACACAGTGTGATTAGACGGCTCACCCAAGGAAAGAAAAAAGGAACAATGGTTAGCACATTAGCTTGAGACTCAAAGGTTTAATTCACTGCCTTGTCCAATGCTTCTGAAAGTCACTGTGTGCTGTGAAAAGAAAATTCTTTTTTTTCACAGTAGTATGAGGTAATTACGTAAAAAATTGTGAAGTGCTCCAGACTGTTGTATTGGTGTTCTGGGCGTGCAACCAAGAGAACAAGAGAAGACAGACTGGGACGTTCCTGACTCCTGGGTGATTACCTTAGCTACCTAGTTATCCCTCTTCCCTTAGTTCACTGTAATTACTATTTGTGACCTATCACATGTGATATAATTACTATTTTATTGACACAAGAGCTTAAGCCTGGGCTCTTTCTGAGGGTGAACTTCAATGTTTGAAAAGGCTTTTCTGTGATCTTCCTCTTTTTGATAGGAAAACGAGAGTGTCAGGAATGAAAACACTGAGCTCCCATGCAGTGGGACTTTATGTTGTCACTGCAAGGCTGTCTTTATTGCTGCTTTAAGAGCTAATAAAGAGACTTCGATAAGGAAAAACCATGCAAAGAGCCTACTAGTTAGTTCTCCACTATTTAGAGGAAAAGAAAAAGGTGGAGGCAAAGGAAAAATAATAATAATGCAACCTTCCATTTTCTAACAGGGACATTTGGCAACACTGCGTTTTTCCAATTAAGATGATAGCATCTGGACTACTGTAATCCTTAAGGTTGTAAACTGTGTCATGTTGCCCTCTCCAGAGTGGAGTCATCAGTCAGCTGGCCATAATTTATCTGATTAAAAAGAAAGGCACTGTCTATAATTTTACTGTAGGGTGGCTATTTTTTTTTCCATTTTGCATGCACTGTGGGAAATAATTTGTCCAAATCACTGGACTGGAAAACAAACAAACAAACAAAAACCCCTGCAACAAAATTAAGAAAGCCTCTTCCTTCAACCTCCCCTACCCGTTCAAAAAAACCTAATATAAAAGAGTTTAGCTGAAGATTTAATGATCTTAAGCTGTATTTTGTCACCCTCTAGATTAGATTATTATGTGTTGGAGCACCTTCATACGGTGCTGCTCAGGGTAGCTGCAGCATATAGAGAGAAGGCTGCAGCTTTGGGAAGGGATGAGCAGTGTGGCAGATGGGGCTGCGTGACAGCTGTCACCGAGGCAGGTGGGACAGGGGACAGCGGAGGGGAAAAGAGAGTTGGCAACACTGAGAGGCTGAGAAATCCATAGCAGCAGCGAGAAGGGATTAGGAAGCAGCAACTTCAGTGAAGCTAAGAGGAACTGAAATGAATTTCAATGGCTTCAGTTGCCTCAGTCCCTTCTCTGGCATGCAGCACAACCTCTGGATTAGAAATGTCCAGGTAATGCTGTTATCCTGCAAATGCATAATAGCCACTGCAAAACAAGAGTTGTGCTTTCAGGAGGAGATAGAGCTTGCTTGTAGCTGTTTTCACACTGCCTGACACGCTTACAGACGGTTCCTCATTTGAAAAAATTATAGGGAATCTACCAATAATTTTAGCATCTCTATGAGGGCATGAAGTTTCTTTTTATTTCTTCCAAGACACTTGTGAGGAGTTCAGAGCTGGGGTTCAATTTGGACAACTGCCTGCTGATTCCAGTTTTATCAGATGTTTCTGAACTACTTAAATCCACAAGGAAAGACCCTGTAAAAGCAAGCTCTCCAGGAAGAGATCTAGGGCTCTCTCTTGTGGAGCCTGCAAAGCCTTCCTCACAGACGCTCCTTGCTTGAACCTTGTGTAACTGTTCACACCTGGGCTAAAATGGTAGCACTTGACACCTGCTCTGAGCAAGTGCAAGAGGTAATAAACATAGTGAAAAGGGAAGTCAAGCCCTTGATAAATGTGCAGCTTCACCTGATAGTGTTTGTGGTAGGTTATAAGAGTCAGCAGTATGTTAGTCTGAACTGCTCTGATGATTTCTCTGTGCCTTTTTCCCAGAAGTTGAAGAAATGGTTATTTGAATGTGGTATTTCTTATCATTGGATGTACTACCAATGGCAGACTGGTTGCAAGTTATCTTTGATAAAGTTTTAAAAAGGAGCTTTATGTGTATTTGTAAGGCAAGAGTGAAGTGAAAGTGTAAATACTTTTTTAACTTCGTAAACACTTCTGACCCCTGGAACTGCAAGTGCATCACTTCTCTACAGCAGCGGCAGGAGGGAGAGCTGGGATTTGCAGGTGAATGAGGATCTGCGAAGAGAGAGTGAGTTTTGCTTCTTTGATTGTGAACTGCACGATTGTCTCCTGACTTGTTGGCCTGATTTGCAGAGCCGTGCTGAGGTCCTGTAAAGAGGTGTGAGCCCAAAACACAGACTAAAAATGCCCTCATATCAGGACAATTTCCATGAAGCTTCTGAGGGAGTGGCAAAATGCATTTCACTCTATGATTTTGAAAAATGCAATAAATGACTAACTTCATCTGGGAAAACAGCCTGAGAGAGTCAGATAAGACCATGATTTAACATTGCTTTAGGCAGTGGACAAATCTTATGAAAGAGCACAGCCATCCTGCTCTCCAGGAAGGTGATACTAGATTTGATGAATCAACCCTAGCCTTTATAACAGTATTTTTTGGGTGACAGAGGCTAATATTTTTCTTACAGAGTTATGCAAGCACAGTAGACTCCTTGTGAACTCTGCAGATGTGGATGGCATGTGGCTTTTCTTCACTACACAGGGTGTAGGTGAAGTTTGGTTTTTAGTTCCTAATTCCCAYCTATAAGAGTCACCACACAGAGACCAGTACAACATCCAGAAGTTTTCCTGTTTGTGTCCTGGATGAGGGAACTGCAAGTGGTTCTAAACACCTGGTTCCATCGTGGCTCTTTAAAAATGTGAATTGACGGCATCAAACTGTCTTATGTTAGCCTTTGTTACACATTGATACTCCAGCTCCATTGCTAATCTGGGTACATTTGCTATCTGAATTAGTTTATTATCAAAAGATGAGCCAAGGCTGGGTCAAACAGCTCTTAATCCCTCCTTCCCCATCTCTCTGGCACTGATAGAAACTCATTTGCCTTTTTTAGGCGTTTTTTGGCTAATGGCCTGCTGAGCTTTCTTTTTGATGCAGCTGGAAATGTATAAATAGGTGGGGGTTATGTATATATGCTGCTAATTGATTGGTATATGTAACATTCAAAACAAGCAGACAATTGAGCAGTTCTGTGTTTAAAAAAAAAAAAATTGTCATAGTTGAGCATGGACAAGAGCAGAAGGCTGTAGAAAACCACTGGCTATTTTGGAAGGCAGACCTAAAAGCTACAAGGGTGGATTAGACAGGAGGATAGTGTCTTGCATCAAGCAGGTTTTGTTGTTTTATGCAGTGATTATATAACATTTTAACCGTATATGCGAATTCCTACTGCTTTAAGTGCACAGGATAACAACAGAGCTGTGCTCATTTGCCCCAGCCAGGGTTTGGTGTAGTGATTTTGGGAAGCTTCCTGTTTCCTTCAGGTGCACAAAATTCTGTACTGTGGAAAAAGTGTGGGGTGGAGGTTACCTGGCCCAATTCCTGCATATAATTGACTTCAGCTTCTTTCTTTATGTGCTATTCCACAGAAGAGGATGCTTCAATTCACTGCCAATTGTTGGGAATTCCTTCCTGCCTTTGGTTTAAAAAAAAAAAAAAATCAAAAATTTTTTTTTTAATTTTTAAGCAAGCAACATGGTATTTTTCTACTGAGGCTTTACAATTGTGAGCTGTCTGTTCTTTGTAGAAATATCAAAGATCCTACATCATTTGTTCTATAAGAATCTAATCCTATATGCTTGACTAAAACTGCTACTTGGGATACTTTTGTCCAACAGCTCACTGCACCCTAACGACATCTACATATGGGTAGTTCGTAAAGAATGAAAGAATGCTTGCAGATAAAAGATACTTTTATTGAGTGCATAAAGCATTATGACTAGGTAGGGCTTCAAATGTTGCTTGTCTGGGGCTTTGATACAATACCTAGAAATACCATTTTCCTGGAATGACGTTGTCATGAAGCGGTTTGGAATAGATCATTTGTTTTGAGCAATACCTGTGATTCCTGGCATGTGCAGGAAACTTTAATTCAGGCTCACATCTGTTGAGAATAACACTTAAAATCACTAGACTGGTAAAATATATAAGCTACTTTTTATGACCTTGAGTTGACTGAAGTTGTAGCATCAGTGGGAAAGTATTTTGAATTGCAATAAAAACTGGTCTGTTTAAAGAAAGACTCAGTTTGTACAGGGAAGAAATTTACTGCGTTTTTTTCTGTTTTTAAATCTTGATCAATAGAACAAGAAGTGCTGTCTTCAAAGAGGAAAATTTGAAGAGAAAAGGAAAAATGGGGGGGGGGGGAAGAAAAGACCTGTAGGCTAGATACTGGATTCAGGAGGAAAGAGAAGGCTAGAGAGAGGGCACAAAAGTGATGCAAATTGTGAGGGGGAAAAAATATATGGAAAAAAGCAAGTGAAAATGAGAGAATAACATTAAGGAAAAGAGCAGAGCGAGCAAGCAAGAAGAAAAAAGCATGAGAAGCAGTGCTGGAATTAGGCCAGTGCTGAGCTGTGGCAGTTAAAGAGCCCTGATATCTCTCCTAATGAGGGTCAGACTAATTGAAAGTTGCCCCTCTCTAATTTCGACAGTTAAATTCCAGTACTGATGAGGAAAGTGTACAAAAAAGTGCCAAATGAGAGAGAGCTCTCCAATATGACTAGGAAAACAATATAAACACCAAATATTTTTCCATGCTCTAAGTTTTTTGTTTGTTTGTTTCTAGAAAATTGTGAATTATCACAGAATTATCACTGACACTGAACATAAATAGAATTCAGTCAAGTTCAAACTTTAAACCGCAGGTCTGAGGAGACATTAAATGCAGGTCTTTTGGATACAAATATACATTAACTGCTCAAAAAATCTTTGTACTTTCAAAAAATAAATATTATGATTTGGGGAGTCATTAACTCTATTCACTGTAT
Source organism: Apteryx rowi (assembly GCF_003343035.1). Classification (NCBI taxonomy): domain Eukaryota; kingdom Metazoa; phylum Chordata; class Aves; order Apterygiformes; family Apterygidae; genus Apteryx; species Apteryx rowi. The sequence continues at coordinate 329,208 of NW_020450783.1, forward strand.
GTAACAAAACGGATGAATCAACATTTTAAATACAAAGCTTAGCTCGGGCAAAACCACAGCATCATGACTGCTACTTCTTTAAGAAATAACTTCTTAAGGGGTCTCCCATAGCTGAATACCTTCCTCTTATATTATTGTTATGATTCAAGGTCTGCAGCTGGCAATATATACTAGCAAAAGACCTGATCTTTCTTGTCTGTTTTATCCATCATTAAATCATTCTGGAAAATAGATGAGACACAGAAACCTTGACTTCTTCCAAAGTGGAGTTGTCTTTTATGTAAATAAGTTAAATTTTTAAGTGCAAAATACAGTTTTAAGTATTGGGCTGAAGGAAATTGTTTAAATAACTGTTTTTTACAGTGAATGCTTAGTATTATGAAAAAGTAATTACATGTAGTAGCAGACATGCCCAGTATTTTTCATTTAAGGTGGGAAAGACCTGTCAATACACTTAAAACTTATGGGGCGTAACTCTTGCTTTTTACTTGTACCAGTTTAAAGGAAAGGCAATTCTGGTGAGGTAATGCTGATATGAAAGAAAATACATTGAAGATCTGTCCGTCAGTGAGGGGCTGGTTTTAGCAAAATGCAAGAACACACACTTCAATTCATTCCCATTCTGCATAACATATGCTTACATGTTTTGTTGCTTCCCTGTTTATATCAGCTATAGCATAGTTCAGAAACTATAATGTAAGCAATTTTAGAGTTTATATATCTATGTGAAGCTATAGGTTGTGTAAGTCCTATCAGCTTTAACATTGTGGCCCATGAAAATGGAGAAAAGCATCACTTGCATCTTGACTGCCCTGGAGAGCTCCACAGAGCTGTTGTGAGAAACCTTTCCTGAACACAGGAGGACTTTTTGTGGTTGGTAGAAGGCTGTTTTGATCTTGAATTCCTTTGGAATCTCTTTTTATATTTAATAAAAGCTAGCTACTTTGTGAATGCATTTAGATAATACAGTGATTGGCACCTTAGAAATACTTAAGACAGACAGATAAAAGGATTCCAAATGCATCCTTTGTGAATTTTTAATACAAAAATTTTTGCATTGTCCAGTGATGAACACAAATCTATGGAAAGACAAAACTGTTTTTCCATTAGTATCACTCACTGAGAATGTTTCATATGTACAGTGTCTGATAATGTCTTAAACTTAATCACTTTGCCATTTATAACAACAAGATATGTCACTTGACAAGTACTTTTATTTTGTATCTTCCTTTTTTTGCCAGCTCCAAAGCTCATCTATAAGGAATCATTGCACTATATTTTTCATGCAGTCGGAGAAATCCTTCTAACCTGGAGAGACTAGTTAAAATTTAGTGTCCTTTAGGTTATCCTAACAAGGAGAAGGAGTTAGTGATCAAGTCAAGTTCTTTGATGCAACATTGTTTACCTACAGAAAATATACACAAGTTCTGTTTTCTTGAATTCAGGAGAAATAAAAAGCAGGAAACAATTTTCTTACTCGAAATAATCAGGTTTCTTAACTAGCACTGAATCAAAAAGCTCAATATCACAGCTCTTCTGGGGGCCCTACACCAACAATCATTGCGAGTGGGCCTGAATTTACTTTCATTTCTGTTTTTTGTTGCACCAAAATGCATCCTCTCCACACTTCTTCCCAAAATTATGCAGAACCAAACTTTTCTATCTGAATAACTTTAATCCTTGGACAGTTTTCTATTTGTTCTTGCTTTGGGACAGTGATTTAACTCTCTTTTAATATCTTTGAGAGACAGTGGTCAAAGCTATTAGCTTCACTGAGGTGTGATCCAGCCTATAATAACACTATGTCACTAATGTTTCCTGATAAAACAAACCAACTCTCAGCATCTTCCAGTCACTCCATAAAGTAAACCAAAAGCTAACAATTTCAAACCCTATCATTTCCTAGTATCATAAATCATCTAGTCAGTTCTTGGATACTCAGCAGTACTTTTAAATGTCACTTTATTCTAATGCATTCCAGTTACTGTTTTTTTATTATATACATTTCTCTTAATTGTCTGGTAATTCTTTCCTACACATCCTCAAACTTTCTCTTTCAAATGCCAAATTTTAATCAACTTTAAACTAGAAATTTTGATTATGCTTCAATTCCTCAAATGTGTTTAAGAAGTTTCTATGTCAGTAGCCAATGTATTTTTTGCAAATTATCCTAATACTAATGACAATGAGGTATTTTATAAGTGTTCAGTGTGTGGTGACAAATAGTATATTTTATAAAATAATTTCAAGTTAATACTAAATTATTGTGGAATTACATATTACATACACTTTACTAGCAAAAGAGTTCATCATGATTAATGTTATTATAGTGAACACCAAAGGAATTAATAATGATTTGCACTTATTATAGAGTGGTACCAATGTAGAGAAAAGAAGGTTAGCCTAATTAAATTCCAGAAAACCACTTTAGGGCTCTGCTGCATTGTGGAGGCTGGTTTTTATGTTAATTAATTCTGTATGAAAGGTTGCTGAAGTGTTTTAATATTGTTCAAAGAGGCACACTTTTAAACCAGAAAGTATTTTAGAATTCTTTTTTTCTCCAAGATACCTTGGAAGATGGAGTCCTATTCCCGATGAGCTCCTTCATGCTGTGTAAATGATAGTAAATAATAATAAACTGACGATTTTGGGGTGTTTTGAGGGGGTGAAGGTGAAATTGGATGAAGGTAGACCTATGGTCTGAGAGGATATAACAGAACAGGAATTAAACCTCAAGTCTAGAAAGCCACTTCATTTTCTTTCAGTAAACAGAATTGCTGGACAATTACATTAGACTTAACTCCCCTTTTGAATTACTTGCACAAAGTCTTCTGCCCTCACACCAAGTCTCCCATACAAAAAATGCTAGATCAGACTTGGCTTAGACTTTTAGTTTTTGCAGACATCTGATTTCATGATGATTTTGAGACCATGGTGTTCAAGGGGTAAAAGGTATGTTTTTGCACACTATTTGCTGTTGCATTCTTTTAAATCTTTGTTAGAGTAGAGAGAGAGGAGGTATTTATTGGTAACACTTTCTTGATCTGCACAACTGTGGCATCCCTGACCATTATTGAGTAGTACAAATATTTCAGACTCTGTTTTACACCAACAAAAAAAGCTATGAAAAAGTAAATGGGAATTCATTTTGTTTCTGCTTCTGCTGAATTTCTTGGAAATGTTTTTACTTCTACACTTCCAATAGACCTGTCTGGAAACTCTACTCAAGCAGGATTTTTCAAACCCCAATTCCCTTAAGTACATGCTTCATATGTTAGGCATCTGTTGAAATTCTCTTGACTTAGAGGCGCGTACTTAAGGGCATTGCTGAATAAAGAAGGGCATGAGCATGTACTTAAATGCTTTGATGATCAAAGGACTAAACCTTTTGATTTGATCTATGTTTAACATGAGTTAGATCACCTTTACCTGTTATCCAGTAGTCAATCTACCAAATGTCTCCAATAAAGATACGGTTCTTGATTAAGTTGAAATCTGCTGGCTAAGGAAATAGCAAAGGCTGTATAGTACATCGCATTTATTTCGTTGTTTTTTGTGGCATTAGTTGTAAATTACACTTCCAAGTACTCTGGTCTCACTGCAAATAAAAGGGGGGAATGAGGAGACAGTAAAAATGAAAAGAGAGAAGAGGGGTTTGATTGTTAAATTCATATATTCGGTGTAACACCAGAATGATTCAATATGTTTTATGTTCTTAATATTTTTCTTTCTATATACAGTGCACTATGTAATGCATCTCTTCCTCCTTACACTAACAATTTATATTCAGGATACTCTAATGAAGTACATCTTGAGTCTCCTTTTCGTGGCTAATGAGGAGACAACAAGAATTTGACTAATACTAGTACAATTACTGGAGCAGTGAAGCGTGCATCTCTGATTAGACGTGATAATTTGCAAGGCTGGGCTCTTCACATTAAGTTTGCAAACAGTTTAAAAATCACTTCCTCTATTTATCCAGCTAATCTCTGTTTAATGACTCCAGACCTGACAAAAGAAAGAGAAAATGTCTCTTAAAAACCTATACTTCATTTATGAAGCTTGTATATAGAGCAGAGGTTTAATTTATAGTAAATCTTTTCCAGAAGACTTTTTGATGAAGCCATGCAGCTGACTTTTCACGATGCAGTGGTATTTTTATTCATCCTGCAATATTTCACTTTCCTATACATAGGGATTTGTTGTCTTTGTCCAGATTTAGGCATATTTCTACAGGCTTTTTGGATTTTTTCCATTTTTCTTTCTAATTCAACTTTTGAATTCAATACTTGTTTATCTACACAGAGTGAATTTTTTTTAGGAATGAGTTGTAGACCGACGGTTGACTGTGGTGCTGGGGAGTTCTTCATCAGTCAGCATCATCATGGGCAGGTAGATTTTAATGAGAATCTTTCAAGGCTGCCACATACCATTTCCAGAGTTTTTAAGTTTCTTTTTCTTTGAGACAGATTTTCACTGATTGCACTTGAAGCAAAGTTGCCTGAAACTACACCAACTCTGTTTAGTATTCTTCATAAATTTAATTACGCAAATAGAAACAGCTGTTGCTGACAGTAGATGGCACTCCTCCTGAATCAGGAGTGAGAAGATATTATTTAAAAAAGATGGTCAGCCATTTCAGATGAGCCTTAAAATGGGTGACTTTAAAATCATGTCCCAGAAAACATCGTCGATGGAAATAATGTGTTCTAGGTGTGACTGCTGAGAATGATTGGAGTACTTGAGCTATGAGGCTTTGCCTAAATTAGCCAAATTTATGAAGGAGTCATCTGTTGCTACACCTCAATCCCTGCTTGGACAGAGTGCCATACGGTGTTGACTGTATATCACACTCTGACATTGCATTTCTGTTAGGATCCTCTAAAATTACTCCTATTGGAGTAAGAACAGATCCAGAATCAGAATACTGTCCTAGGAAGGTAGAAAGGATTTAGGACTCTGACTTACATAGGTCCTTCCCACAGTTGTCCCTAAATGTGTAAAAGCTGGTGTACAGAGTGAGGCTCAAATGCTCAGCCTACTGTTCAGCATATATTTAGCTGCTTATATAGCTTTCAGAAAGCATGATTAACTGTGTCTAATGTATCTTGTTAAAGATGGGCTCTGGGATTTCCCTGTCTATTTTACTTAGAGGTACCTAATAGCTTTTTGTTTCCACTGAAAAACAGCAGCTGTTGCAAGGATTGTGTGGAAGAGACAGAAAATGTGCATCGGTTTCCTTCACTACCTACAGTTATTTGTGCGGGGGAGAAGTGACTCTCTAGAGAAATTTTGTCAGACTGCAGTGGAAAAGACATCTCTAAATACAGAAGTCACCTGCACTTCCCCCCCTTTTCCAAACACAAAGGAGGAGCTAAAAATAGAAAATTGTTTTTTGTTTCTCGGGGATGGCAGGTTTCTCAAGCTGATCTGTGAATTCCCAGTAGCAGAGCATCCTCCCAGAAGACTGGGATGGAAGGGTGGAGGCAGTGAAAAATGACATCACTTTCTTGCTGTTACTAATGTGATGGAAGCCAGCCAATGCAGCTTCAAAAATGGAAAAAGCAGATAAAGGATTTTCTTCGTTCCTGCTCAGCAGTCTCCACTGGTGGTCCTAGTAGGAGTAACTGACTGATTTCACCCTCCCCCATAACAAAGCAACAGATTTAAGGACCAGAAAGTAGCCTCTGAATATCTATTATCTCTTAATATAATTCATATGATTTTTGAAAATTGGGCTCATGCTGCATGAAACCATAGAAACTCCTTAAAGACATTTCTCCCTACAGGAAAGATGAGAGAGTAGTGCTATAATTGAGGCTAGGAGCAAGCGTGACTTCCCTCCATGTTCCCTTCTTCCCTATGCTACAAGAAATATAATTCTTAAATTGCTGAGTGTGCTCTGTATAGTTGATATAATAACGATAACGATTTCTTGTTCCACATCACAACAGCAGTTCTGGGATAGAGAGGACTGTGTTTGCCCTTGCTTTATAGTCGGGGGAGCAGCTCACCTCCTGTGGAGGAAGGCAATGAGGGCACTGCACCAGTCCTCTCCCGCCATTTGGACGGTGCCTCTGATACAGACTTACTGGGGAGTTTCCCCACTGCTGCCCAGTGGGGAATCCCACGTTAATGCCAGATACTGTCTGTAATCTCCAGAGCAGCCCATGAAGCTTTGCAGAGGAGTATGGGCAACTCTTGTCAAAGTATATTTTGCCCAGAAGTCAACAGGGGTCTGATTTGGGTCCCTTTGAAATCAGTGGAAGTCTTGCCAGTAGACTTCATAGTCTCGTTGTACTGTAGAATAATCACTTGGACACATTTTAAAAGAAACAAAACACTTGTGAGCTGATAAAGAACCAAAACTTAGTGAAAATATTATGTGGCCAGGAATTTATACCAAAGAAGGTTTTCTCTTAAAAAGAGTAACAATATTTAAAAAGCACACTCTTACTTTATGTCAAAGCTGAGTCATTTTCTAAGATCTATAGCAGTAGTTGTCAGGCATATAATTAAAAAAAAGGAAAGGGCACATTGGTGATTTTTTTTCCTAATTCTTCCCATAATAAACTCTTAAGTTTATTCTGTTGACAGCTCCTTAAATTGAAAAGTATACATAACAATTTCCCTCACAATAGTTTTTTTTGTCATTATCCATATAGTGGAGCACTGCTGTAAGCATGTGAGAGTGAGCATACTTTCATCTTTCACCCAGTATTCCTGATCACTACATAACAGTATCTTTGCTTAGTGTCTCTAGCTTTTTGCAGTCCACAATGAGAAAAATCTGGAACCTAATCAGCTGGTCTAAATTCTTTTATAAACTTCATCTAGAATTCCCTGTATGGTTTACTGGCAGGCTGCCAGATACCATCTTTCCCTGTTGAGATTACTTGCATGGAAGAGTTCACATATCTGAGTATTTCCAGGAGGAAGAAAGGTTCTGTGGTTAAGGCATTAGCATGGAGCTCTGGAAACCTGAGCTCAGAGATTAAGCCACATGTCCCAGAACATGCAAAGAAATCTGTATTGCAAATATGAACTGTGTCAGAATTTCCCATTTGTAAAATAAAAACAATACTTCCATCTCTCTCAGTTCACATGGATCATACTCCTTAAGGAGTAGATGGTGGTGTGGTAATCACAGAAGTAATATTCAGTTTTTCCCAGGAGAACGGTTCTTGCACCATGAGGGATTTTCAGATATGATTCACTAGTCAACTGGGAAACCTCTGTGCATTCCAAGTTTACCCAGTCCCTCAGGTTATTTTCACCTCTCAGAATATCTGAATTATTTTAAGCCTGGTTTACAAAGGAAATGAGGTTTATGTAAGCATCTTTACCTGTATTCCTTTTTGAACTAGACATGTCTGTGAAAAGAGTTCTTAATAATATTGAATTTCTAATATGTCATGGAAAAAGCAGAGATCCTATTAGTATATCCACTGAAGGGAAGGGGTAATAAAAGGAAGTATTACTTCAACCCTTAATAAACATTGAAAATCTTCATAGGCTAGCATTTTTTTGAATGCTTAATGCTGGGAAAAAAACTTCTTTTGGTGTTTTTTGCCATTTCAGACATCGTCGAATCCACTTCTCAGCCAAAGCTTCTCTTGTGTGAATTATCTATTTTCAAACAAGGAGCAATAGAAGGATTTTTTTTTGCCAATTAATACTTAGGGTTGGATGTCTAATAAGGGCGATCTCTCACTGCGGTAACATTGAGTTAAAAATTCGGCCAACTACAGGATACGAGGCCAGTGGAAACCAGATGAGTTAGCTCCAGGGCTCATGGAATAACGACTTCTCTACAGATTCCTTGTCAATTCTTCCCCAGATTTGAATTGCATCCTCAAATTGTTGTGCTATTTCAGACACCTGAAATATCCTTTTTTCAGGCTCAACACAGACTTCAGAGCAGCTCTTGTACAAAGCCGCAGACACACTCAATGAGGAAATAAGGATTGAGCTGTTTCGTGGCCTACTGTTTAGAAAGGTAGCTTAAAAACAGTAGCATTGTTTTAGTTAGTCTGAAGCTGTTAGATTTTTTTTTTCCATGGCTTTTCTTTCAGCACCTTCATTTTTGCCACCTCTGTGGGAAATGTGTGCTATATGACCACAAATGAGTCTCTGCCCCAAAGTGTCTTGCAGTGGATTTTTATTGTGCTCGTTTTTTTTGCATCAGAAAGCCTTTTACCTGTATAAATATTTCCAAGATTGAACCTAGTCACCTTTTTGTTTTCTGAACTCCAAGCTTCAACCTGGAATGTAAAGTGCCTGGGAAACCACCATCTAGAAACCATCTAGTGCCATCTGACATCTACTTATGAGCTGAAACTCTTAGTTCATCTTCACAGAGATTTCTGACATGGTCCATAAAACACTGTGATATTACAAGTCAATACTAATAATGGTGCTACAGCAAGTTACCAGGCTTGTTTCTCTTGCAGAGCTCCTCACATTTAGCATGTGGTACAGGCAGCTACAACAGGAATTTTCTTCCGCTACCACTGAGCTGTCAGCCTAGATGAGAGTTCCCCCAAAGAAACATTTTGTGCCTATGGGCTGCTTTTGAGCTGCAAAGCTGCAGGTCATAGCTGTTAGCATTTGGATATTCACTACTGTTGAAAATGAGCAAAATCTTTGGCACAGTCAGAGTGCAGAATCCAGCTAAAAAGAAAACAGTTTTCAAGAGGGAACCCTATATTTAATAGCAGTACAATCTATGCAACAAAGCATTAAGTATCCCTAGAAGGCCTGTTTTGGAATCTGATGTTCTTTTGATGTGTGAGGGGAATTTATCTGTGCGTGTGTAATTTCCATTAACCCTGAATTAATGGTTTCGTCCCTTAAAAAATCTTAAGACATGGGGGGTTTTGCCATTAAAGTTAAAACAATTAACTCATTCATGATGGAGGAATTTTAATTGAGATCACCAAGGTTGAAAAACAAGCATGTTATTCATAAGCAGAATTGTACCTTTTCCCAGCACTTTCCTCCAAACATTTGGTCATAGAAGGGTTTGTTTTAGACCAACTGCAGCAACAGCAGAAGAYGGATTGCACTCAGATTTGATATTCTGTGAGTCAGTGGAAGCTGGTAACATACAGCTATATTTATCTTGTCCTGTCATTTCAAATGTACCTTACCCACTCTGTAGAATCATTTCATATAGGTGGTAGCAGCAGTCCTTGCCATCTCATACCTGATTTTTTTTTTTATACAGACTTGTTTATTTTAGACAGGCATACCCTGTTCAGACATGAAATGTTTTCTTTGTGTATGGACTTTGACAGAAATGAAGAAAAATCTCATCCATTTTCCTCAGTTGTCCTTACCTCATATGAAGGAAAACATTCACAGCTGTCTCTGGTGTCCTGCAATGCAATAATTTTTCTCAGAGGTAGACTAATACCAAAAAACCTGCTGACATGGCCGCTTGCCTTCTATGGTACTGTAACGTCTGGATGGTGGGAGTACAAGTTTGATCTGTGTAATTTTCCATTAAGCTCAGTACTCCTTTAAACAAACTCTTAGCTTGTTATTTAGGCTAACAGAAAATGCACCAAACTCTATCAGACTTTTATTGGCACTGAAATGAATAATTTTCAAAACACCCCAGGGACCAATACACATATATCTTAGTGAAAATCAACAAGATTTGTACTCATTAGAGAAGTCTCCCCTTAGACAGTTATTGTAGACAGATATTAACAATTACTGTAAAAGAAATCTACACTATTGGATGAATTATTTTCTTTCTCTCTGTCATTGGGCTCATCTTTCCTTCACATGAAGTCTGCTCTGTGGTGCTGTGCTATTGATGCACGTGTTCTGTGTAAAGTTGACTTGAATTGGTTTGAAACTCAGTTGTGGTTTTAATAACCATTTTTAAGGAGTCAGCATGGAATGAATATGCTACAGTCTACGGAAAATGAAGATAAAACAAATGTAAACTTAGATCAGATAATTAACAGATCTTTGTAAAGTACTTGTAACAAATCCCAAGAAACTGTTCCACAGTCCTTTAAAGCAAGGAGGTTAAGCTTTGTAAACTTAATGAGGTTCCTCATTCTCTCTTTGAAGTAATCTAAACTGGAAACAGTTTTTTTGTTTAGAGTCAAGAAAATGTGAATGGTAACAGATTTGAAATTTTCTACCTCAAACCAATTCATTCTAATGTCACAAAATGAAAGAAGATACAAATCTTTCCTGTGATATAAAAACACAAAGATTTAGACACTTTTTTCAGAGACACTAAACAGTACAACAGTGAAGAACTGTAACAGTGCTGGTGAGGAAGAAGAAAAGGTCTTCCTGAACAGAAAAAAGGATAATGTATTTTCTGGAGGACATCCAGACTTTTTTCTTTTGGGGGAAGAGACTTTCCAAGTTTTTTCCACTGAGTAAGATAATTGAGTCGAATATCAATCATTGCATGAACAGAGGAAAATGCCTGGCATGCATGAGCGCGAAAACTCTGTTCCGAGTAACCTGCAACAGAGAAAATTGGAATTCCAGTGTAGTTCAATAATCCATGCCTAACGCTTCAAGTAGCAACTGCAGTATGTCACTGCGAATCCAGGAGTGAAAACCATCTGTGTGTATAAAGGGGAAAAAAAGATCCTACAAGCCAGACACTGTGGGTTGAAGTCAATGGTGCTTAAACCCTGGGAAGGTCAGAATTAGACTTTAAGCGTTCATTATATTTTGTTAAATTGGAGTATGTAACTGTTATCCTGATGGTCAAATTTTATTCTTGCCTGCCTATCTAGGGTTTTATCCCATTATATGCTGACCTCACTCTCATAATTGGCGAAAGGGTATTCCATTAAAAGTAAAAGCTTTTTTATTTCATTTTCTGTATATGGTTCAATTTTTAAAGTCCATCCTCTTAGTGACCAAGCATTTACTAGGTTCACTAACTTTCTGTAGATGACTGTATATCATGGCTCCATTGCTCTGAAGTCAATCTCCTGATATTTCTTTTTTATTTACTTAAAGAAATGACCAGACCTTGCTCGTCCAGACTGTCCATCTTCTAAGATGGTGCGTATGTCAGAATAAGGACAGTCTCTCTTGAACAGCCACAGCTTCGGATGTCAGGACAATGCAAGAAATAACACCAGGAATGCTTGAACTCTAAGGCACGAATTACAAATGTTTATTACAAATGATGAGTTTTACAAGGGATGCTGCTTAGAAATTACTAGGAATGGGTTGTCAGTCCAGTTCTGATCCAGAAATGGCTTTTAAGCAGATTCTTCTGTCCCTGTCTGCACTGCTCTGCTAGATCAGTAGCAGTGAGGCCACGCTGCACCAGCTGCTGCTGGGGCAAAGCGATGGCAGCAGCGTCTGCCCCRTTATCGCGGTCCCACTCCGCAGCGCTCGCTGTGGGCAGCGGGCGCCGCRAGGGCGTGCGTTGGCCGAGGATCCGGGCTGGGTGCTGACAGCACCGGGGCGGACGCAGAGGGGTGGGAGGAAGCTCAGCTGCTTGTCCTGGTCTGCATGAGCAGCCCCGTCCCTCACCGTGGGAGTGGGACCCTGCTCCCCCAGCGCGCGGGTGATGGGGCGGCCGGCTGGCCGGGCACGCTGTCSTCGGTGCAACCGAGCAGGGGACTCGGCGAGGGACGGGGTTTGTGGCGCGGGGCGCAGCAGCGACTGGGCCCTCCTCGCGTTTGCCCGCTGGTGTTTCAGCTACCTGCAAGAAACCCTAAAAGGTGCTCTGAGACATGCGTAGTTTGGCAGTCAGAGAATTCGCCCTCAAAAATTGCTGGAAAGGATGAGGTAGCTACAGCTATTCTCTCTCCCTTATGCCTGGCTACCTGCAGGTCTCACCAGCCTGTGCTGCTGCAGGTATTTTTTAAAAGGGTCATCTATGTGTCTGCTTTAAAAGGCCGCAAGCTGGAAGCATTGTTTATTATTGCAAGACCTTGTTAATTCACAGCTTTTTGTCAGGTTGATTAACACTGTTAATTCTTCTCTCATTAATATTCATATCATGTTAACAGTACCAAATAGTAAAGCACATTTTCCATAATTTTTTTTGGTATGATTTCATTTTAATGTGTTTCTACTGTTGGTAAACTCACTTTTTAACAAGATTTTCTAGTCAACAGTTAAACCTGAGGTTTGCTGCAAAGAAAAACATACATCAATAGGAAAAAAAAAAATACAGGTGGGACCTTAAGCAGTGAAAATGAAGTTTGTCAAGATAAAATATGTTGGGAACATAACTTCCTAATTCAGAGGGCCAGGCGAGAATTGGGATACTCATAGGAAGGAATGTGGAAAGGCTAACATTGTGTATCAGATATATGTATTCAGTTGAGCTACGAGAGACAAAGATCTTTTCGTCTTCCGGCTCTTGTCTGACTGCTTTTTGTAATTAGATGACAATTGATAATCGCGTAATAACCTATATAACAAAGCAAGCTGAATTTTACTCCAGTTTCCTGTGGAGAGCTGTGTATACTGCGGAAATTTGTCACAGCACTAACTTGCACCACTTGTTGATAGTTTGAATGGATAGTTTGGTAGTTGAGGAAAGATGGAGCTGGAACTATTATGCCATTCCCAGAAGTTTCAGATCAGTGATAACAGAATAAAATTATTAATTCATAACATCTAGTCAAAATTATAAATTAAAATTTAAAACTCAAGTTTTCTGCTTTGGCAGAATAGCTACCAATTAAATTTATCTTTGCAGCTTGGAACCAGATTCTCTGTCCTCTGCGTTAAAAAATAGATTGGATCTCATCTGAGGTATCTGCTGCTCTAAACAAATCCTCAGCTGTATACTTTTAGGAGGCAGACAGGAGTTTGAGGTCTCTTTCAGTCAATGGTGTTAAAAGCAGCTTGTAAACTACTCTGAACTATGGCATGGCCAGGGAATACAGTCCGCCTGTAAGCTGGAGTGTTTCAGATCTCTGTGCTCTTCTCACAGTCATGGGGACTGAGCATAACAGCTGCGTCTACGGTATGGACTTTGTTTCACAGAGTTTTGAAAGAAGAGAAATACAGTAAAATAAAAAAAAAATTGAAAATAGAGAGGAATAGAGGTGTTTTATTTTTCTATTAATCTTTTTACTTTTAAAATAAGTATGTTAAAAYAATTATTTTAAAAATAAAGAATCATGAGAGGAACTTGGGTATTTTTAGAAAAAAATGGGCTTTTTTAATGACAAATAGAGCATGTAGCCACAGTATCTATTAATCTCATTGAAAGTGGACAAATTTTTCCATGTGCTTTGGGAAATCTCAGCTCTAGAATCTTTTCCTTTCTATCACGGTACTTTGCCCTAGTCAGTTTAGTAGACTAGTGCTGCTTCAAAAGCTTCTAGTATTTTTTTGCCCATGGTTTTCAGCTTTAGTTAGAGAATACATCTGTGTGTGTGTGTGCGCGCATCTGTGAGAAACAAACATACTAACCCAACCATGGCCTCATTAAACCTTTTATAGCCTATGGAAAACTTATACTTGGATTTATTTTAGGAATGGATRTCTGAATGAGGCAGAACGCAAAGGTTCACCCGTTGTAATGTTCATAGTGTTTTGTGGAGTGATGATCTGAAAATAAGGGACCAGAACTAGGAATTAAATTTCAAGAAACTGAACAACTTCCTATACTTCTGAATARTTGACTAAATGTAGCACGTCTGTGTTGCCCAAAGAGGACAAGACCAAGGGTTTTCTCAGAAGAAATGAACTGTCCTCGTAGGATTTCCCCCCCCCTCTTCTTTCAAAGTATTTCATTATTACTGAAAACTTTTCTCCAATCTCCATTTTCTCATTTGTTCTTGGTAAAGCATTTCCTTCAGGTATAGACTTTCCCATGACCTGCATTTGTGGTTTTGCTACAAATACACAAGATTACTGTCACGTACTTGTATGTGCAAAGTGGAGATAGGATCTCCTGGCCTATTTATTAACTGGTTTCACAGACAACAGCAGTACTTTGTAGAAACAACACATTTTGGTAGAAAGAGGCATTTATATTCATAAATTAGTTTGCTGGTCAGTAGTTATTTGTATGGAAGGTGCAACCTGCTATCTGATCGGGTCTTAATTAAATTTGAGAGCAAAGCATAGCCATTCACTAGATGTCTCATGAATTCATTTCATACACTGGAATAAATTTAATATAAATACAGTACAATACATACATAAAAGACAAAACAATTGTGCTAGAACTAATGGAATAGATCTTAAATTAGATGTATGTAGTTTTTGCTTGTGATCTATCAGCTGACAAGGATTATTGGTAAAGCTTTAGTTTTATTTATATGTGGTTCATGGAGGAAAGTAAGAAATAGAGTTAGAGGTGGCAAGAAATTTCAGACAAAAAGGAGTTTCCTTATACAAACAAATGCCATGAGACAGTTTGTGGTTACCAAAATGCTTTTCATATTCACTAAGCTTATTCAGCTGATGAAAGTCTGATGAAACCTGTTTGAGAGCTAGGGCCACTGTGGCTTGGGAACACTGGACCTGGGGCATCCTGCTGGGGGGATTTACCCCGGAACCGGGAATCTTGAAAGGACTGAATACTTAACTCTGGGAAAACGCCTGTCCAAAGATTTTGCCCCAAAACTGAAATCTTCAGGATCTCATCAAGCAGATGGCTCCTAGGCTGGAGGAGCAATAGGCCTGAGGAGACGATAGGCCTGCAGGGTTTATGGCTCTGGGTTTGCCACAGCAGCATGCCGGTGCTGAGCCTGGAGGCGGCTATGGGAGCCTCCGTGAGCTCGGCCTTGCAGCACGGCGCCAGGCGGCACAAGGAGCCTCTCCAGCGTGCTGGCGTCCTGCTGCAAAGCACCCATGCAGGGCTTGGAAACGTGAGGGTAGTCTCCAGAGTCTGTGACAYTGGGGCAGAATTTGTGGCAGGTTTRTCTAGGATCTGTAGACTTGGGGAACCACAAAGCTTAGAGGATATGACAGTCAGTGCAGCTGCAGGGTCCTGAGAACTTATTTTCTGTGGAAACAGCATCTTTTTGAAAAGTGTTTGCCATCAACTCTRATTAGTCCAAACCCAAGCTCTAGAACAAGCGTATTTCCTGGGAACTGGAAACTACTTGTTGATCAGTTCTCTTTGTAGCTATAGTCATGTTTTTTTCATTCTCTCTAGTTCTTCTTGTCCTCCTTCCCTTTTCCAGCTCAACGCATTTTTTCCAGAACTGAAGTCTCTTTAGAACCGAGCCCTTTTGACAGAGTGGACGGAGGAATAGCTCCAAGAGAGGCAAAACCAATAAGAGAGGAAAATACCTGTAAGAGCTTTTTAACATGCAGAGATTGAGGGAACATCTCTTTATGAGGAACAAGATCTTTTCCTTTGAGCACAGCAGGTGCAGGAAGACAGGGAAGAAGCCATTTGCCTACCCCATCACAGACTCRCCTTCTGTGTGGGCTGCGAGGCATTGAGCTGGAGGGGTTTAGTCCAAGCCTACTGATGTTAATGGGATCACTAACACTGGTTTTGCAGAGCTGTAGGTCAGTCCTTAGGTAGGCACAACCACCAGCTTTCATATTTTGAAGAACATACCAGCTCAGTTACTATGAGAAAAGGGTAATGTGATTTGATAAATGGAATACTTTCCAGTTTGCTTAGTTACTGGCTAGCTTGTGAAATTTCTCTCTTAATCTAACAGGAAGTGTGCCTGAGCAAAGGAAGCTGCAAGCATTCAGAAAGGAATAAAGTCAAGACTAAAACACAGACAAGCTGCTTTGGAGTTGCTAATGCATTTTCCCTGTTAAATTGATGTAGCTGCCAACATCTCATGTTATCCTTGCATAAGCACTACCAAATGGGGAGATGCTGAGATGCCCCATATACCTTCAGATAAAATGTACACATCTGGAAGTAATTGAAATGGAGAGAAGGCAGGGTTCTCTGTTGGCATTTAGTGATATGCTCTGGTTTGTATTAGGATGGAATTTCTGAGATTGAGAATGTATTTCTCTAACAGTGATTGCTATAGGAAATATATGATCATCTCTATTATTCTACATGTACAAAAAAGGCATGCATACTGACAATTTGCTGGGATTTGCATGTCTTGAGTGATGTTAAAGGACTCTAAGTGTTTTACTCTTGTGGTCAGTATGTATAATCCTTGGGAATCTGTGTGGTCTGTAATCTGCCACTGGTACACCATTTCTTGTCTTCCGTGTTTGTTTTCATCCAGGACATAATGATTGGGAAAAGATAGCATAGATTTATCAAGGGATGTCTTTTGTCCCAACAGTAACAAGGATATAAGCAAAAAATATCACGATGAGAGTATTTAAGCCCGGGACAGGGAGGTTGTGGAATCTGCATCCTGGTGATTTTCCAGACTAAACTGGATAGGGCCCTGAGTGTCCTTATCTTTCTTTGAAGCTAGGAGGTAGGACTAGATGAATATTGGAGATCCTTTCCAACTAATTTATCCTGTCAATCCCTCTGACTTGAGGAGTCCCTAGCGTTGCTCCTTCACTCCCCATTCTGATTTCCTACTCTGAGAGGTAGTTGCAAGAACTGCAATGGAATAATTTTGATGGCTGATAAATTCTGTGAGACGAGGGAGTCTCAGGTGAGCAGGAAGCTGTTTTGTGTATTACAAACCTACTTCTGGAAAGTCCTGAGAAACCTGAAGTATGCATTTGGTGCTCTGCAAAGAGGTCAAATTAACATTCCTGAATGATTGGCATCTCCGGTTTTCCAAAGGCTAGTTCCTGAACAAACGTCTGTGGGGCAGATCTGTAGTGCCTATTAATGCCTAGAGAACCTATTAACAACCTGTTTTTCCTCAGCCTTTACCTGGATGTCAGTGCAGGGAGGAGAGGCTGCCTGGGGGAAGGTGATATGTTATAGTGTCCGAGTCCATCCGTGTCACGAAGATTGCCAGTAAGAGGCTCATGGTAGTCACAGCCTTTGGGTAGAACCAGGCAACAATTACCATCTTGTTTCCCAAAGACCAGAAGATTTGAGGGGTTTTGCTCTAGCGTCAGGTACATTCAGATCAGTAATTCCCAGTTTCAACAGCTTGTATTCTCCCACTGTGCAGCACTCCACGTGTGTTCGCTAACTGCTGCGTTATATTTGATAATATTGTCCCTTGAAGAAATCTCTGCCACTGAGCCATCAAATAGTCACTGTATACACTGAAATCTTATGTATTTTACTAGTTCTGTGATAGAGATGCTAGGCAAAAAAACCCAAACAAACTCAGAAGTAAAGAATTAGGAGCGTCTAGACCCAGGATACAGACCACTCTAAGAAAAACTGAAAAATTGTTAGTACAGATAGAGCCTAAGAGTCACATTCTTTTTTTATCACCTTTTCAGACATGCAGCTCTCAAAGTACCAAGCATATTTATGAGATTCAGATTTGATTTACTGTTGCAGGCATTATTTCATGGATACAGTCCATCCCTTCCCCACCACTGTGCAAAATCAGCTTATTCTAGGAAGACTCAAAACAGGGCTCAAGGAGCATCTGATGCCATTTTTCCATGCTCCATGCACCCAAAGGCAACTGAAACTGTGACAAAAAGGTGCAGGGAGTGTGAAGCGGAGGTGGTGATGCTGAGCTTCCACTAACATCTGGTCATTAATCTCAGCTTTGGGGACTTCCAAAACGCTGGCAAACACAGCTCCAGCTGGCCTGGGGACTGTTGCTTCTCCATGAGCAGGTAAATAGGCCAGATGGTCTCTAATTTTACTACTGTTGCTAGTATGGATGATGAGTCTTGGTCCCTACAGAGCAATGCGCTTTCCAAACGCTGAGCATTGTTATTCACCTTTTGACCACCCAGAAACAATGTAATTATTAGAAGAGTAATAAAATGATTAGAGCAGCGGCTAAAAGAAAAGTCTGAGAGTGAGAAGCAAAGAGAAGGCGGCAAAGATCACCTTGCTTTTCTCTTTCCGTTTCAGAGTGGCAAAACCTAGAAATCCATTTGAACAGCTGCGCTTCCATTTGTGTTTGCTATAAAACAAAACTGTTTCACTTGCAGGAAAGAGCTAGAAAAACTACTTTGTGGTTTTTGTTTTTCTTTTCCRTTTCTGTTCTTTTCAGTAAAGAAAGAAAAACCCCCAAAGCAGACCATCAGACGGTCCCTAGAACTCAAACGTTAAAAAGTGCATTAGAAAGCTGAGAAAATCCAAATTTAATGGTTTATTAGCTTCAGTAGTTACTGGAGAGAATTTTTACTGTGGCCACATGCAGCATGAAGACTTCTAACAGGATGGGAGGATGAGATTTGGGGAATCTTGAGCTGGGACCTAAGGCAATATTCAGGCAATGCTTATGCAATTGTTGCATAATATGGAGAGCACTTGCATGAATAATCCTGTTAAAATTAGAGTTGCACAATCAGGCCATTGTGGAACACTGAACTGTTCAAATCTGCATTTACGGTGGAAAAATCAGCAAAATCACCATTTAAAAAAGAGTGATCTCAAACACAGTCTTTCTCAACAGTGGATAAGAGTGTAAGAATGTCACAGATTCTGCTGAGGCAAAGACTGGAGGAAAGCATTTTCTCCGTTTAGGTGTAGTAGAAAGGATTGGAGTTGGTGTTGTTTTGGGGAGAGGAGAAAGACGGCAAAAAGGCACAGATTGTTATGATTTGTCATCAATGTTTTTTCATGTCTGAGAAAGGACATGGACTCCAGGATAGAMAAAATGGACAGGCAAGTGAGAGCTCATACAAATCACCTGAATAATTTGCAAATTTTTATTTGTGTATCTCTAGCAAGTGCCAGAGCCAGCACAGCAAAAGGAGCCATTCCCAAACGTTTGGCAAGGCTGCGTCCTAACAGAGCAGTAAGCGCGGAGGCGGGTGCAGCTGCAGCTCCCCGTTGGGGCGGCAAAGCCYGCGGGAAGCACCGCTGGCGAGGGCCGGCTCCTTCCCTCCTCCGCAGCGCAGCAGCRGGCACGAGCGAGGAGCGATGTCCGCGCCGCTGCCAAAAGAGCGAGGCCGCCCCGGGCGCCGCTGCTGAGCGCGAGAGCGTGTGCTCGGCTGGYGTTGTTCGCGCCCGGCCGCCCGCGCTGCTCGCGGCGCTGGGGCGATGCTCGGCCGTCGACGCGCGGACACCCTCCCCGGCGGCTGCGCCAGCCCCGAGGCGCGCGGCGTTTCTAAGGGACCGCCGCACGAACGCGCRGCGGCGGCGGTGGCAAGGCTGGTGCCAGCAATGCTACGGAAAATAAGTCATTAAATATCTGATATGTGAAGCTTAAGCTATGTGCCAAAGCAGAAATAGAGGTCCGTTAGGCTGCCTTTTTTCGGAAGGTTTAAGACTACAAAAAACGAATGGGTCTGTAAAGATGCCTCTTTAGGCCTCAGGGATGAGACAGAACAACAGCAGCTGAAATTTAACTTGGTTAACGTTGCCAAAAAGAATTTGAATGTTTAGGTGCTGATAGCTAAAGAATTTCTGCAGTCATCTGTGTAAAAAGACAGGAGAAAAGCTATAGCTAGCTGAATAAAGTCATCTGCTTTTATCTCATGCCACAGCATTTGAAAAAGCAAATCCAGAGCCCTAAACACCAGTAGCTGCAGAATACTGGAGCCTTTCAAAGCTAGTTTGCTTCTAGCTAGATTTATTCATTAGGTTTGGGAATCTTTTGGCATGTCAGAGCTTATGACCATTTCCAGACCAAGCAGAACTGACAAAGAAAGAAAGATGAAAACAAAGAAAAATAATATTTTTATCGGTGTTTCTATGTGACAATTGAAGATGAATTCTGGTTTTGAGGGTCACTGTGAGGCAGTGTTCTCTATTTTAGATGTCTCTTATTCTGTAGATAAGAATAGTGATCCGGTAGTCTTACATACTTGCTGATTTCTTGGATATGTATAATAGTTCTGGATGTGGCAATAATCTTGAAGTTTTATTTCTATGGGAAAGATATGTCAGGAGAATGTACTGAAAGCAAGCTCATTTTTTTCCTTGTTAGCTAGCATGTTTTTTTGTGCTTTCTAAAGTGCAAATGGAGCTCTCAGTGGGTTCTAGGAAATAAATTGGAAGGAACTTCTAAAAGCCCATCCCTTTGCTTTAAAAACTATATTTTAGTATATGGCAGTTTGTATTTTCACTTTTGGGGAGATGATGAATGATTGGTAAAAATAGGCAAATCTCCACTAACATCAGTGCAGCTGCATTCATTTAAATCGGTTGAGGATCTGATTCACTGTATGACAAAATGTCTTGACTAATATAATTAGCTAAAGCTGTAATCAAAGCCCAGCAGGGATGTGGGTTGTTGCAGCAACGTAAAATAGAACAAGAAAGCAAAGTTGAAAGTTTCTAATATATGTGAATATGTTCAGCTGCATCTACTGTTCCATTCTTTGGTGTTTATTGACGTGATAAGTGGGTGCTGTGCCAGGATGAGATGAGGCAACTACCTGAGTGGGAGAGTTTGCCTCATGATCATTAAAATTACTTTTTCCTTTGCCTTCATTCAAGTAGCAGACGTGTAAATGTTGACCTGTGGCTGCTGGATGAGCAGCAGTGAGAGCTAGTATCAGAGCTAATGTTTTTCATCTTATCTTTTACTGTTTGCAGGGCCGTACATTTGGCTCACCTTAGCAAATCGTTGTCCTTCTCTGTGCTTTTGCTTTTGCATGGCCAGCTCTCTGAGGCAGGACTTGCTGTTGCTCCGCGGCTGTCATCGTGACTCCTGCAAGGACACCAGCCCTCATRCAGCTGCTGCCTTCTGCCCCTTTCCAGCAGCAACAATTAGTACCAAAGCAGGAATCAACAGGAATAAATACTTACCAGTATAAACCAAATCCCATAACCATTAAGTGTTGGAACAAACTTGACAAGGGTCAAAATTTCCAGCATAGCCTGTAGCTCAGTTTATTAAAGTGGTCAGTTTTTTCCAGTCTCTCACAATATCCAGGAGCTTCAGCTTTTCCCTTGACTACTGGTCTAAGYGGAAAGGGAGGAGGTGATGGCGCAAACCCCTTGGTTGCTACCATTGTAGGCACTTTGTGTACCTGCTGTAGCAATGTATTTCTCTGCGGGGTCAGACATTACAGTAGTGCCTTGTACCTTGTCTGCAGGAGCAAGTTTCATTGCATGACACTCCCACTAATAGCATATATTTTACATCCAGTTTCAAGTAAGCGAGAGTACCCATTCTTTCAGTTCTCAGTAGTTTAGTGGGTATACAGAAAAAGTTTCTTATGGTAATATTTGTACATAAAACACAAACCGCCGTTCAAAATGATGCATCACATCTTGATGTTGGTGAATCCTCTCCAAAACCTTTCAAAAACAGATTATAATATAATGATGCCACAGTGAACGGATGAATAATGAATGAAGGTTTATCATCAGAGTTATTTGTCCCTGCTCTAGTATCAGAAAGAAATGGTGCAATAAGAGCRATTCCAGAAGGGAGACAAGTAGATGCCTCCGAGACACAGTGCGAAATAGCTCGTGCCCACAGCAGCAGGCTTCCTCCTCTCTTGCTGCGGCTTGTTCCTTCCAGGGTTCAGATTTCCTGGTAGTGGATATAAATCCATGGTTAATAAAAGCAATGGTACACAAGAAAGCCTGCCCTCCTCCTTTGAACTCTAACAACTAGGAGACCAGAAATAAAAATACTAAATCTATAGGTTTCAAGAGCATAGTAGTATACGGTGAAATACTGTCATAAAAATTTCCTGTTCAGGGCAAACTTCTGCCCTAGCAATACCGGTTTTGGTTACTCAGGGAAATGTCTTCATTTCTGGTTATCTGTAAGGCAGCTATAATATCTGTCTCAAATTGGCTATTCCTACCATTTCTCAGTTCACTTATTCTCAGATTCTGTGTTCAAAGTTATTTAATTCTTTAATGCCCAAACTTTTTAATGAAGTAAATTTGTGAATTTCATCTGTTTTTCATTTTTTATTATTCCTAAGGATAGTTAATGATTTTTCAGATACCACACAATTTAGATAAGAATATTAATGGCTAGTAGATCTACCAAGAGAAAATAAGACAAAAAATGGGATGTCTTGATCAGAGCTAGTACTAATGTTTATAAGGCTCTTAAGCAAGAATGAGAGAATGTGAGGCATTGTCTGGAAGTTATGGGATTATTGAGAGTACAGTTTTCAAGCTATATGGCTTGAGAACTGTGTGACTGTTTTCTAGAAATCTGGTACATTTCATGTGTTTGCAACTTAAGCAGGCTTGGACTTTTCACTTATTGCTGGCTATAAACCAAAAAACGACACCTCATAACAAGATAAGTTTGGTCAGAGATTTGCAAAATTGAACAGTAGCTGTTGTAGTTAGTGCTGTCTGCTAGTATCAGTTAACACTGAGTTTTTAGTTTGGGGTTTTGGTTTCATTGTTTTAATAGCAACTTATAGTAAAATTGCCAGAATTAGCTGCACTTTACTGATGTGACAGTACATTAAAATATAATAAAAACTAATTTTGTCTAAGTTGTGTAAAATGTGGATTGTTTCTAATTTACAAAATGAAAGCAAATACTTTTAACTTAATTTTTTACAATATCTAGTTCAACAAAAAAAAATTCTTCTTTCTTCCAAACGGCAGATACAGATATTTGAACATCTCTAATGATAGCTTTATTCTTTGAGTCTGAAAGATAAACTCAGGGAACATAAACTTCTGTACTTGTCTTTGTCAKATCTTCTGGTTTATTTTCAAGCAACTTACTAAACAAATATTTCATCTCATTTCTTCGTGCTCTTCAGGGTATTCTCCCCAGTATGGACGTATACTCCAGAACCCAAAGAAACACAACTGCCTGAATCAGAGACAAATCAAAGACATGAATCTTTCAACCAAGTATCTGGAGACAGTAGCTATGGCTCCTGAAAATCATTTTGGAGTTTCTGAATTAAAGGAAAAAAGGTTGTGAATGATTCAAATGTGGATCAAATGTTAACTGTCTCTCAGTCTGTCTAGGATTTTATCTTTGCACCTATTAGCTATATTTGAGAACAAAAGCACTAAACTTTGGACATTGAAATTTTCTTGGGGTGTTAGATAACAAAGAGCAACAGAGACAAAGGATAATAAAAACAAAAAACTGAAAAACTAAGGGAATGTTTCCCAAATGCAGTCCAAGCTGTATTGCTGAAGTAACTGGGCATAAGGCTTCAAACGCAGGCAGATACAAACTTTGGTTTTATCCCTGTGGAATGGGATTTGCTACTGAGAAATTCTGACGCTCCAGATCTAATCTGAGCCTGACAGATCTGAAAACATCATCAAAGAGCAGATGGCTTTAGGTGAAGATACCTGTCTTGTGGGGGAAAAGTTGTGAAACAAAAATAATTTTCAGTTTCTGAGATGCTTGTACACAAACATACAAGCAGTGCAAACATCCACCTTAAATGTCAACTGGAGTTCGGCTTTCCTACCAACAAATTGGGAATAGCATTGAGCAGTGCTACACTGACTTGCCAAATGAGAGGCTCTTTAGTTGCTTTTGGCCATTGAAAATTAAAGGGATAATGGCTCTCTGAGGCTGAGCACTCCCAGGTTTACCTGTGCATAGTCTCTAACAGGGGCGGAGGCTCTCAGTCAGGTGTTTACTGCTAGCATGCTGTGCAGAAATAGTAGCGTTTGCCTCATCGGAGATTTATTTCCTGCTGCAACTCCAATAGCTTTGGACCAGATCAGGTGAGAAAGACAACAGGTTCAGCTCTCCCTGGATAACCCTGCCGACATTTGGTGAACTGGACATTGCAAAAAGTATATCTTCCTTAGCAGAAAATCTGCCATTTCAAGGCAAACTGTTTTTTGTCTGGAACTCGGAGTGTTTTCYGGTTGAAATGAGGTCACACAAAGCTTTGGTCACCGTCAGAGCCACGAAGTTGCTGAGCAGAGCCAAGAGCAGTGTTTGCTTACAGGCCCCAAACCCAGACGAGCACGGCCCCGGGTTCGAGGCTCACTGTGTAGCTTCATCTACCCTTTTGYGAATGCTGCAGACATGAGTCTGCACAGCTGTACCTGTATACCCTGGCTAGCCTTTTCCACCAGGTGCCTTTGCGTAGGCTAGGAACTATTTTCCTCAGTGGGTGTGATGTTAGAAAATCTCCCTGTTTGAGCCTATGAAATCTTTGCGTGTGTTTCAGTCGAGTTCCAGGCTCTATTTTGAATATTGAGCTCTTCTGTGTTCTCTGGTTTTACCTCTTGCTGGAACGCTAAAGGCCAGAGCYAGGAAACTCATAGAGCTAGGCTGATGACTAGCCCTGAAATGAAATTTTCGCTAAACGGTAGGCAAGCTCCTACCTTGGAAAACAGATCTGTATGGGAAGTAGTCGCCTATCGACCAGCTCATGCTCTGGGTGCTGTGCTTACTGCGAGGCATTGAGCAAGCCTCGCGGTGGCAGATGGGAACAGGACAGAAGGGCAGGAGCCTCTCTGCTCTGCATGGTCAATTTTACCCTTTGATGGTGGAGATGCTCCAGGAGCCTGACGCATCAGGGTGTTTTTCTGAATACGGTCAGAACCTTTGGATTTCTAGGCAAAGGATAAGTGAGAGAGAAGGCTATTGCCTTCAAACTCTTTTTTTCTAAAGAATCTGTATTTTGGGGTGTCTTCCTCTTTATTTAAAAAGCAGCTGCTGGTCAGAATCTGGTGCAAAATATGAGATGAGCTGTGTTTATGATATGCTGACAATTACCTGAAGCTGGCAGCACTGATCCAAGTCCTTTGAGGAGGACAATGCAACACCCCTAGATTAGGCATGACTCGGTCTCAGTTCAGATGTCAACTGCAGCCCCAGACTCAGTCACTGAGGGATGGACAATCCCCATGCAGTCGCTGTGTGGGAAAGACAGGCTCTGGGGCTGGGAACTCTACCTACTTTCAAAGCCCTTAGGATGTACATACCGGAAATATCAGTTGCCAGATAAAAGAAATGTATATTTGTATTAGAAAATTAAGATTTGACATGATCAAACTACCAAACAAAAATTGAACTGTGGGTAAATTATAGAATAAGTATATACCATTGTGAAACAGATCAAGAAGAGCCAAGGGTCTATACGAACTCAGAGACAAAATTCCATTAGAATAATCACTTTTAAAGGCATCTATTTTCCTTACAATCATAAGTTAATCACATAATGTGCTTCTGACAGGTATTACGAACATGGAAAATAGCTCTAGTTTTTCAGACTGTCAAACAAATTGATRTGCCTTGCCAGTGAGTTCACCAAACCTGTCTAACTAAAATGCTGTTTCACTGACATATGCTACTTACTCCTACATGTACCTATATTGCTAAACAAAAGCAATTATGTGTGTATAATCGCATATTATTTATTAAGCACCACAATGCTTGCATATTCTGGTAGGCACACTGAAAATCTATTTACTGTAGCATGTCTTTGTGAGCAATCATTGGGGAACTGCTACTGTAGCTATTTATTTGGGCAGCATTAAATGTGAAAATTTTGAGACCAGAAGGATGAATAATATTTATGTTTGTTTAGGTTTGTTGCCATGGTACTTAGAATAGTTACTATGGGGACTGGAAATAAACTGTTAAGTTACCATTACCCACTAGTATCAGTACTACGGGGGGGTTTGTTTTTAAAAGCCACTAACCTCAGCATCATTGATTTGCCCAGAACCCTTTTTTTTCTTGTTTAACTTCTTTCTCTGCACTGAAAAGGAAAGAGGAAAAAATCCCTGGTGGAAACCATTATTTGAAGTTATATCTGGATGAAAGCACAAAAGGTGACTAAAAGATGAAAGGGAAAAATGCTCACAATGATTGATCTGGGTAAAAGAAAATGGAAATTTAAACCTATAGCATTCACCATTTAGGTTCTTCAGAGTGAGGGCTGTTACCAACATACTCGTCAAAGACAGGGTCTTCCCGCGCTCTCAGTGGCTTGTGGTGTGCATATGCACACAAACGTGCCTATAGAATTTTTCATASAACTAAAACTGTTGTAAGATTATTTTTCATATGACTATGCAAAGGGCTATCTTGCATTTAATGCAGCATTGCAGTGTGATTTTGACAGTCTTTATTTCATAGAAAGAAAGATGTTTTACAAATGAAGTACTCCAGATGCAGTACAAAGTGTAAGTGTGTCAAGTAGGCACAGTGAAATGCTGAATCATATAATGGTTAAAAGTGAGACACAAAAATGAGGCCTGATAAAGTATGTTTTACTGTTTTGGTATTTCTTGTATACTGTAGGGTACAAAAGCAAATACTATTTTAATTTCTCCCCCCCCCCGCCCCCCCCGGCGGTGGTTGAAAACAAACCTGTTTCTTCACCAGTTTCCAACTTAGAGGTGAACTGGGTGGGAGAGGTTCTCTTAAAGTGAAAGCATGGGATTACCTAAGAATATCAACATCTTTTCTTCAACCTCCTAAAGTAATTTTCTGGGAGTGAACATCATCTAACAGACTGAAAAAAAGAGAGTGAAGAAAGAGAATCCCATAATTACTTTATGGATGACTTTTTAAAGGCATCTCATGTGAATGTGTATGAATGTTTTCTTGGTAAATCTCTGATTAAGTGCCACTTATGTGCCATATTTGCTTTTAAAACAAACAAGCAACCCCAAATCCTTTTCCCAAGACAGCAAGGGGCAGGTGCCAAAGAAAGAAATTAGGAAAGAATTAAGTCTATGGCTCTTCTCCACAGCATTATCATAACAGCTCTCCCAAACCTTAGAACTGGTCTGCATTAATTTACCACTTTCCTTCCTCAATCAGTGATCTAAAACATACCATGAGGAATGCTTAGGAGAAATTAGACTTTGGGGAATCCCTGACAACACAGCTCTTATTACAACCCTGCTTTTAAAAAGACAAGATTCATCTTAAGCAGTTAGCATACAGTTTAAATGAAACTGCAGAGCCCTGTAATACATTTACCATGTAGTATAAATACTCTGTATGTGACATTCACATATATATCTTAAACAGTAGTGAAGATGTGCTTGTCTGTATCAGCAGTGTGAAATGTGTGTGTATCCATATGCATTATGTATCTGTCTGTCYACAAATACGTGCATCTTGTTGGTCTTTCTATTTTATTACACATTCTTTTCATCAGCTCAATTTCTGGAAGAATTGTTAAAATTGATTACCTTTTAGAGGGAGCCTGATTTAATTTGCACCTTTGCTTCTGAAATTGGTTAGGTTT
Source organism: Apteryx rowi (assembly GCF_003343035.1). NCBI lineage: Eukaryota > Metazoa > Chordata > Aves > Apterygiformes > Apterygidae > Apteryx > Apteryx rowi. The sequence continues at coordinate 356,352 of NW_020450783.1, forward strand.
GAAGGCAATGCTGGGGGAATGCGTCCACTCAGAACGAGCTCTGCTCTAAGGTTTTGAAGTCATTTAAACCCACACAAAGTGGAACCAAAGCCAATATTTGCAGAAATTGCACAGTGAAGGAAGTGGGGGGGGGGTGCTGAATTTTACACAGCTGAGTTTTTCTTATGAGCTTTACTACAATCCAGGTCCACTAACGCCCACAGCTGTAAAGGATCATAACAAGAGCAAACTRTGCTTGGCGCCTTCGGATGTCACCATTAAGTGGGATTTTTTTCTTGGGTATTTTGTAACATTTCAGGAGAAACATCAAACCTTTTCTTATTAGTGCTCAGTGTAGACTGGCAGAAGTGCCAGCTCTAGTGATTTTTCTTGGCAGCYGGCCACACTCGGACCGGAGCGGAGGCATCGTGCTTTGGGCCCTGGGAGGCTGCCGCAGTGCTTGTGCCAGAGGGGCTCGTGCAGCTCACGACTCTTCCGGGAGACAGCAGGCCTTCCTTTATGGTAGGACCCCACTTTTCGGACAGAGCTGGTAGCTAATTACAGTCCTACTGTGTCTCGTCATGGGGATGGGAGACAAATTGTGGGGCCACAGTACATACGAGGCTCATTCAGTTGGCCTGCACGTCACACATTCCTGCCACTCGCTCATGCTCACTCTCTTGCTTTTCTAGACTTGCTAGGGTGACTAGACTACCTGCGATTTCTTCATAATATATATCTATATTAAGAGCAATCCAAATGGAGAAAGATCCTAAAAACCTTTGAGAATCAGGCCCATGTTCCTAACTGCTACAGCAAGAGAGATAAAAACTTGAAAATATAATTCAACTCTAAAGGCTCTAAAATTAAGGAAAAGATAGAGTTTCAAATTCATTATTTGAGAACTTTTTTTTTTTTTTTTTAAGTTGCATGATATTTCTTGTCTGACTTGTGACTTCTGGCTGCGTGGGAGCCAGTGTATCAACCATACTCTGAACTTCTATTAATAAATCATCATGGTTTTCCCCACCTACACTCAGCAATAAAACAGTTAATTTTCTTCTGCTTAAATTTTACTTATTGAAGAGAGTTAATTGCTGGTTCACAGTTTTTATCTTTCAAAGTAGAATTATGATTCTGCCCAACATCAAAGAAACTTGAGCAAACATGTGAGATTGTGCTGCAATGCAAAGTCCCAGAGCGCACACCATTTCTGATCCTTGCCCTTGGTTCCCAGGTCTCCAGCTCTGTTTGGGAGGGTTACCTGGAGACCACTTGCACAAAAATGTACCTGGCCCCTCCAAACAGGAAAACCCTGTGTTTCCAAATCTAAAAGTCTTCTGTTTACTAAATCATAAATAAACACCAGATTGGGGACTGTCCCAATTAAACAGCTGTAAAAATAAAATAATAAATTTTAAAAGGTTAGCTTTGTGACCAGGCTGTGAAACCACAAAGAAAGCATCTGGAAGGAGCAGTTAGAATAAATAATACTTTCCATTCAGCTGTACAGGGAAAGTCACTTTACAGGCAGGAGTTTAGGATGCTTGTTATATTGAACAGGCACTTGCAAATGAAGTAGGGTCAAGCTCTCTTCCACAGATTCACCCTCACGCAACAGGACACTAGTCAGACACATCATCAAAAATATTCTTTTTTTTCGGCAAAGAAATCCAATACTTTATTTTAGAGCCATAATAAAGTGAAAGCTTGTATTCCTCAAGCTTCATAATTAAGCAAGGCCTTAATGTACCTACAAATACATAAATTCAGAGTACTTCATCCTGCAAAGACAATAACTGCATTCAAAACTACTCATAAAATTAGTTTGCCTCTGACAGGAGATACTGACCTTTGGGAAGAACCAGTACCCGCTAGACATGTGTGATGGTATTAAGAAATAAAGTAATATAAATTGCAGGAAATTTATTGCATCTTTTAAGTATAATCCTAGACATTATTGTGTTTATTTCTTCTTAAAATTATATAGTTCACATAGAAAAATACTAGAATTTTAGAGCTGGTGTTGTGAGGATGTTAGTTTGTTGTTAGAATGCTAGCTGATAACAGGATATTTATAGCCTGAATTTTTCTAAAAAATTTCCCTTTCCTGGACAAGGCATAACGATACAAACTTTTCTTGCAAATAGATGTCATCAGAGACATTCCTGTTTTAATTTTGAGCACTGTATCCTAGTAGGCGTAGGACTCTGTCTTTTTAACTACTGGAGTCAGTTTATGCATATTTAATGTATTGGAGGTGAATTTTGGTAGCTGATAGCTGCCCTCTGACTAGCTCTAACATTGGCAAATGAGCTTTTCAGATCTTGTCAATGAATTTTTAGGTATACCAACCCCAGTTATATGGTCTACCTCTTTACCTGATCTTTCATCCTCCCCTCTGCCTTCAGCAAACTCTTCAGTCAAAAGCCTCAGCTTAAACTGATGACCAAGGTAGGCTAGCGCTGGGGAAATAGCGCACAAATATAGCGCCGCGTTGCAGGAGGATGCGAGAGCTCCTCAGCCAGCGCCATGGGTGGTGCCGGGCACCCTGATGGAGCGGTGTTTCAGGAGCAGCGTCAGTCAAAGGYGGTCTGCTCACCTCCTTGCCCCCTTGAGCTGTTCCGGAGGTGTAAGAAGTGAAAAAGCGCAGCTCTCCTCAGCTAGCTGCTCCCCCAGGCTTGCTGCAGCCAGCAGGCAGCTCCCGGGAGCCAGCACCAAGCTTGCCCTGGGCCAGGGAGTCCGTCACGATTAGGTTTCAATCAGCTCTGCGCACCCTTTACTCTGCCCATTTGCTGCAGCAAAGYGTGCTGGTATGCAGCTAAGCTGTTGCCAAAAGTTATAAGTGATTTTAGCCTAGCACTTGCATGTCAAAGATGTGTGGTAAAGTTCATGTTCATTATTTTTCAATTATGCAGTAAGTTATTTAAAAATTTCTCATTAGTTTCTCTGGTTTTATATACAATTACCTTTTTTCCAATGAATGCACTGTCTTTTAATAATTCAGGCTGGACAGTGTCATCTGCCCCCAAAAGGTATGTTCCTAGTCTTCTAATTTCTTGAAATGTAAACTTGAAAAGTCATCATCCCGTGCACTTAATATCTCGATGCCCTTCCTTGCTGCTTTCGTCCTACTTCAATATTTCTCTGCCAATGGCTCTGTGTGACTTCTATCGCTCACAGAGGAGGTGATCTGAGAATGGCTTTTATTAATTTGTACTGACAAAGAACAAACTGATTTAAACCTGCTGAATATTCTGGTATGCCTTGTATTTTCTGTTTTAGAAACCCATAAGTCCTTAGAAGGGACTTCACTGATTGGAAGATCAGGACTTTAGATGGGGGTGGCAAGCTAATTCCTAAACTGCCCTAAGTTCACGGCTATTGGGTGGTTTTTTTAGAGTAAAACAACAGAAGAGATGAGGTGTGGAACGAGGCATGCTTTGCCTTTCTGCTGCCTTGGGGTGTTGCACCCAACAGTGACACTAACCCTCAGGTCAGGGGTAGATTTGGGGAAGAGCTTGTTGTGCGTACACACACTCACATGCACACACATAGGTATCTCCAACACCAAAGAAACTTGGAAAAGTAGTCTCTCTTGTACGCTAGAAGAACTTTGGTGATTCTGTCTGCATCCCTTCAGGCCAACTCTCATGCATGCTGTCTGCATCAGTTAATGCAATCTGGCCYAATGGTGGGACCACGTTATCAGACTTAGATTTTCAATTGCTCCCTCAATTATGAACCGTGACACTGCAAAAGATAAACCCAGAGATGTGTCCTATGCAAAAAGAAATGTCCACATAAAACCATCCGAATCTCATTAAGCTTTTTAAAGAGATCAGAATGCAACCAGTTATTTATACCACGCTTGCAAAGTTGAATCTAAGAGACTTCAGGAGACTTAAATTTGGATACTTGAAAAACAACTGAAAATTCCCAGACATTTTAGCAGATTATATCTCTAGCTAACAAACACACTTAGAAGCAATTTTCTCAGTCTAGATTTCAGTCAGGAACATTCATTGTAAAAAGAAATTAGTTTGAGAAAGTGTGAGTAGAGCAAAAGACTGGGAAATACCCACTACAAAATCAACTTTTCTCCTCCCTAGCAATCTCCATTTAACACCTTCAAAGCCCTTTTCAAGCACAGATGGAATAATTTATATGAAATGAGGAAGCATTATGACCACTGGAGGAAATTCAGACACATTACTGATGTATTTTTCCGACTTCTCCACATGCTGCCAGTCTTTGTGCTTTGCCCATCTTGCCTATTCTATGCCGTGTGATCACACTTGGCAAAACCATCTGAAAAATGTCAGTGGCTCTTTGATTCTGGCTCTCATAAACAGTAAACTCATTCTTTATTTAATTGCAGTATTAGGATTTTTTAATTTAAACGTTAATGTTCTCAGTCTGTGTAGAGAATTTATGATGGTGCCAGTAATCCTACATACATAATGATAATCACAGTTCTTGGGGTTTTTTTTCTTCCTACTGTGAACAGACAAATTGATCTACCTTCTTAAAATCACTCCTGAAATCCAGGCTACAAGCTTGTGCTTGCTGTTTGACTAAAGACGACATCTGCTTTGAGAACACACGCAAATATTCTTTTGAAGCCTGATGTGGGCATTGCAAAACCCAGAACAGAGGAGCCGGCCTCCCGAAATACAGCTGATTCCAGTTTCCCTGGTGCAGCTTGGGAGCGTGTCCTTTTCCCCGAGGTTGAGCCACCCCAGCGAAGAAGCAGCACGCTCCAGTGTGGGGCTGGGTGAGGAGCAGGGGCAGCGTCTGGGTGCTTGAGCCCGCCGCATTTAATCTACCACAAAAATCTGTGTCAGTGCCCACAGGTTTTCCCCTGCAGCGCAGGTGCAGCGATGCTGCCAATGTGCCTACCTTACTCACAGTAAGATTTCGTCCAAAATATCCTGAGAGTCAGATGAAAAGTGGGAAAGTCCCAAATCGCTTCCTGTGGAAATTAACGGAAAGACAAAGATTTTAGTTGTTGCTAGATTTGGGCCTATTCATGTGCGGAAATAGTGGTTCGTGAAATAGTGGTTCACGAAAACGAATTGTAGTATTTTGAATGAAATAATTTCCATTATAAATATTTTCATAGTCAAAACTGAATTTCATTTTTTTAATGAAAAATTATCAACAACAAAAAGGTTGTTTTGTAAGGCGTTATTTTGCTGTCTTAATTGAAATCATATGCAAATGTTAGCAAAATGGTCATGAAATGGAAAGTCCTTGTTTTCCTGAAAACACAAGTTTTTTGGCAACAGTAGAATATTGCCATTTCCATAGCATCTTCAAAACACTAAAACAATACATGTTTTATACTTTTAAATTCTTGAAAGAAGTATTGGGAAAGACTACAAGATCACATCAGGAAAACGGGGGCTTTGCTTGTTCCAGCCTTGCCCAGTTCCAGGAACAGCTCCCAAAATCTTGGAACACTTTCCATAAACTTTTTTGAAGAAATTCCTCTGAAACCACTTGGGACACATAATGGTGAACTGTTCATCGGCATCTGGTCATATCTGGCAACACCATCCTAAAAATGAGGAGGTCCTCCTATTACTAGCATAATGTACTTCTGTTCAAAAATTGTTAATCCCCTTTTTTCACAGCAGATAAAAGAAGTTTGGGCAAAAATAATTCTTTTCACAGGAAAACACTTTTTGAAAAAATGTTTCAACAAGAAACAAATCTGTTCTTTTAAATTAATAAATAGTAAATTGTCTGGCAAAGAGCAAATCTGCATGCTTCTGAAGGTCCACTTTACAAAGAAAGCTGGGTATCTCCCCTCCCACAATCTGGGGCTAATGTAGAAAAGATATCAAGAAAGGGCCAGAAAGCCCTTTTAATGAAGGGGAGAAAAATTTGAATGACCAACTCTAATACATTTGAGCAGCCGTTTATGAACAGCAAAGGACAAGCTCATGCCAGCTGAGTGGTATTAGGACCTTTGCATAGCTGCATGGCCTGACGCTGGCAAGGCTCCTGGAGCAGAGCAGCCTGAAAGCTGCTCTGGGAGTCGGTCAGGCGAGTGCTGCCTCCTCCGTGCGTCCTGTTCGTTATTCACGGCAGCTCTGCCCAGAGAGTTTCTGTGGTATTGCTTGCCTGTCACTGTGTCCTACAGGAGGATACAGAATGTCTATTATTGCTTCATTTTTTTAAAGGTTAGCAACAGAAAATTGAAGATTACCATGGCTGTTTTTCTTTGTGAGGGTTATTAGATTTTTAACAGATTTTAAAATAAACTGCATTCTGTTGGTTTTTTTGAACACATTTTATGTCTAGTCTAACTCCCAAAAATAATATAAAACATCTTATTTAATGAGGTGTTGAGTTTACAATTTAAGTTCTATGTGGAGTCATGTGAAAGATAATATTTAGCATCTACAGGTATTTTCACAGAAATTGTCTCATATTTTTTGCAAAATATTAGAACAGAATAAAAATGAATATCCAGAATAGGTAAAGTATAAATTCATAGCCATAAACGTAGTTGAAGAGCAAAGCTACATTATCGCTGATTTAGGCTTCTCATATGAAATTTTTAGATCTCTTAGTAATAAATAGAGACAAAGCTTGATTAATCTGGTATGAAAGGCAGACAACAAATATCAGGCTTTCTCTTAATACAGATAACAATATTCTGAGATAGATGGCACTGATATGCAAGAATATGCTATTCAAGCTTTTAGATTCCCTCAAGATCTCTTTATTAGCAGGTATGCTAAAATTCCATATGTAGTAGGGTTATAAATATTGTATACAGCTTTGCTTAACCAAAATAAGTTGTCTCATTTACTAGTGAAAGGTAATGTGTTGTCTAATAAACAAGCTGTTGGGAATAATGTGCTTTTTTTTCCTCATACAATTATGTCTAATGCCTGGTAGTGCCGTGACACTTTTCAAGAAAATCAAATTATGTTGATAGAGCAATAAAATAATAACAGTAAAAAACTATGACTAGGCTTGAGGCGGTGATGACTAGGTTTCACTTGTGGTGACAACAGACAATTCTAGTAGAATAAATATTTGAACTTCTGTTCAATAATTAACTACAAATAGTAACAAACAATTTTCTGTACTACCAAACCTGGACTGCTTGTGAATTTACACTATAAAATAATTGCATGGATTAGGCTCTGTAACTTAAACCTACGTATCAGTAAAGTGTCATGAAAACTTGTTAGCATTTGGAAATTTTTTTCTCAGTCAGCTGAAAGACCTGCATCTGCTAGTCAGAGGCAGGAAGGCTTTCCTGTATGTCCTGAGTACTGGCTGGGAGAATAATACAATTGGTTTAAGTCCTTTGAACTGAAATGTATTGCATCAGAATATAAACTCTTTAGAAAAAAGTTGTAAGATGTCGGCCTGAAGCCAGCCTCATGGGAATGGAAAACAATTTTAAGAAGCCTGGGAATGCAACAGAAACCAAACCTGCCTCTAATCCAAGAAAAAAGTAATGGAAATCTGTCCCTTTTTTGCTAAGGATTCCAGTCAGCTTATTTCCTAAAGAAATATTTCTTTACAGAGAATTTGCTCTTAGACTTCATTAGAAGAGCGGGGGGAAATCTCTCATTTCCTGTGTTCAGGCTCACTAATGCACATGGTCTTCATTAAGTGCTATCAGTCGTTGCGTGGCACATGCATCTCTGCCGTATCAGCTGTTTCACATCAGAGGCTCGTGGTTGCATGCTCCAGTCGCAGCAGTGCCACGGTGACTTTGCTCCTCTGAGCTGGTTTGTTGTCTTCCCTCGATTGCTCCTTTGAGTAAAAATCCCCATGAGTACATGCCGACAAGGTTTAGTCCTTTATCTGTATCAGCCTAGCAGACATCAAACCCATGTGTCTATACCTTTATTGCACAACATCAGTAAATATGTGGACCACAGACCTGTAGTTTCAAGCATATGAAACGGAACAGAGGGTTTTGTTAATACCTGTCTGCGGCACTTTTTTTCCATCTTTGCACCCTTTCCTACTGAGCAAAATGTTCCCACCCCTTCCCCAAAAGCCCATAAGTATAGTAAGAAATAAAGACCTTTTCACAGTTAGAAGTAACTTTAGACTTCAAATTCAATCCAAAACCTATTTCTTTGTTGCATTCCTCAGTTGCTCAGATTTGGAGGAGATGCAGAATGAAATAAAGCACAACAACTTTGGCTCAAGCTCTAGGCAATGAGACTGTTATCGATCCCAATGGACATGGACTACTTGCAACAACTATGAATGATTTCCCAACTCTTTCTCTTGCTACTGCTGTATGAAAATATACTTAAGTACATGTTTTACCATTAAGCCTTTCAGGATATGCCAATTTTTTTTTTTTTTACTGAAAGCTGATCAAGTTTTAACGGATAGTCCCAGGTTTGTGCACAGATCATCTTCATAAGAATATGATAAACAGATTTTTTTGTTCCCTTTCCTCCTCCTCCTTTTTTTTTTTTCTCTCTCTCTTCTGGTTTCAGCTTATTTAATTTCAACCTAGACTTGGCCATCATTTGCATTTGAAGTGGTGTATAGCCAGACAAGAAATTCCATACAAATCAAATTGGGTTGTTTCTTGTTTTTCCTTCTCAATCACTTTTAATATCAAACTTCCTTGATAGAAGTGAAAGGATATTTTTTTCCCCACTCAAGCTATGACCTGAAAACAATAGTCTTATCTTTTGCATCACAGCTAGCAAAACTGATGGTGCAGACTGGTTCGTCACTGGAAAGGTAGTAGATGGTGCAATAGGAAGAATAAAAACCAGGACAACCTTTCATCACCTCTGTAGTTCAGCTGACATAACTCGATAGCATATTCCATTCCACTCTACTGACAAATTGATGGCAGCAGAGACTATACAATGTGAAATAAAAATCTTTGTTGTTTTTCAGATAAATTAAATACAGTTACTGAAAAAATGAGACTTACACAACTGCCAATTGACTTCAGTCAATTGTTATAGACAGCAATGGCCTTAGGCTGTGTTCAGGAGGAATCTTTCAGGTTCACATATTCATTGCAGGGGATAGAGCAGTTTGAACCTGGGTGGGGGGGCAAAAGGTTGGTTTTTATAAATACAATAACATAATAAGTATAGTGATATATAAATTACTGCAAAATCTTGAACATTTTCCAAAATTAAGACTATTTCAAAGGGCGGTCTTTGTTCTTAGCTGTATTAAAAAGACAACATGATAGCACGGGACAAGTTTATTAGCCTGTCTTCCCTTGACAAGAATAATCTTTCCTGAGCTCAATAGGAACTTAATTGTTTGTGCACTAAAAACTACAGAGCGTGGCTCATTGAGCTTTTCCTAATTCATCTATTTTTAGCCTTAACAAATTAGTTTGAGACCAGAAACATCATTTGGGTGTAAATAAAAGAATGGGATATAGAAATACACATTTTGAATTGGAGTAAGGAAAGTGAATATCTGAAAACCTCTTTGAAAATGACACTGAGAACAGGATCAATAAGGATTCCTCTGCAGCAAGTATTTCCTGCTTCAGTCCAAAATATCGAATCTGCAGATTCAGTAATTAATAAACAAGGTCACAAATCTGCCGGAGAAGACTAGGCTGATGTTGGCGCAACGAAAGGCACAGGATTTATAATGGCCAGGTTTTACAAAGTCAGGGGTAAAGGGGGACGTGCGGGAAGCCCGGGGGTCCTGCGGGGCCAGCCCCCGCGAGCCCGGCTCGGCCGCGGGGCTCTTCCCCTCCCCTCCCCTCCCCTCCCCTCCCCTCCCCGTCCTAACTCTGCGCAAATGTGCAGGATTGCCCTTGGTCGCTCTTCGGCTACGGAGGTTAAGTCGCACTCTGGTGGAATCTGAGTTTTTAAAGAATATTTAGGGCAACATAATGGTACAGGAACTGCTTAATGATGTTCTTTGTTTGAATTAGAGGCTACAAGAATTGATCTGAGATAACAGGAATGTGTGGGCTGGGAATAGTAAAGTATGAGCCTGCTGTGATCAGCAAGTGTTTAATACCTTCCCTATATTTTTCCTTGTTGCTTTAAGAGAATCTGTTTGCAATTATAGAATATTTTGATTTCTAAGTTGAACATTCATCTCAGTGGGTTTTTTGCAAAAATATCAAATAAAAATAGTATTTTTGTTACTTTGCTTAACCTCCATAGTTTTAGAGATTTATTTGATTTATTTATTTATTTATTTTGCTCTGTGAAAGTGCTGGTGACAGTGCCTACCTGTAGGAAATCTGGTTTTTACTTATGCTCTGGTAGTGGCTTGTTCTGTTAAAGAGTTAGTATTAGCTGACTATCCAGCTTATCAAGCTTTCTTGGGTTAATGAAGAAGTTGTTTACTATCAGCATTCTTTACATTCTGGTTCAACTATTTTTTGCAAACTATTATATCAAACTCGTTCTCTCCACTCTTAACAAATATCTTAAATTCTACAAGTTTATTTCTTATTTATATATTCCAGGCAGGTCATAAGACTTATTCTAACCCATGGGCTATTTATAAATTTCTCATTTTGGTTGGTCATATAAGTCAAATAGTTTTGTGTTTCTGACCTCTGATTTGACCACTCAAACATTTTAAACACTGTATTACTGATTAAGAAGAGATGAAATAGCTCTTAAGCCATTTTTAGGACTAGTTTTTGAATGATTGTTTATAATAAATTAAATTATATTCTGTACATTTACCAAGATCATCTCAGATAAACCATCAGTTAACTGAATGTCTCACAAATGACAAATAATGAGATATATATGTAACAGTAGAAAATTATCTGTTTGGATCCTTTGACTGGCTTTGTTCAACACATAAAATGTGAAAGTCTTTGTGCAAAGTAGAGTACTCCATACCCAAAAAAGGATCTAGTTTATTCTGTTTCAGGTTTTTTGCCAATAGTGCAATATGAAAGTAGCATTTCTCAGATGTTTCTCATTAGTCCCAATGCTAGCTACCTTCCAGATAAATGCGAACCCTCTCCTGAAAATGGGAAAAGCAGTATCATGACACTGGGGCTGCAGAAACAAGTTTCCTACTGGAAAAAAAAAGAAATTCACAGCATCCTTATTTGCCTAAAAAGGCAATGATTCAGCAAAGTCTTTCAACATCTACTGAACTTTGAGTGTGCTTTGGGGTGAAACATTGTCCCTACTCAAGGAACAGCTAAACTCACGCTGACTTGCAGAGAGGCAGCGCTTCACCCCAAATGTGTACCTCTGTGCGTGGGTGCTACGATGAACGTGGGGCTGAAGTATCGGGGGGGTTAGTGCCTTGTTTTAGGTCTGTGTCACTCTTGGCCGGCGTGGGGGTCTGGGGTCCCCGGTGCTCCCCCTCCGGGGCTGCCCTTCGTGCGGCACACGTAACATGCTGGCGCGCCTGGGCAGCCCCCCAGTCCCTGCACTTTTTGTCGGAGCGGGGCATTGCTACCAATGGTCCCCTGTTCGGGTGTAAGGCTCCTTGTCCAGGCAGGGCTGGAAAAAAGGGACTGCATCTGAAGAAATCTAGATGCACAATAGCCTTATTTCTAAATCACATGGGCAACTTAATAAAATGCCAGCTACTCATAGCGTCTTATACATAGGATAATTGTTCATGCCTTATTTCAGGAGAATCAATGTATTGGCAAAGTAATACACATTAATATTTAAAGTGCATAATGAAGCAGCACTGCATTGAATTTTTTACTTTTCACTGTTTTATTTCTTTGTCATATTTACTTCATAGAAATGTTTGCTAACCTACTAGCAGTTAGGATGTGCTGTCTTTTCTCCTTAAAACAGACATGGGCTAACAACCATCTGTTGTTATAACATTTACTATTTACACAGAATGCTGTAAAAACAACCAGTAGAGCTGACTGAAAAATAAGTTGAAAAATAGGTTCCATTTAGTGTTTTGCTTTAAGGGGTGGGAAGAACTTTTTAATCATATTTCTTTTCAGGTATTTTTTGGAGGACATCAACTCTTTCAATAAGATGGCTTTGATTTTTATAGCATTAGATGGAATGTACAGGAAGGGAGGCAGCAGTGAAATAAATCTAACTAAATGAGGCCACAAAATGGTTTCATATCTAAACTCAAAAGCATTATGTGTGCTTTTTGCTCGAGTCGTGATATCTTCACTGCACATAAAATATTTTTCTATCCATATCAATGCACATCAAAAAAGGCCTGGATTTCAGTGCTACTCAGCTTGAGAATGCTAAGCGCATTTTTGGTCTAGATCCTTATGTGGAGTAAATTAATGCACTACTATCAGCTTTAGTAGATCAATAACTATTTACGCCAACTACAGAGTGGACCTTCAGTCTCTTAATTAATAAATAGTTTAGCATATGCTCTTTTCCTTTATATTTGGCCCCCTCTTCCACCTGCCTTTTTTGCATAGTTTGTTCTTTGAAATCAGCATGAATTATAGCATGGATAGACAATAGAGAAGCACATTTAAATAGAGGTATTTGCAAGTTTAGGGTCATGGATACTGGGAGCAAAGCTGATTGAAACGCTGCTTACAAATCATCGAAGGCTTTCTAACCTCCTCCAAATCTCTTTCACTCTAAAAGCATTTTACTGTTTGTCCTCATACAGGCTGCAGGGAATAAAGACTTATTGCAAACTAGGCTACAGCTTAACTCTGAAGTCTTGATATTTGACCTCCAAGAGCTTCTGAAAAGGTACAGCTAGGCAGATGAGCATACCAAAGAATTCACCTACAAAGAAATGCATACATTTATTTTATTTGGAGGTTAGTTATAAGTCAAAAACACATGAAAGTGTAAAAGATTGGACTGGAAGATTGGAAATGCAGGGATGGAAATTGTGTGCCTTAAAGTCGCTGGATGTTAAGAGGTTTTTGAAAATGAATAAGAAAGGATGTGCCTTTCAATATTTTTCTTCTTTGTACCCTCCTAGAAAATAGCAAGAGAAGAGTCCATGTTTGTAAAACTAGTTCTGTTCTTTATTGAAGAAACCAACTACATCTATCTTCTTAGCCCTTTGCACATCCTCTGATTTCTTGGCAGACTCTCCAGACTCCTTTCTCCTTCAAGCTATGTTCCTCCCTCATATTCCATACACGGAGATACTATGTTTCCCTTGTTTTTTTACCTTTTATCCCACCAACTTTGGGAGGGACAGAGATCTCCTATTCCTTTAGAGAGTATATGAATAAATAAATGAATGAATAAAACAGTTTCTGCAGACCTGGATACAGGAAAGCTCAACTTTGCAGAAACAGAATAACATCTCAAAAGATTCCTTGAGTCACAGACAAGGAAAGAAAACTAAAATTTCAAATAGCAAAAAATGCAAGCAAGCAGGATTCTTGCAAGCTAGATCTAAAGGAAAGGGAAAGGAAAGATGAAAATGGTCAGCGAGCCGCAGGTCAAAGGAAACGGGCAGGTTTTACACAAGAAATAGCTCAGTGGTTTAGAGTAGGAAGGTGAGAAGGTGGTTTGCAGGTAAGTGGGAAATGCCAGATGCAGTAACCACTCGCTGTGGGAGTCCTACAATGGGGAAGGGGAGAACAGGTCAGCATTAACATGTGGTCTTAAAGTGATACACAGCTGGAAAGAAAATATAGAGGTAGTTCAAGATGAGTTTTGAAAACCAGAGGGACAATTTTGAATTTATTTTAGGATACAGGCCGTCAAATGAGTCTAAATAAACTGGCAATACCTTGAAGCACGAGCCGTTCAAGAGTACGTCTCCATGGGACGTGCTCCTCACCCTCAGAGGCTCCGGTCAGCCGAGAAGCCTCTGGGTGGGAATAGCCAGGGTGGCGCAGGGCTGCGTGTGCGGGGAGCTTGCGCAGCCCCATCTGCTCTGTGCCTCGCTCGGCTCGTTGTTACTAGTCTCTCAGCAGCGCTGCCTTCACACAGAGTACAGACAATGTCGGAACAAAAAGCCGGGCCTCATCTGGGATCAAAAGAACACATTTTTGCTAAGGATCCTTTCTATGTGGCCCTCTGATGCTATAACCACTTCAGCAATGTAAGTCCCTTCCCATTGCCAACTGCAATTTAAATGAATTTCAACAGTACATGATTTTCCTTTTTTTAGACTTTCTTTCCCCCTCCCCCTCTGCAGTGATATGTTTAAACAAAAAAGGCGCAAGATCAAACTGAACCTAAACCAGACACCTTCTGCACTCAGCTAGCTGTGTCCTTTGTTCACAATTCACTTATAACCCTCCCCCTACACTAAGCTGTATTTTTCATTCTCAGCAAATCACAGGAGCAGATGCTCCCTTTGACATGTGGAGACAAGTCACAGATTTGGAGGCTTTCTCGATTTGTGTTGGCTAATGCAACAGTTATTACAGCTACATTCTCAATATTGGAGAAACATGCCTCCCTCACTTGCTTTGATTTCTTGTCAACGTAGCTTACAGAAAACACAACAAGTGTCTATTACTTGTTTTACTCTCTCTACTGTTAAGTTTATTTTAAAAGTGGCATGAAATTAATTTTTCCACTTTGGGTTATTTCTCATTTATTAGTTTTCAGCGTGAAATGGTTGAATCTGACTTCTCCTCCTTCTTCAAAAATGAGAATCTGACAGTAGTGAACTTAGTGCTGGCATAGAGAGTTGATGCACTGGCAGGTCTGGAGGCCAGTGGCTGTTATTAGTACCATCGGACAGGTACAATTCCTGCAGTATGTCGCAGCCTTTGTCATGGAAAAGGACTCCATTATAGCCTATGTGCTGTACAGAAAAGCAACAAGAGCAGACAGGGGAGAGGTAACCTCCAGGAATAAGAGATTTGTTAGACTCCATGCGTCACCGGTGTGCTGTTCACCTTGACACACAGAGTCAGTACAGAGTTGATGAACAAACTCTGTTTGGCTGCTTTCAGTCAAGATATTCTCTCTCAGCATGACAGTTCATGACAACCTAAATGTATGGGTTTAGACAAACTTTTGATAAAACCATATGTTATTGTGTTAGCTTCAGCCAACTCTCGGTAAAGCTGTTGTGGCCCAAAGCTCATCCTAGGTTAATTTACTCTGATTTTTGACTTGGACATTATATAATTATTCCGAGTCCTAAGAAAGAAGCAAGAGAAGAGAATCTCATAGGTACATCAAGGCGGAGGGAAATGTCAGTGGTCCAAAATACTATCCACACACAGAGAACTAATATTTAGCACTAGTGATAATAGTGGCTCTCATTTTTCAGTGCAAAGCACGTGTGTGTGTGCTCACTCATGATGTAATTAGTATCTGTAATATATTGTATACATAAGTATATTGTATATTATGTATACATAAATATATATATAAATATATTAAATCTGTAATATATTTATCTGCTGGATATGGGTAAATACACAGATCTGTGGCATGCAGGTTGTTGTGTAACACTGGGGGTATGAAAATGTGATCAAGGCTTTCACCCTTGGGGCATGTACCTCAAGTCCTTTCAAATCCACGTGGAACRGTTAGGACTCCATTTTAAAGTCCTCAGTCAAAGTCCTCAGTCAAAGGACCATATACGGTAACTGCGTGGCACGTAATTTTTTTCCCTCGGAAAGATGAAGGGCTGAGCTGACCTTGTAGTTTCAAGGAGTCTACAGCGGTGATTTCAAACCTGATGCTTAGATCAGTCACTAAATCATTCCTCTTAGCTGAGCTGATCCATTGCTTATTTACCCACCATGAAAATAAGAAAAAAGCAAGGCCCTTTAATGCCCCTCTTGTATTTCAAAGCCGCTCCTGGGTACGGGCTGTTGTACGCAATATGCTGTCCAGGCATATACCAGCCAACCTTTCTTGTACGGAAGCTGCGTGTAATTTAATAAATGATTCCAGAAGCAGCAGCATTAATTAACCTGCATCTCCTCCACTCAGTAAGCCAGCCCATCGCTGCAGTATCCGCGGGTGCTCCCCGTAAAGCCTGTGCCCCATTTCCGCCTCCGCTCCCCGAGACACACGCTATTTCCTCCCCGTGTCCTGAGCGCCCTGGCCGTGCCCCTCCGTCCCCGTCTTCCTGAAATCACTCCCGATCGCAATGCCACGCTCGTCCTTCGCTCCCGGCGGGCCGTACACCCCCTCGCCCCCTCTCCTTGCCCCCGCTCCCCGTGTATTTTGGCCTTGGGCTGCGACGAGCGCGGAGCACACGGAGCCGGGCTGCATGGCAAGCTGTGCTGATCAGTCAGTCCGCGCACACAGGCGACTCCGCAGCCGGCAGAATGAATAAAGCCTCCTTTCTCCATGCCTTTTCCTCAGAGAAAGGATTAGTACGGTCATTTTCTTTCCTCTACCAACTCCTGATTTTCATTAAACTTCTAGGAGAGGAAGATTTTTGAGCCCTCTATCCCGAAGGCATTGTCAGATGTGGTTGAAATTGGCTGGCAGGTTCAAGATCATTAGGGTCAGGCCTGACAGACAGGCTGGTAGCATGATTGCATTATTTTTTTCCCTTAGAAACCGGGCTAAAAAAGTGGTTTTGACAGTGTAATTGATGTAGAGGTTTGTGAGCAAAACAAGCTATACTGATAAAAGTACCTTTAATTTGATACTGGTTTGTCTGCAGTAAGACTTTTGCCAGTACTGAAATCTCTTAAAAGATCACGCCCTCAGCCTACACCAGCAGAAGTGCGCTCCTGGCCTAATTCTGATTAGCAGAAGGAATGGCTGCCCCGCAGCAGCCATCCACGCTGTGGAGAACAAAAAAGGACAATGACTCTTCACGTACTTACTACTAGAAAAACAAGAAAAAACATATGCAATATGTGATTGTTAGTATATAATGATTAGTTTATAACTAGACGAACAAGAAACCATTTATGCTCTTTATTATTGTTAATATGTAATAATTAGCTTATACTGCTGAGACTGTACTATTCAGTATCTCAATTTATTAATTTATTGTGGGTGCCTCAGAATGTCTCTGACTCTTCCATACAAGACATTTTCCTACCCAAAGAGCAGCCATTAAAATAATAATAAATGCAGATCCAAATTACCCATGACCTAAAAAGAAGCATGTAGCTCTAGTTTTGTGGCCAGTAGCCGCTTGTTACTTTTTCATAGCAGTTAGTGATACTAAAAAACACCCATTTTTCACAGAATTGCTGGGATTGGAAGGGGCCTCTAGAGATCATCTAGTCCAAGTTCCCTGCTTAAAGCAGGGTCACTTACAGTAGGTTGTTCAGGATCATTTCCAGTCAGGTTTTGAATATTTCTAAGGAYGGAGAGGTACTCCTCAACCTCTCTGGGGAACCTGTTCCAGTGTTCAATCACCCTTACAGTAAAAAAATGTTCTTATGTTTAAATGGAATTTCTTGTATTTCAATTTGTGCCCATTTCCTCTTGTTCTGTCACTGGGCACCACTGAGAAGAGTCTGGCTCAATCTTCTTTACTGCCCCCTCCCCATCAGGTATTTATACACATTGATCAGATCCCCCTGAGCCTGCTCTTCTCCAGGCTGAACAGTCCCGGCTCTCTCAGCCTCTCCTCGCATGAGAGATGCTCTAGTCCCCTAATCATCTTTGTGGCCCTTCGCTGGACTCACTCCAGTATGTCCATGTTCTTCTTGCGCTGGGGAGCCCAGCACTGGACACAGTACTCCAGATGTGTCTCACCAGTGCTGAGTAGAGGGGCAGGATCACCTCCCTCAACCTGCTGGCAACGCTGCTCCTAATGCAGCCCTGGAGGCTGTTGGCCTTCTTTGCCGCAAGGGCACATTGCTGGCTCATGGTCAGCTTGTCCACCAGGACCCCCAGAGCCTTTACCACAGAGCTGCTCTCCAGCCAGTCGGCTCCCAGCATGTACTGGAACATGGTGTTGTCCCTCCCCCAAGCGCAGGACACTGCACTTCCCTCTGTTGAACTTCATGAGTTCCTGCTGGCCCATTTCTCCAGCCTTTGGAGGTCCCTCTGAACGGCAGAACAACCACCTGGTGTTTGTTCCCAGAAGTCCCAGTTTACAGAACATGTGCCTGAGAGGCTAGGCTGAAAGTTTCACAGCATGGAGGTTCCCATAGCTCTCAATAGGTCCCATTTCCACTTAGTTAGACATACTGTGACAGCAAGCTTAGTCATGTTACATCCAGTCCAGCACACAAAACACTGTTGCTTGAAATTTTCCTGTTTCCATAACACTCATCAGGAAATACTGACTATATGGTGTATAACCTTACATGTCTAGCATGTTCAGTGACAGTTTCTAAAAGCCATTCCCATACTCACAAGGGATGGTGCCTTTGAGACTGCCCTGAGCTGGACATGGGCAGGAGAGGGCCATGGGAAAGAACCGTGAGGAATACAGGTTCATCACACGGGAAAAGGAAGTATTCTGCTGCGGTTACACCCTTAACTGCAGAAGTTCACTGTCATGTAACAAACTGCGTAGACAGACCAAATGACTTCCTGAGTGACTCTAATCCTAGGTCTGGCAATGATTTACTGTATTCTCTTGGAAGCCCTTTTCAACTCTCTATACCTGTTTTTCCTTCATGAAGTGTTTGTAGTCTTTACCTGCTTCACACAGGCGTTGTGAAGGTTCATTAATTAATGCTTGAAGATTCTAAAATAAGAAAGTGCCATATAACTGCAAGGTATTCTTTTTATTAATTCCACGTACGCTATTTTGATCAGACTCTTCAGCTGTAGAGCCACCAGGAGTTCTCACAGCAGGCAACCGTGGAGGTTATTTTTTCTTTACTGATTTGAGCCCCTAGGAGTTAATGATTGACTGCTAATAGGTTTATCCCATTAAATAAAGGGAAAAGGAGGGTTTTGTCTGATGGGAAACAGACAAAGGACAATATCCAAGGCAAAGTGAATTCAGATGAATATAAGTAACTATCTTRTGGCATGTGTTGGAAGTAGATTGGAGGAATGGGAGAAAGTTTACAATATTTCATACAGTCTGAAGGTTTGCAATGAATTTTGAGTTACACATTGCCTGCTTTCAGTTCAGTATTTAAGAAATTAACCTCTATAAGAACAAGCAATGAAATCTATCTTATAGCTAGTAGAGAAGTTTTGCAAAGTAAATGTTTATAAACCTTTCATATGAAGTTAATGATGCTTATTAAAACGTTAAAAGCAGCCATTCAGAACGGCTCCCTTTTTTAAGAGCAGTTTTATTATCACACTCTGCTTTGTGAATTAATGGGCAGCTAAGTTACTTATTTGGTTTACAGTAAATGTTGGCCAGGTTATATAATTTGGGTCATGAAATATGTAGAGGTTTGAGAATTTGTAATCATTCTGCAAAGTCCACAAAATCTGTGATACTGTGAAATTACCCCTAAAATAATTCCTAACATTGATAGCAGTTTCTATACTGAAAAGATCCCAAATTTTCTTACAGAATTACATTTATATTACTTTTTTCTCCTCTCTGATATATAACCACTTCTAGGTTTGTGAAACTTGCCATTTTATAGTCGACTGCACAGGAGTTCAGGGTTGGAAGCAGGAATATGCCAGTCAAAACTTCAGGGAATACGTAGGCAGATACAATTTATGCTTACACAAACTTGATCTAGGCTAGGACAACAAGCTCTTATATGACTCAAATCACCATCAGAGTAGATGAAAAGTTAGACTTTAAAACTCTGCACATGTTTGAATGTGGAAAATGCTAACAATTAATGTTAATGCTAAATGTTAATAGTTTTCTGCTTACTTTGAATAAGCGTACCTCATTAGAAGCCTCTAAAAAAATATTGTGTGTGTAGTATGACTACAATTTAGCAAAAAGCATAAGCTCACTGATATTACTAGGGCCTACATATGGGCCTAAATTTAAGCATATGTTGTTTACTTTATAAAAAAAGACTATTGAATCAGAAATGTAAAAACTGAACAGATAATTTTTCAAAAAGTACTAAAAATGCTAATAAACACTTATAGAGGGTTTTCTCTCTCTCTCTGATTTTATTTTCTGTCTGGGGTGTTTCTGAGGGGAAGAAGGGGGCTGCTCCCTTTCATTCTGCACGA
Organism: Apteryx rowi; assembly: GCF_003343035.1. NCBI lineage: Eukaryota > Metazoa > Chordata > Aves > Apterygiformes > Apterygidae > Apteryx > Apteryx rowi. The sequence goes on from NW_020450783.1 coordinate 376,286, forward strand.
CGCAGAGAACGCCAGTGAATCCTCTTGTCATCCCTACTCTTCCTCTTCTTTCCCCTCCTCTTTCCGGGGACTCTTTACACAGTGTAACCCGCTCATTACACATGCTGATGTGAATGCCACTCATCGGGCAGAGAAAATCTGTGACTTCAGCTGTCTTTAAATAAAGGGACATTGAAGCACTTAGAAATACTTTCACATTCAGACTAAGCTTGGTTAGCAAGGATATAATTTCAAGAGAAAAAGGGGGAGGAATGAAAAAAAATCAATTAGCTGAAAACCCTAAATTTTCCACAGGAATTTTTGCAAGTAGGAAGTGGTACCAGAAATCCTGTTTTTTCCCATTTTTAATGAAGTTTCTAGTCTACTGTTAAAAACCATGATTCCTTACAGCTGCCAGATGAGTTTTGTCCCCCTTATCCCTCCTTGTTCAATCAGTTAGTATACTTCTTTTGGTCCAAGGTAGGAGGGGAAACAGGGAGGAGAAAATTGTTTTTACCTATAGAACAAAAATATCATTGCAGCCCAAAAATGTATCAAGGGATTCACAGGCAGATGCATCAGCTGAAGCTATTTTTACTGCTTGTAAATAATTAACTGGACTTAAAATTAGTAATGTTTTAAAATTTCAGTTGCACTCTTTTACTGCAGTGTGAAAGCACGAATAATCTACACAGTACTTTTGACCTACACAGTCTGTCATCCTGACCTCTAGTTTACCTTTCTTTTAAATATCTCTGGTCCTCAGACAGGTAATGCTCTATTACTACAGTAGTAATTGAAGAGTAATTTGTTTCCTGAGTTCTTACATSATTTTACATGGGCCATTAGTACAAATATATATATATAATTATATAACTATTGAACAATTTTCCATTTCATATATATTTACACTGTGATTTTCTGCAGAACCAGAGAGGGCAAGACACGTGTGTTAAAATTGCAAACAAAAAGATACTCTCGTAATCACAAGCTTCCAGAAGACAGGAGTTCAAGGCAAGGGCTTCAGACTACATATTGCAACATGTATGTAAAATCACAAGAGCTCGTAGCACGGCAGCTGCATGGCGCCGAGCTGTGAGCAAAGAGCCATGAGCAGCAGAACAGTGTTAACGCTAGCCACGCYGCTTTAATTTAGTTAGTTAAAACATGCCACCAAGAAATCAAGATTCTCTTACAAAATGTCTTGAAAGAAACTGTAGGAAGGAGGAATAGTCCAAAACTAGACAAGGAGAAAGTAAAATTAGCATTAAGAGAAGTTCTGTACTGTAGCCAGAAGATAGCAAATGCTATTTGTAATGAACTGCTTTTGTTATTCATTAACTTGTTAGAATGAATGTCAATTTTAACAGACATAACAGGTCAAAGAAAGGGGCCTAAAAAGGTATTAGAAAAAAAGAGAATTGCAAAAGAARGGAAAGATAAGTTGTTAACAGTATAGAAAAGTATCAGTGTAAACAGATGAAATCTTCAATTCCACCTTTTCTCAGTCTTCTCAGAGGTCTATTGTGACCAGATTTTTAGCAAAATCATTTTTAACATTAGAAGCAAAACAGCAAGCAAGCAATTCAAAGAATATTTAGGCAAAATTGAAGTTGGCAGAGGAGTTCCACTCTAGAGTACTTAAGGAACTAGACAAAATTATCTCTGAGTAATTAGCGGCTACTTTTGAGAATTTATGGAAGACTGGTAGGGAATGAACAAAGAACTTGTCTTTAAAAATAAAAAGTGTAAAAACGAGGATCTGAGTAATTATAGACCCTTCAGTCTCCACAAATATTCTGAAATGTTCTTTTTCTAAGCAACTGTTATCTTCATAGAAGATAATATTGTGATTAAAAAATAGGCAGCATATGTTAATGGAAAAGGAATTGTATCAAACCAGTCCAGTTCCCTTCTTTGTCAGACTGTGGTAAGTGATTCAGAGGAAAGCAATAGATGGGGGGCATATCTTGACTTTCACAAAGAATCTAATATCTATCATTTTCTCAGAGACTATTCAAAAAATGTAGTCCTGACATGATGGCTATAAAAGGAATGCACAACTTCTTAAAACATTCTCTCAAAGACTAGGGAATCTAGTGGATCTCTACAGGAACCTGTTCTAGACCCAACTGTTTTATTATTTTCATTAATATTTTTGACAATGAAATATAGTATATAATTACATCATTTGTGGATGAGACCAAAATACAAGGGTACAAGCACTTTGAAAGAAAGAATTGTAAATCAAACTCATCTTGATAAATTGGAGAAATGGCTTAATATCTACAAGACTAAAATCAATTGGTGCAGCCAAAACCAGGACACTTACAAACCTAAAAATACGTTATAGAAGTTATAATAGATCACAATCTAATTTATGAGTCAAGAACGTGATGCTGCTGCAAAAAAAGACAGCTCTTGTTTTGGGGTGTGCTAGCAGGAATGTCATATTAGAAATCAGAGGTATCTGTATTGCTCTGTTCGGCTCTGCTGAGGCTTCTTCTGGTATGTAATTCTGGACAGCACACTGTACAAAAGATGTATAAATTTAGAAAAACTAATGACGGAAGCAGCAACACTGGTAAGAGGTTTAGAAAGTATAGCATATAAGGAAATTGTGAATGAACTGTGCTTGATTATCATAGAAAAGAGAAGACTTACAGGAAACATAGATCTTTCAGATATAACCCAGACAGTATTAAGTTGGGAATAATTATGCTCAATGGCCAATCAGTGATGGTAAAAATAAATTGGCTTAATTTCTAAACTCTGGGTGTTCAAAAATTACAACAGGTTACACAGCAACATTGTGGTAACCTTCTTCACCAGTGGTTTTTAAGAACAGTTAGAATATCTGTTAGGGATGATTTAAGTAGTCTTGATTCTTCCTTCATGCAGAGAGTTTGACTAAATGATCTCTTGAGATCCCTTCTAGTCTTCTGTTTCTCTGATTTTAAACTGCACAGAACTCTCTGCAAGAATTTGGGTTAATCTATCCATTTTTTATACATAAAATAAAAATCCTAAATACATGTATAACTCTCTAAGATAGTGTACAAGGCATTTTTAAAATTGTCCTGTTATAATCATGTACAGAAAATAAGCATATTTGAAATATACCATATACTTTAATTTAAATAAAATAGAACCAGGGAAGAAATCAAAATACTTACTGTCATTTCTTAAAGTCCAGGAGCAGAAAGATGCATCTCAGCCCTTGGGTGCTGGTAAATGATGCCTTTCTGATGCTTAGTAGAAATTGTTGTCAGTTGTCAGTTCTCACTGTTTTGGCAGAATGATTTGTCTAATAATAATTTACAAGTCAGTGTTGTTTCTTCTTGGTTCTCTAGATCATATTTGCTCCAAATAAAAGGTAAGCCAATGATGACTCCAACTTCACTTACTTCTGTCAGGAAACGAAAATTATACTTTCTACCTTCTATGCTTTAGAATGAAAGTCTCCTGAGTCCTTACAGGATACTAACTTGACCTGTTTTTTGAGGATTTCYTGTAGATGGAAAGTTTAGACAAGTTATCGAAGCTGCTTAAAAATCACCACTTTTTTTGGTTACTTGTTGTCACCCAAATGGGTAGAACTCTTAGGCCTACTCTCTTCTAGAAAAGTACCGATGCTGGAGTTGTTTCTTTTGTTTTTACAGAAAGAGAATATTAGGGACACTGAATCTGGTCTCTAGATTGTGGACAATGAAATATAGTAGTCTGTATATATCCTTAGACATCGATTTAGAAATTACTACTTGGGATGATTAAAACATGCTAAAAAGCAGCCACTACTGGGCTTCTTCAAGTCTGTGTGCTTATTAAAACCAGACAGCATGTGAAACAATGATATAATCCCTTAACTAACAGTTTATCTTGCATGAAGGAAAATACCATTATATCGGTCTTGATGAAACCTAATTGCTATTTGACTGTGATCACATTAGCTGCTTTGTACTCCTAAAGTTAAACTTTAAAGGTGAATTCCTGGGTGCACTAATAAGCTTAGCTTATATCACAGTCTGGCTGAGAAGGAGTATTTTGTGAGTTGTTTTGATCAAACATCATTTTGATCACTTATACTTGGTATTAGACTTGATTAAATTCTACAGAAGTCATCTTCATGAAAACAACCTTTTTTTTTTCCTGCTCACACACTCACAAAAGGAAATCCCTGGATCCCAACTGTGCCTGTAATGAAGGTGAATTGTGTTTAATGACTTAAAGAGTGCCATTTTGTGCTTAACAGTTTACGGATTGCAAATTACCCTGTAAATATGCTGTTTCTGGATCAAATTAATTGTATAACAAGTTAGGCTGAAAGGCAGTGAATATTCTCTGCTATTTGAGCTCCCATAGTCTGACAGGTTTTCGTAAAATCCTACTCATAAGCTTCACCTTACCACCATATGAGCACTTAAACACAGGCGTGGAATCCGTGATGGATGTGGATGTTGCCACTTGCTATTTAAAACAATAAGCTGTTATGACATTTAGTGGACTTTGACTTGCTTCCCTTAGTTAATAAATCAGTGCACTGGAAATTGCAGGACTTCACATTTTATGCCCACAACTCATTAAATTAAAGATAAATGGCCAAGTTAAGCTCACCTGTAATTACTGTGGACTTACACAGGAGTTATCCCTGAGTTATAGCGAGCCTCAGTGCAGTTTACTCTTCACGTGCTGGATCCAAAACATTTTCAATTGCATCAGAGTCCAGCGTCAGTGGACTTTGAAATGATCGTTCAGACTCAGGAATTGAGACAAACGAGGGGTGAAAAGAAGCAGCAGGGAAAAGGAAGTGATTTGCCCATAGTCAAGAGGTGAGTGGCAGCACAGAAATTTTACTGAGCCCTTGACCAGTGCTCTACCTACCAACCTTTTCTCCTACTTTAATAATACACTTATGCATTGTGCTTATTTACATAGTTGAGTTGCTTCATTTAAAAATAAGTAAATAAAATGCATCATAATCAAGATGGTGCCCAGATAAGCATGCGAGGTCAAAAGACAAAGCAAATCCCTGGTCCCAAAGTACTGCACAAGAYACTTTATTTACCAGTAACTGAGAAACTGTACCACCCCTAATAACAGAGGATATTTCCTCTATTTTTACCCATTACCCCAAAGAAATTTTCTTGAAAACTGTCACTGTCTATCTGAGAAGAACCAGGACTGAAGGCAGAGATGAAAACGTTGTTGTGGTACTTAACTGATTTTCAAGGAAAAGCTCCAGGCCACAGATTTTGGATCAATACAAAAACACATAACTCAGTGGTGACTAAGGCCAGTCTTAATGTTCAGCAATAGGGAGGTGAGCCAGATTCATAGAGGACATGAAAATATTTCATCTGGAAAATATCCCCAGAAACCTCCTCAATCTCCTCTCTTACTCACAATTTTTGTGTTCAGCTGGTGTTCTGATTTTCACTGTGCTGTTTCWGGCAGCCCCCCATTTACCAAGGGCTGAGTCAAACGTAAGTCCTAAACAGCCTGGCTCCCCCGAAGCACACCGGTCTGCAGGCGTATAATGCGATGCTGACCTGAGCTTCTGATCCTGTGGCACTGGGGTTCCCAGCAACATTTACTCCAGAGGGACTTGGAACGGGAACACCACAATTGATATATTGGCAACAGTCTTATATCAGAAACCGGCTTTTAGAGGACAAAAAAGGAATTATAGGCTCAGGCAGACTTAAGTAAAGCAGAAGTGATCAAAGCTCAAAGCAGAACAGCTTTGTTTGAGTACTTTATATGTGAGCCTGGCAACCGATCTAAATAGAGCCTTCTGAAAGTAAACGGCCTTACAGGTCGTACACAAAGTTGCATCCGTTTAGCTCAATTATGTAATATTTTTAAACATATTTGCTTATGAAAATCCTTACAGCAATTTGAACTTGGCTTATAGTGTTCTGAAATACAAGCTGAAGTGTGAATGCCAAAAAACCTTATACTGGCTGTTACAGAAGTAAGGAAAAATACTGAAGGCCACTTTACCGCTGTGGTCATGCCCACACAGCAGTTCACGCTGGTTATCTAAATGATGCACCGGTAACATTCAGCTGGTTTGAAACTTCACTTTCAATATTAAGATGGTTAAATGGACTTCTGTGCTTACCACCTTGTGCTTCAATCTGTATAAACAGTGTGTGTGAACTAAGAGTGAACAAGAGGAAGAGAATGAAAAAAATCAGAATATACACATCTTGAACCAGGCATAAAAAAAAAGGAGGGGGTATTTTGTACTTTACCAGTTCTTGTCCCACTTGAAAAATCTGGCTCATTCCTTCTCATTAAAGGGATAGGTTGTAAAATTTAAATCCTTATTGTCAGTGGGATACCTGGATGCTGCCAGTGTAATAAACAAGATAGAACAGCCCATGAGAACTTCACAGCATGGCTATACTACTATGCTGTGTGTAAATCATAGGCCAGATATAGGGCAACAAAGAGAAAACAAAATATTAAAAACTATTCATGAAGCAAACGTTGTTCATTTTACACATTGAAAGGGAAAGGTGACCTGGGAAAAAAAAATTGTATGTGATCATGTAATTAAAGACTGTATCATACCATATATCCACAAGGGGGCCAAAAGAAAAAGTTGCATAAGCAAATTTAATTGTAGTATTTGCTAACTTTAAAGTACTTGACTTTACAACCTTAATGATGCTTTTATAATATATGCTTTTCATATGTAATTTCAATTTTTCAGCCTCTGCTCATTTCACATATTTGTTGCTATCTGAAATTGATCCAATCCTGCCTCAAAAAATAGGTGTCCTCCTTGACTATAAAAAGTGCGTTTACATTGTATAAATAAGAGCCCTGAAAAGAATACAAATGAGAAAGGGTTATAACAGTGGGGCTGAGCTATAGTTGTACTGAGGTAAAACAGATTGGCTTAATTGCAAGAGCTTTGCATGATGAGGTTCTGATGGGAGAATATCTTATTGCTTAGCCAGATGTTGTGAGTTTACCCTGCATGTGAGCGAGATGGCACAGCTYGTTTGTTCCTCAGAGCCCTGTATTATTAGGCAGGGAGTTGGAATACTTTAGTCACCACAACCTTGAACAGGGGGTTAATCCTAAATAAACTTTTGTGCTTATTTTTAACGCAAACAACAAACTTAACTGAAATATCTAACTTTAATTGGAAAACATTCAGCTGTGGAAGAAGGCAGAAGGCTGCTAGGGCTGTAAGTAATCTGATTTTTTTATCTATCTCATCACACTGTTTTTATCAGTTGTTGTTCTATTTGCTGCCCTTCCAGTAGGACCGGTGGTGTATTTGGCTGTGATACTTGCTGTGGAATATTTTGTGTTGTCTTATGCCTTTTCTGTTCAAGCATGACAGAAATCGAGCTGAGTAAACTGGAAGGTGGTAGAAAGTCAAAATCTCTTCCCTTCTTGTCTTAAGCTGTTGCTTAGCCTTGATGTGCTCCGTTGAGCAGTTGCTGTTGGCCCCCTTGGAGGTGGATGCACTCCAGTGGGAATGGAAGTGACCTGTGTTTGAGGGGGGCAAAGGTCTGCTCTGTGCGTTTTTGTTGCATATCTTGTTCTTGTTTTCCGCAGAGATTCTTAGTGGCATCAGTAGAAGCACCATGTGCTGAGGTGTCAGTGCAGGGCATGTAAGAGCAAGCTGCACCACAGGTTAGCAGTGCAAGCATGACATTGACCACAGATTTAACTAAAACAGGCTAAACTCCTAGCAATAAATAAATTAGACCTCTCCTTTCTTTTATCAGTGATCTGATATTTTTAGTAACAATGTTAAAATATAAATGAGAAAAATGATTTGCCAGTATACTGCGGGATCACACAGTACTAGCGCTGACAGGGAGCTAGTCTTTGGTTCACTTCTTTGGGATATATCTGTAGGAGTTGGCACCAGGCATGGTACAGCTGTCCAGACCCTGAGCCATGAGTCCTGATGGTGCAAAAGAGATTTCAGACCTCATAGAGCAAGGGTGTATTACTGCTACTGGATCCTCAGCTGATCTTTAGCCGTATGGTTGTTGTAATTCAGGTACACAGCTCTTTCTTCTGAAGCAAGCAAAATGCAGTATTAGCCTAATCTGTGCAGACTTCAGCCTGCAATGTTCATGGAGCGGTTCAGCTGCACCTGTGCAGATTGGTGTGTGTATTTATTGGAGTGTATGTGTATCAATTCAAACCACTCTGCTCCAAAGCAAGATGGATTTCACTTGTGCAAACTGCTGTTTACAGAGACTTTGGTGTTACATATGACAGCAAAATAAATCTTGTCTGCCTTTAGGGTTTCAAATGTATTACTGTCTCTTTGCTTCTTCATGACTAAAATTCTCCTTTCTAAACTCACAGAACTAGTATGTTTAGCAACTGATGTACGCAGAACTTGGGAAGACTATAGGGCATTACTCTTGTAACTTGGACTGACTGGGAGTTAAGGAAGTGGGGCTCTCTACACTTTCTGCTTTCTGTCCTGCCTTAGGACCTTTTGCCTGAAATTAACTGAGTGGCCTTCATCATGTGGGTTAATACCTCCTTTTCTGAATCAATAAACTTGCTCAACAACTGACTGCATCTACCTGCAGAGTCAGGTAAATGAGTGGTTGCCTATATGCTCTGTAATTTGTGCAGACAGAGAGGCGTGAGACAATCCAAACGTATCTGCCAGTCACGTTTAATGCAGACAGGCTACTGTTCAGCCAACACACTGGTCTAAGATCAAGCAAGAATACTAAGAGAAGCGAGAACTGAAGGTACTTCTGCCATGGCACTTCACTGAGGTGCATAGTATCTCCTCCAGGAAAGAGCTAACGTGGTTGCTGAGAGCAGCAGAGACTAGAGGACCTGCYTCTGCCAGGCTGGTAGTGTGGCTGGGCCAGCTGCCCTGAATTAATCCGCTCCCCAGGTGGTGAGGCAGGACTGGGATCTAGTCTGCAGGGTAAAACACCAGTTGGTAAAGCTCACATCTCTTTCCTCCTCTCTATTTTTTTTCACCTTTCTGCACCAAAGTTTGATGGTATATAATTCTTTTTAGTCTTTCACTCTAACTTCTGAGAAGAGGAGATTTATTTTTACTGGTGCTATGTGTCTATCGGAAGGGAGTCTTCTGGCTGAGTGCAGTCTGAGATCTGAAAAGCCAGGCGTGGGTGATTTGGCTGAGACTTGGGAGTCCGACCACTGGCTGGGCACTTGGTCCTGGCTTGCTTGGACTTGCTCAATATCCGATGTGCTTTCACCAGAGGGTCTGCAGTGTGCCCATCGCTGAAGGGAGCAAGGGCGGTGCCGGTGGTCTATCATGGCTTTTTGGTGAGTTTGCTACTGCTGGCTGACGCGCACGTTTGCTTCTGTAGTGAGGCATCGCCCCTGGTCTGCTCCTGGCCCTGTGCAGTGCTGGAGCGTTGTTCCATTGTTGTCCTCATTGCCCCACCAGGGAAACAGAGGTGGGGGGCTTGCTCAGGCCATAGGGTGCTCGTCTCTGTCAAGAGCTTGTGGTTTGGGGCAGTCAGGTTGAGGCTAACTTATCTAAATCTGAACTAATCTAAAACCTGGCAATGCTGAACACTTTTATTTCCACCATCTGGTAATAGTGGATAATGGAAAACCAGCTGCATCTTCCAAGTGCCAATRCTAAATTTCTGCTCCTGAGCAGTCCAGACCATCTCTAGGAGTGAATAAAGATTCCCCTCCAAACTTTTCTGTATCCAAAATGAGACCTTTCGACTGTATCCAGAACTTTCTGATCAGGAAAACACTTGACTTTTTTTTTTTTTTCCTTCTTCTTCTTTTCTTTCGTCCCCCAAAGACTTTGAGTTTCTCCTATGCACTCTTTGAAATAGCAAACTGTAATCAAAAGTAGAGATATATTTTGAAATCTATAACTCAGCTGCATTTTACTGTATCATGGTAAAACAGTAAAAAAGAAATCTTTTTAAAGACAGAATTAGTGCAAAAATTGCATGAGACAATGTACCTCTAGCAGTCATTGCTGCTGTTAGTTAATCTACACCCAAAGCTAGAACTACAGAGAAATACAGCTTTTTTTATAACTGATATGACCTTTTTCAGAAACTAGTAATTAATAATAGGTCTCCTACATATTAATGGCATTGTAATCCATGTTCTTTCGCTCTTCATGCCCTATATATGACTTTAAACTTCCCCGTCTTCACAGATTGTGTAATAATTTGTATTAGATTTTTATTTTGCTTGGATTTTATATGATTACATTCTGTAACTGGGAGGTTGCTGCGTCATTATGTTTAAACACCTTTGGTTCATCACTTTTTAAAATGTATCTATCTCCAGTGTTGTCTTCTCTGATTGCCCCTCAGCAAGAGCATAAAATAAGAGAAAGCAAACAGTCAGCAAGTCTCATATTTTTGGGGTCTTCTCATCCTCCTTCTGCATAACTATGCTTTGGGAGGAAGGCTAACGTCCCATCTTCCTTCCCACTCCACTGCCTCTAACTTTCATTTTCAGCTTAGCTATGTCTCAAAAACTATGGAGTTCTCCACACGGAACCTGCTTTTAATTTTAAGAATATTCCTGTACATTCGTTATAACAAAAGTGACCTATTCCTGCAGAAATGAAGGTCTTAATATGTATTCAGTTTGTCCTAGACGTTAGCACTTTATCTATTGTAAGATGCATTGTGCTTCTGCCTCCAAAGTGATTTTTTTTTTTTTATCTGATATTTGTCAGGCTTCTAGACTTCAATATTGTAAAGAGGGGGAAGCATTACTAAGTTTGCAAAGCTAAACACCTTTTGACAATTATATTTAAAAGCCAGCAGAGTTTTCTCAGGCCATTAGAAATMTCTCTCTCTCTCTCGCTATATATAGATAGATATTTTTTGAAATATACTCTAAGTAAGTGTTGCACCCAAACATGATTTGGGCTCTGCAATGACTAGTCCTAACTACTCTCTCAGTTGGCCTTCGTCATTGCTGTCTTGGTTCTAAATGTGCATTTTGGTGCCTGAAACTTTTCTGTCTTCCTCTTTCTTCAGATGCTCTCTGAACTGGTAGTCATTCATTGTATGCCCACAGCACTGGGCCCTGGCTCACAAGGCACAAATGAAGCTCTTTTTACTTTGCTTGTTTGTGTGATAAGGGCAGAGTGAAGTGAAAAAGCTTTTAAACAGCAAAAGGGTGGGGGGGAAGCATGGAGTTTTCATTATCAGCTTGGATGAGCACAAGACCACATGAGAAACATGGCCTTCAAAAAATGTTCCCGAGTAACGAGGAGAAAAAAACTGTGGAATAGTATGTAGGCTGGAAAAGTCTGAGGGGACTGGGCAGCTGTGGAAAGAGAGCGGTTACATGAATGAAGAATGGGTATCTAAGTTTTGTGAATAGAAAATGAAGTATAATTGGTTACCATCGTTAGTTTTCTCAAGAGCTAGGAGAGTGAAGAATTGCTTAAGCCGGGGAGTGGTTGTCACTCTTCGTGATGACAGCCATGTAATGGTAGTAAGCTGTAGCACCAGACTGGCATCGTTAGGATGCTTCTGCTGTCATCAGATATAACAACTGCTAAGAGCTAGCAAGTGGGACAGTGTCTGGGACATTGGTAGAGTTTCTGGTATGTGTGTGGTAGTTGTGACTTTCTCCGATGCATCTTTTATTGACATTTATTAGTTTACCAGTTACCATGACAAACATAATTGTATGAAGAGATGCAGAGGGCAAGGTGGGACCTTTAGATTTTGGTCCAAGTGCTAATAGCATTTGGGAAAGGCCTAGGTTATCATTTAGAAGTCCTGTGGCCACAGTACAGATTTAAATGAAGAAAGGGTTGAGATTCAGATCTCCTGACATGAAAAGAGTTTTAAGAGAAGGAAGAAAAAAAAAAACCCTGCATTTGTAATGTATTCCTGGGAATGGTTTTGTCCCGGTGCAGCCATTCATCYGGCTGCATACGGTAAAGCCTTTCGCGCTCGTGGCAGGGATTGCTGAAATGCAGCACGTGAGGAACATCTTCAGTGGCGTTTCAATTCCCAGATTAAGGCCCTGATCAAGAGCCTGTTGACGAGCTACAGTTCCCGGCGGGGGGCACTGCTTTCAGCTTCTTGTCCACGCTGGCCCCAGAAAGCAGCTTCTTGCTTACCCCTCCAACCCCAGCAGCCCGCGCGAGGGTTTCTCCCGGCCCTCAGCACTTGCCCTGCTCGGAGGCAGGAGGCTGATGTGCCGGCCCACTAGGGTGGGCACTGGTGGCTTTATTGGTGAGAGGATCTAGCTTGGGAAGCCCTGTCACGCTTGCCGAGTGGGCCAATTGGTTTTGTTTCAGGGCTTAATTAAAGTAAAATGAAGAGTTACAAGAGCRGAGGGAAATAAGTGTTCACAAAAGGAAATACGTTGAAGATGCATTATGCCCCCAGCCTCTTTCCACTAATGGATTTGAATCCTTAATGAAAACAATATCACCCCAGAGAAGACGGGTTAGGAGCGGAGCACGTACAGCCCAGCACAAAGGGGTCAGCTGGCCCACACAACACCCGCTTGCCGCTGCAGTGCAGAGGGTGATGGTAAGTGTGGGAGAAAAGCAAGGGTAAAACACTGAAAGTCACTAGCAAATGCTCCCAGAGGGCTGTCGTCATGGTCAGAGGCAGCATGTGAGAGATAATTCTGAGTAAAATGGACAAGGACTGTGTATCCAAACATACCAGGAGCTTGGGGGARGGAGCTTGAGATCCAGATCTGAAATGAGCTGTTGGTTCCTGACTTCAAGTGGTTTGAATCTGAAAACAGCAGATCAGCAACACCCTGAACACTAAGAGATTTGAAATCCAGGCCAGAATCTTTTTGTGTGTCATCTCGTTTTTCAGTTCCAGTTGTAATAGAGTAGCAGAAGAAAAGCAGGAAGACCTTTGCTGACTGCTCGTACAGCTGCAGAGGATCAGCTGCCAGTTAAATAGTGGGGGCTGAGCTGAGGTTGAAATCAGAAGGGATAAGATTATAAAAATGCTGCAAATAGGAATGGCAACTTATAAAGGAAGCTTGCCGCGCAGATGGAGCGAAGAAATTGCTGAGGGTTTGTTAGGATGAGTCTGATCTTGTGGCGCATGCAAGTTCTCCAAGGACTCCTCACCTTTTGAGCTGGGCTGAATAAATGTTGCAACCAAAACCTGTTCCTGGGGTTTTGTGTCCTTCCTCTGGCTGCCTGTGACTTTCTTTCCCTTTGCTTCGTTGTTCCCCTGACACAGATCATGGTTGCTTGGTTCCCAGGAGAAGGAGCTAATGCTAAGTCCTGTGTAGCTATCGGTTTATCATTGAACACAGCTGCTCTGAATTTTAATAGGTAAGTCTTCTGCATCTGCAAGTAACATATGGTTAGTACCTAGCTGCAGCTCGGAGAGTCTCCTCCTGCTCACATCTCTATCAGGTAGCGGTGGAAAGGAAACTTGCTGCTTCAGCACAGGCGTTTGAGCAGGCAGGTGGTGGGAAGATAGACTGTGTAAACATGCTGTACTTAATGTCAGGTATTCTGATGCGTGTTTAATATTCACTAGCTTCCTGACTCTCTGCTTGTGTGCAGTAGTACCCTCTAATGCTCTGCTGTTAATAGATGAAGTGCTTTCAGGGTGGTGCGTTTGGTAACAAATGTGTAGAGCTGTAGCTGGTGGGAAAGGTCTTGAGTCAAGCTAGAAAGCTCTTCTAAGCCTGCAGCCCTTGTGGTGGCATCCCAGAAGGGCTGAATCAGAACAAGGGGCGGGGGGCGCGTTTTAGCTGCAGAGACTGAAACTGTAGCTTCTCTGCATCCCAGAGGCAGCTGAAAATAATACACTTGAAAACAGTATTTAAATGGTCTTGTCACTCAGCCCCCTGCCCCCCTTCTGTTGCTATCTCTATACTTGTGTACCCTGACCATCCCTAGGAAGCAGTTATTCTTTTTACAGTGTATTTGCCATTTCAGTCACTTATTTCTGGTATTGCATACAAAACGCGTATGGAATTTTCTTGCCTTCCTTGTTGTCTCAGAACAGGAGATCGCAAAATTCCATGCAGTTGGAAGCAGCACCTTAAATATTTGAAAACAATTACTCATTGTCTTTAGCAGCACGTATACTGCTATGGCTCCAAGAACCAGGGTTATATGAGATATAGGTGTGGAGAAAAGGATGGCGATTGCCTTTGGGGGTGAGGAAGGGTTATTCCTCAAAATTTTGAGCAGTTTCCTAAATGTTGCTAACACCAATTATTACAAATTGCAAATGGGAGACTTGTCTAGGCAAGCAAAATCTACACGGATGTCCGTGTAGGTAGAATAAGATAATACTCAGGTTGACGCACTGCACTGCACTGGCATAATGACATATGGTTATAGCTAGTGTGTATCTTTCTCAGCTGTATGTGCTCTGAGGCATAAAGAGGGTAAGTGACTTGTACAAGGCCATTCAGCAGATCAGTCATGGAACAAAAACTAGGACCTTAAAAGCCAATTATCAGTCGGAAGACAAAATCATTTTTTTGAAAACACTCTATTTTTTTGTTTTCATTTTATTTTGGAATGAAAAGCTGTGTCTTTCAAGCACATAATAGCTYCTTTTCCCACCTGCCCTCCCCAAGATGGTTGATACTATGGAATAAATTCAGTTTTTATAATGCTAGACTTAAATAATATCTAAAGAACAGTCAAATAAAATGAGTTGAAACAAAACACATTCAGAACATTGTTAAAGAAAATGAAAATGAAAAATTCTTCGGATTTTTTTTTCTTGTTAAGTAAATATTCACTAACCCTGGGGAAAAAAATTTCCGTTTCAGTTAAAGAACACTTTCATATACTAATTCTTTCTGTTTCAAAATATTTCAACCAGTTCTACTAACTAAACAAACACCAAAGTGGATTTAAAATCCAAGTAAATAGGATACTATTTAGTGGCAAGCTCCTTGCTGAAGAAACTAGCTTTCCACAAAGTGTTATGGTTATCATGACTTACTGTCAGTGTGTCACTACATTACCTTGCCATAGCATGACAGCTGCATGTTACATTATGGTGTAGGTCCAGAAAGTCCTTGCATAGTCTAGCAATATTAAACACACTACTACCCAGGTACGAGTATGATCTTTTTTTGAACTAGATTGAGTGAATAGCATGGTTTTGCTGTTAACATTCTTCTGAACTTCTTGTTTAATTATCTGGCTTATTTGACACCCTCTACTGCTCTACTTTTTTATTTGCTTTGGTGAATAACAAGTGAGCAGCAGGAGTTGTGTGTAGTAAGAGTTCTGAAAGGCAAATTGTAATTTCTGGAATACTAGTAAAGAAACCTGCCTAGCTCTCAAGTATAAGCTGTAGCATATGTAAACCAATAACAGCATCCATAAGAAAAAAGCTAAMCAAGTTTTTTTGCTGTTCTAGAGTAGTTAGAAATTCCACTATAGCTGTATTGGGCAAAGTGATGAAAATGAACTGTGGCTTTCTGGGTTCTGGGGGAGAAAAAGCAGCACTAGCCAAATGAACACAGACAGAAACTCAAACACAGGAAAGAATAATAGAATATGTTACTGTCCTTCTGATATTTGTAATAATGGGATAGTGGAACCAAGACAGATTCGTTAGAGAGCAATGCATGCACACAGTTAAAATCAGCTGAACAATAGAAAAGAGTATCCTGTTTCCCCAAGTTGTTATGTCATGTGGCACATGACAACTGTACGGACTGTAGCATGTGCATTTTGGGGAGGGGGAGATGGAGCTGATAATGAGGTGAATCTTGCAAAGGTAAGGGGTGGCAGGCAGAAGATGAGAGCAGGGTCTGCTTCCATATATTCCTTCTCTCCCCGGGGGAAAATGCACTGCACCTCTTCAGTCRATGCAGAAATCTGCAGACGCTCCACCCTGCACTGCTCACTCTACCAGTACTAATGAGCTCCAGAAGGCATTTTGCTGTCTGAGGCGATATGCCTTTACTGCTATTCCTGGGCGTGCATTTTTATACTCCTTCCACGAAGCAATCAAACGCTACCTTGTACTGGGTGATTGTTTTCCTGGAAATTTCTTAGGACCCAGCAAGTGTGCTGTTGTAACTGGTGTAATCTTCRCAGCATACCTTTCAACTGCAGGGTTTTATGTTTGTGCATTTGGAAATGTCTGTGGTGGTTTTTTTTTTTTGTTTTTTGGGTGTTTCTCCCCCCCCCCCCCCCCCCAGTTAAGTGCTGCTTCATCCCGTGCCTGGAAGCTGCRTGAGGTTCCTTACTGGAATAAGCTGGGTCTCTAAACAGGATGAAGCTAGATTCATAGCTGGCATAAATCACCATCGTGCTCTCTGCTTTGGTGAACTACACTGATTTGCTGTTGTTGAGTTTCTGCCCTAATGTCTCTTCAGGACGCAAACAGCAGTGAGCTCATCAGTTAGGAGTGGCCAGTTTTCAAGAATACAAAAGCTCACTGTAGTTCAAGCACACACAGATTGCCAGGGTGGAAAGAGACCTTACAGTCTCTTTTTCTGTCTCTCTTTTTTCCTYTTTCATGGGGAGAAAGAGAAGCAGTGTTTTAGTACTGCTACCATGCAGGAATTCAAAGGTTAATACAGGRCTTTGCCAAAAGCAGTATTTGCGTCTGTGTCATCTGCAGGCACTACTGCAAGATAACATGGTATCGGGCAGAAACAGGAGAGCATGAGTTACTAACCAGTCCCACTGGTCTTTTCCACCTGAAATAACGGCAGCTGGTTAGCGCAAGCTGCTYGCGTCCAAACAAGTGAAACGGGAGTCTCGGCTTCCCTTGAACATCAAACGAGGAAGCGGCGCTGCACGTAAACTCTGGTTACCCTCCACGGCAGCGTCACATCCTCTTCTTGAAATGTCAAATTCTGCCTGTGGGGTGCGTGCTGCTTACAGCCTGGGGAATACGCAGGGTTTTAAGAGACGGGAAGGGTGTCGCTGATGCCAGCACTGCGATTAGCCCAGGGAGCGCTCCCGACCGAAGCGTGCCTGTGCGAAGGAGAAACGCAGGGAGYGTGCATCTCCAGCGTGGCAGTGTTTGTCGGCCGAGGCTGCGCACGGTGTGCTGTTTCCCGAAACGGGGTGTTTCCTGCTTTTAGTTTCCTCGTTGGCTTTTTCAGTGAGCTTCACGTTACAGCACTCAGCCTTCCTGCCCTAGCCCGGGTGCTGCTGGTGGCCGCAGCGTCTCCGGTGTCCTTGCTTCCTCCTCCCTCGCTCCTCTCAAGCACGCGCATGGGCACTGGTGCGATCGCAGAACTCGCGCGTTTGAAGCCAGGGCAGCGCTCTCCCYGTCTGACTTGCGCGAGCTTCCCGAGCAGGCCGTGCCGCGCTGCCTGTTGTCCGTGTGAGCGTCTCCTTTATACCTAACCACTGGGACGTTTTAACCAAGCTGGTCCGATGGTGAGCGCGGAGCTAATGACTGGGCGACGCACGCGCGCGCTCCTCCTGAATCCGGCCCCGGCTCTCGCGGCTGCGGTTTAAACACCGCCTGGTGCTGGCGAGGGGTCTGTCGTGCCGAGGGGAAAGCTGCCCCTCGGCACGGGCGCGGGGTTTGCCGGAGCGGCAGCCGGCAGGGCGCTCCCGTCCGCCCGGTGCCCGGCGGTGGCGTGTGGCCGCCGCGCTCCCCGCGGCCCCGCGCGAGCGCGCCCAAGGTAAATACGCTGAAAAGGCCGGCTCTGACTCACCGCGTGTGGTGCCTTTGAACTCGGCCACTCTGTAATTTCTGGCAAACGGAGGAAAGATGACCGGACAAAACAAGTCAAGGGAAGAATATAGCTTTGCTTTCCACTAACCCATTTCTCCCTCATCAGCTGCCAAGACTAAACTTTAATTTATAATAGAAAAATAAATCTAGCTAGACTTTATGTACAGAGAATTGTTTTTAAAATGAATTTTAGCTGAAGGAAAACAGTCTTACTACAGTCATGTTTTTAAGCTATATTAGCAGGAAGAATCAGATATTTAGAGTAGGGGCGAGAGATGAAAGGCAGGCCAAGGGCAGAAAGGACTCGCCCACCGTTGAGGCCCCCCACCACTGCACTCTCTCTCCCAAAGACGAGGACGAATACATAGCAAACTTCAGCAGATTGCCTTTGCTAATGCTATCCCAGAGGGTTAGCGCCAGAAGCGTTTGAATTGGGGCTTTTATTGCGTTTCCCTGCGTAGTGCGCCCTTCTCAGACTTGAGAAAGCTCGTGCAGGCAGATGCAGTTAGAATAAATCTGGAATAAATCTTTCATTTCTCACGTGGTGAGCCAGATCCCAAACTGGTGTTAGTGGAGACAGCTCCAGTGGAGTCGGCCTTTCCGCGGGACACGGTCCGCTCTCTAAGGCACRTGGGCCGTCGCCTTCGGTTTGCACCCAGTGTGACAACTATTACCCTGTCCTGGGGGCCTGCTCCAGGGAAAGGCTTAAGGAYCTTTTAAAGGAGGAGTGCTACAAGAGTCAGTGACTGCATGCTGACTATTACTTTGAATTTGAAATAGTCCCTATGGCAGAAGCCTGGAAAGGTCTTTTCGTTTGCAGGCAGCAGCGCTGCGGGTTTTTGCATTTCCCTTTTCCTTCCCAGTCCCTTTTCCTGTGTCCTGGCACCACGTGCGCTGTGTGTTTGCATATGGGCAGTGAACTAGTTTAGGAAAATGATCTGTCCAAAAAAATCCCACTTTCTTTGAGCCTGCAGCCGGATTGCACAGTGAAGTGAACTGAGCTGCACAAATGCCTGTGCTGGCATGAGAGAGGGCTAACGCAGGGGCAGGAATGAACAGCTAAAGGCAGCAATTATATAAACTAGCACAGCTGTCAAAACACTATGGGTTGAATAAAACCCCATGTACAAATGGAGCAGGGTGGAAAACTGAGCAAAAAAGATACCCTAAATGTAAGGCTCACTCAGTTCAGCTTTATGCTGTTGGCATAGTTAATGCAGACTGAGGTATTAGAAATTAACCCCCGTTACCTTCTCTCCTGTTTCCTGCAGTGTGCCCACAGCTCTCTTGGCGACCCCAAAAGACARCTTTCCAGTTTATCCCCTCTAATTCCTAGTGGCAGTGTGGGCACACCGAAGACGAGCTCCTGATGGCGAGCAGCTGCTCGCGGGCACCCGAGTGGCAGAGCTGCACTCTGGCAGTGAAACTGCACCAGCCGGCGCAGCGGCGTGACGGCGTCCCCCAGGGACGGATGCCTTCCTCCGGAAACCGTCTGAAACCTTGGGGTAGCAGGGAGACTGAGCGAAAATGAGGTTACAACCGTGTCTGTGGTACAGTTACGGAATAGACAGTCGCACTGTAAAGGAGAAAGCCTGTGCTGGCGATTGTCTAGGACGTAAATACTTATCCTGAGGTTAAATGAGAACAGTGGTTTCAAACCACCATCACTTGAATAGATGATATATTACAGAGAGGTTTATTTCTTTATATTAGGGACTTAACTATGTATTGTGATGATATTGTGTCTCTTCTTTTTTTAAAGCAGACTTTCTCTGCTTGTATCCTTTATTGGTATTCAGGGAACTAATCATCCCTTACTGTTCAGGATAATATTTTCTCACTTCAACCAGATGAGCAGCCTTTATTGTTTTACATCTAATTACCTGCTAAGGAGTCGCACAGTTCTGAATAAAATACTCAACTGAGTGATAGGCAGATATTTCTTTTATCTGCAAGACAGAAGCTGCTGAGAAAACAAATATAGTCTTTGAAGTGTCTTGATCAGCAGAAACTTCAGAGCAAAAACAAGGCTAGTGACCATGATAAAATTGGCTTCACTGTGATAGGTAAAGTAAATACTCTGGATGGAACAGGATTTGACCCAAAATTATTTGAGGATGATGAGTGTGCAGCTTTCAGAGTGGACTGTCTTAGCTTTTCTGTGCGCTTCATGGGAGGTTAACTGTCTTTGTGTAAAATAATATGAATTGCTTTTGCACACAGTGTTGCATCTGTTTTCTCTTGAAGATTTTGTTCAGGTCTCTCTTGAACTGCCCAAACTTGTGTTGAGGATTCAGACTAGATGCTTAACTCTAGTTTGGAGGGGCAGATTCAAATACTCCTTGTTCAGGAATATCTTGTGGACCGAAACTTATTCACTGTGAATAAGAACACTACTCTGTAATGTTCTGCAACTTTTAGATATTAAACAGTGTTTTCCGATATTTTAAAAATATTTCTATCCCAACAATTCTAGAAAGGAATAAAACTATTAGAGGAAAAAAACCCCGCTGTTGCAAGACTGGGCTTTCAAACAGAAGAGAACTTGGATAACACTTTTTTTTTTTTTTTTAACTCATGATAAAAATTCAAATAGTTTTGAAAATCATTTGAAATACCGGGCATCTGCAAGCTTCTTTACCTTTTCTCCTATATTAATGGTAACTTGTGTGGCCAACTACACAACTTCCGATATTATTTTCTCGCTTTCATATCTCAAAATCTGGTTTTGATTGCAGTACTTTGCACCCAGAATAGTAATTTTAAATGTCCATTCTATAAATGCTTCAACACTGTGAATTTCTATATTCCCCCCACCTTTTCCTATTCTATTAAAACCAGCTACTCTCATTTTCAGAACTGTGCGAGATAAGTGTAAAGGAAGATTGCCACTTCTATCAATTATAACAAAGAGCTGTGAAGAAAGAAACAGACTTGGGCTTCAAGCTTCTTTTGTAGATTCAAAGGCTTGACCCTGAATCTTCAAACAATTTCATTAAGATACATTAAGAATGCTACTTCTGAGTCAAGGTCTGATGGAAATGATTATGAAAAGTCTGAATAAGTCTATTTTGACTAAATGCTTTTCTTATGTTCTGAATCAGGTTTCCTGTTTTGAAAGATATAGTAACATTTACAAATTATAGAATGTTACAATGGCAAGGTTTCTTTAGGTATGTCACACGGATGGCTAGAAGCATGCAAAATATGAGAGACTGATTTTTCTGCTTGAGTAAATGAGTTCAGCTATTTTCTCTAGTGCCTGTATTGCTGAGGACTCAGAGGCAGTGTAGTGGATGATAATGATGGAAATTTGTTTGAGAATTCATGTATATAAAGGAAATATGAGTTTTCTCCCCCCACCCCCCCCCAAAAAAAGTTATTTCTTATCCATACTACAAATTGAATATTAGATGATATCTAATTACTTCACCTGGAACACAAGCCTATAATTGATAAAAATATTCTATGTTCAGCTTTCCCCAAACAGAAGAATTATATTGGGTTCTGCAGGTTGTATGACCAAGTATGACTGATCCTTTGCAGCAACGTTACATTATTAACTCATTTTCAGTTTGGAATCTCCTCTAACCCCCACGCCTTTCAGAAGAACTGCTCTCTAATTGTTCCTCAGCCTATTCGGATGAGATAAGACAGTACTTCTCTAATTAAAGATAAAAGAGAACCAGGAAATCTCTTGGCAGGCAGTTTAAATGTTGTGAATTTAAGGGATTTAGCAGCTTGGAGGAAACCTCTAGTCTTTGACAATCCTTTTCCTGGCTAAGCAAAACTTCCCTGGTCCTTTCTCATCGGATTTCCTTCAGATTTTGATATTCTTGAATTTCTGCTTCCAGTTGCACCTTTAGAGCTGCAGTTCATTTTGGATAATTATTGCTGATCTCGCTGATCAGGTTGTCTTCTCATTCAGGCTCTGGTCTGGGATGCAACAGGTCTAGGGCCCATTCAAGGCTCAGCAGGTCACTTCCTGGTGCAACTCTGAGTAGAGCATTTGATAGAAAAATCTGACCCACCTTCTAATATATTTCATGATGAGCCTTTGTACAGATAAAACTACTCTTTGTCAGATATGATTACAAACTATATGTAATTGATTACTTACAATTCACTTTCAATTTCATTCTCATGAAATAAATGCCCCAAAGTGCTTTATTTAAGTCTCCTTCCATTTGTACAGTATTGCATTTTATTTGTTCAGTATTGCATTTTATCCCATTACAGCACTGAACTCCCTTTCTGAGTTTTAAAATTTCAACAGAATTTTGGATCTCATTTTCAAATGAGAGGGTTAGATAAAGGGAAGAAAAAATCTGCATTATTTTCCTCCACTTTTGACTAGTTATGAATAAACTGACTAGGTTGCAACACTGTAAAATAGAGTGGAGCAATGTAGCATAAAGGTGGCTCCAAGGTGCAGTTTTTGAGAGCAACATGGCACACTTCTGAGGATGGATGTCATGAATGTGACAATGTAAGTGAGGTAATGTAACACCTGTGATGAGTCTAGACAAGGTCTTCTCTACAGTGGTCTTTTGGCTTTATTATACCTGTTGGGATGGGAATGACATCCCATGCCCACACAGCAAAGTCAACAATCATACTGCAGTAAAGGAGACTTTCTCTTAGTATCATTTTCCATTCAGAGTTTAATCGGTGAATATGAGCTAAAAGAGCTTCTGCTCCTGGTGTAAGCGAAACCTTTGTAACAGCCTTTCCCATTGCGAAGGCTTTGCCAGCAGAGCTATAATGATGAAGACAAGCCCTCAGGCAGGTCCAGTATTCCAACTTTGGCTCCTCAAAGGAAATAATAGTTCACTAGGAACATTGCTGTGTAACATCAGTTTCTCTTGCCTGGAGAGTTCCCATACCTTTTACGTTTGTTTAGTCTTGAACGGGGCACTATGCAGAAATTGAAAGTCTTTTACAAAAAAGTAGTGAAAAAATTCCACTTCTTTGGGATCATGACCAAGTGACAGACAGAGTGCTATTGTATCAAAATGAAAGGCAACATCTGCACAGTTATCAGCTAAAATTCATGTCTTACGCTCTGGATCCCCTGACAGGACTGTATGTTATATTGTCTCTCCTCGGGCTGAACACAGCTCATAGAAGAATTCAACATAAGCCACGGTGGCATCCTGGATTAATTAAGACTATTGTCAAAATTGCTTAAAATGAAGCACATCAATCCAGTCCACCTGATGAGAAATGAATTGTTTTTGATTGRCCTAACAGAGTTAGCAGGGAGGTTGTTCATGAGGTTAGTTAAAGTGCTGTACCATCTCCTCAGTCAGCTTCTTAAAGCAGTGAGTAAATCGAGCATTTCTGGACTCCTATAAGCTATGTCTTAATTATAGAAGAAGGTAGCAATGTTCAGAGTATTATAAGGATGCTTTATGAACACTAAACCAGAAAACTCAAGGATTTGAAGCCTTTCTGAATGTTATTAAGTTCACTCCAATGTACCAGGTCTAGACCACTTGATGTTTTTATTAGGCAGTATAGATTTTAGCAAACGCAAATTATCCCTAGGCTTGACCTGTTTGTTAGCGGTGCTTTGCCTCCCCTAAGCAAAGAAGCTGTTAATTCAATTAAAACATGTCATACTTATGCAGTATTAACATGTTCACCAGGGAATGTACTAACATAAGGCTGCTAAACCTATTCTACTTTGTGATCCTGAAGCCATTTCTGAACTTCTTCCTCTTAAAACTTATTAACTAACCTCTCCTCTTATGTAGAAAAATGAAAATATCTACTAGGACAATGTTAACTGAACAACGTGGCTTGGCTTGGCCATGGAGGGGAAGGCAGAGGAATTTATAATTCTAACGTTAGTTAACAAGTACAGCAACATCTGGGATCCTGGGAAACAGCTGAGAGCAAACTAGCTCATGGTAATAATACTTCCCAACCTCAAAAACTGAATGCCTAGAACTGTGTTCCTCTTATGGACAAGTAGCTGTAACTATTGTAAGACCAGAATGCCATCATTAATGGACTAAAACTGGCTTACAACTTAGCAAAACTGAGTTCGGTTGCCTGACCTTGCTGTAACTTACTTGTGCTTAGGTGTGTCCACCTCGCCCTGTGTAACATGAAGGGAATGATTTCTTTTCCCCTAGTTTTGCCTGTCTAGCCTATTTAGACTGTAAAGTCTTTGGAACAACTGCCGTCTGATCTAATGTGTGTGTACGGAGCCCAGCACAATGAAGTCCTGATCTCAGCAGGAGCCCCATCTGCTGCTGCTGAGATAAATGATCATTTTGGTATTGGTTGTGGGTTTTTTTTGTTTTTTTGTTTTTAATCTCTTTAAATTACCATAAATACATTTTTAAAACCATATGCTTTCATTCTATATCCCACTCCACTAAAGAAGTCTGGGGTTTTGTGGAAATATAATTATGTAACCATATAATTAAAGACAGCATCATACCCTGTACATGCAAAGGGGCTGAGTTGAGGTCAAGTGCCAGACTGGTCTGCCACTTTCTAGATTTCAAGTACCTAAACTTACTTTAGAAAGGTTGTTTTAAATATATGTGTGTAATTTTCTACTCTCTTATTAAAAAAAAATTGTGTAGAAGTGCCATGCTGCAGAACTAATTAAATTAGTTTGCAACAGAAGAAAGCGATTCTAAAGAGACCCATTGGATTCTGGGCCTGGGTGCCTGGCACTGGATGCTCGTCGAGGAAATCTTGAGGAAGAAAGCTTCTTCTTTCTGGTAAAGAGGCAGGGAGAAAGGAGTATGGGCCACAGGGCCATGTGTGAGCATGGGTGGAGATTAGCAGAACCTTATGGGGGAGAAGACTATGTCTTTTTCTGCTGCATCAGTGGCCAGGTGTTCCCAGTGCAGCATGTGGGACTGCTATTCCTTTGGCAGTGGCATGAGCCTGACACTACACTGTCCTCCTTCGGTTATTGTTTTGGCTGAACACCAAAAACTTCTAGAGTATTGCAAATGCTCTAAAGGAAGTGACAAACACCAAAAGTCAATAACTTACTCAAACTGGAAGAGGAATATATAGGCTGAGCAAAAGGTATGTCTCTGATCGCAGGTGTTTTGTCACTGCCGACTTTCAGTGCTTTGCTGCAAGCAATGGAAGTGTTGCAGCCTTTCAGAATAGACCATGAGTTTCTTTAACAATAGAAATTATTTTTCAACCTGGATGTCAGGACTACTCTTGTTTCCCATATACTTGCAGCTGGGGATAAGGGTCACATCTCTTGCCAGGCCTTTCTCTTTCATGCTTTGAAGAATGAGACAGCTCTTGTATTACCTGAGCACGGAAACTTGACACTGTTATAAACTGCCATGTGGGGCATATGTGCAGGGGAGTGCATGGAGAGGGATTTCTTGAGATGGTTCCCTGTAGCACATGGTTGCATAGACTGAAGACTCAGAATATCATTATTTCTTTTAGTAATATCTTTCTTTTCCTGAACACAGAAGCCTGGAGCTCCTGAGCTTTCATGCAGTTAAAGTTAGCTCAGGATTTGTTTTGTCATGGTGGTGTTTTAAGAGTTGCTTGGGGTTTGTTGTTGTTTTTTTCTGAGTTTTCTGTTAGGATGTGTGGCTTTGGGGGTTTTTTTAAGTGTTTTTTTTTTTTTTTTAATTTTTTAATTTCAGAAGAGCATAGAGCTTTATATACAGCGAATTTTTCCTCCTTCAAGAAATCCAGCTAACAAAGATCCCTTGTAAGCATCAGGTGCGAGAAACCCACGGTAATTGTCTATAACTGAGATTCTTGTTAACGCTACAGTTTGCTCAGTTGGATACGTACGTAGTGTCCATTTGTGCCAATGGAAATCTCATATACAAATTGAGGGGATGACGGGGCCATTTATGTTTAGATTTCTTTACATAAAAGTATGGATTTTTTTTCTTTGGTAGGGGACTGTTTTTTAAACAGTATCAAACATTTACATATATAAAATGCGACATTCAGAATTTTTCACAAGTTACTGAAGTCCGATTAGATTTCTGCAATCTGTACTTTTTTGGTAGTAAGATAATTTGTCATTATCAAAAGAAAATACATTTGAGGTATTTCATATGTCAATTAATTTACTTAAAAACAAAAAAAGGCAAATCTTGGAAGTTGACACTTTTGCTACTATCAACATTTGAGCATCTTTGAAGAGCTTTTCATAGTAATAGAATCTTTGGTTCTCTCTGAATGCTTTCCACCCCCAGCCTCAAGGTACCTCACAAATATAAATTTGCACAATTAAATGTCATCCCCATTTGAGATGAAGCATAGATAAATCTCTGCCTGTGGTCCCATTTAAATCGGATGTTGGTGCTGGTTTCAAGTGATGGTGGCCGCCTTTTTTGGGACACCACTGAGTATCTTCTCCTTGCACTCGCCAAGCTGTTCCTGCCTCTCCGCAAAAGGCAGGTTGCGCGGTGCCCGCCAGGGTGCTCCTCTGCCCGCTAAGGCTCCCCACATGAGCGGGTGTGCGGGTGGCTGGCTGCTCAGCGCTCAGACGGAGGTTACCTGCCCCTGCAAACAAGAGGCATGGTGCTGCAGTGACTGGAGGCGAGAGCGTCCTTTAGCTGAGCAGGATGCCTTGTTCTCTGTGAACGGTATGAGTGGGCCGAATGTGCTCTTCCCTCCTCTGTAGAAAGTGAGTGTTGTCTTGCAGGCTCCTTGTGAGTTCCTCTTTGCAGGACAAAAATCCAGATTTTTTTTAAAGCGCTTACCACCAAGAACAGAAGGGACTAGACTTTCATGATGGGTGACGAACCCTTTAAATCTGATCGCAGTTCTTTGAATAGTGTCTCAGGCATGTTTAAAATTAGCCTGCTAAAAGGAGTATGCCATTTCATGAAGAAATAACTGGTTTTAGAATTGCATTTTATTCTGAATCAGGTTCCTCTTCAAATACTTCTTCCAAATTATAAATATGGAATATTTTGTTGATGTGTTTTATCTCACAAAAGGTCATGACCATGTGGACCATGTCCACTTAGTCCACTCCATGGACATCAGTAAAGTCAAGTTTTCATCTGTGCGGGTAACCAAACTGGACTTTCCTGATAAACTAACCAAAGGTGATACTGGAAAGAGGTAGAGAGAAATGGAGGATACAGTACAGTTTCCCTCAGATTATGAATGTGCAAGCCTATTTGTTAGGCTGACTGTGTCTGTGAGCAGAGCTCCATGAAGTCAGAGCTCACGGTGTGGACCAGCAGAACAGTCACCTGGCTCAAGTTATGTGTTTTCTCTTACTAAARTTATTTAGGATTATTTTGGATTTTTCCCCACCTCACTCCCAAAAATACTGATTTAAGAAAAAAGCTCTAGCTCCCACCGCTCATGCCATCTCCTTCCTGTTGTATATTCTAGAAGCAGCAGCCTTTCTTCTAGCCAGCTCCTAGCTGCACTACCCCCATGGCCAAGTGCCAAAGTACAGTAAGGCCGTGGAGGGACTTTGTCGCACGCTGGTGCATCAGGAGCACTGACAGAAACATTGAGCAAAACTCTTGGCTGGTAAGAACGAGCCACAAGCTGCCGGGCTGGGCTGTGGAGGAGTCGGCCCGCAGCAGAAGGGCTGCGCGTGCCAAGGTCCGGTGCGTGGCACAGTGGTCACCATGCTCTGGGGCCCCGGCTGGCTTGGGTGTGCTCAYGGCACCTGGCCCTTCCGCTCTTCCTTGGGGCAGGGGGGACAGGAAGGCTCGGTGTCTTCTTAAACACCATCATTTCAGCACTTTGGCTTTATTACTCATTGCGTTGGATTATTAACCTCTCTTCCCAAATGGACAAAGCCTGGCAGACCTTGTTTTCCCTTGGCAGAGCACTCTGCCTCTCCAGCTTTTTCAGCGCACGGCTGCATAAGGGTTATTTTCTCTGGGAAATGGGTGTGGGGGGTACGTACGTGTATACATACACACTCGCACAGAAGGATAAGTGTTCTCTTACAGAAGGGAAAAAAAAACCTTTGTCAGCAAATTAGCTCATCTTATTTCAGCTATCATAATCTCCTTCAAGCCTCAACAAAACACTCGTACATGTTTGATCAAGTCACTATTAAAGAGAAATATTGTGCTATTCGTGCCAACTGGACCACCTACACCTTGGTAGTGCTATAATTATTGTCAAATATTATTGTTACAAGGGTGCACAGAGTGCGTACATCTTTCTTTAATATGGCAATGGTCAATTTAATGGAACATTACTGATTAACACAGCCAGCACAGAATATGCTAGCATACCTTTAACAAAACTTTATGTTACAGTTGAATGAATTACAGAACACCTCTTGAATGCCTAGTGGTTGGCATTGTGCCAGAACCTTTAAAGATTGAAAATGCAGCTTGCTTTCTCTGTTTTTATAAAGAAATCTGAAAACAGAAGCACTGACCTTGGCAAGCATCTTACACTAAGTTTTCCAGTAGGCAAAAGCACTATAAATCAAACTAGAATAATCTTGTGTATGTTTTTGTTTTCACGTGGGCTGCTAGGATTGCACTTAAGGACTTGATTTTTATTATTAAAGGAATGTTTTTAAATCATCAAGACCTAGAGCATTTTGTGAGCTCAGTCCAAATTTCATCATCATCTTTTGCAATTTGCCTAACGCCCTGGCTCTGTGCTCCCATGAAAATACAATTTATTTCTCTTGCAAAAGTCATTACAGTCTATGAGAACAAACAAAGAAACCTGCAAAACTGAAAATGAGCAATAAAATCATGACAAAATCTGCTACCTAGATTCTTTCCCCTAAAGCGGAAAAATAAAATAAACAGTGCTTCTCTTTCTCTCTGAGTTATTATTAGTTCAGTGTTATTTATCACACAGCTTGGAAATCTTAAAAGGTTACAGTTTATTCTTCATACATGGCTTTGGGGAGCCTTTTGACTCTGCTGAGAATTGTAACATGACATTGTTTTGGAAATGAAAACTCTGAGCAGATTATTTTCCACATTATCTAGATGATAGAGGTGATATATGGGACAGATTCTAGCTGGTGTAAGCAGCTGTAACTCATTTGGAATATGAAAATTTGCACCAGCAGAGAACCTGCCACTAAAGCAGAAAGCCTGGAGGAAATGTTCTACTTCTTGTTGCCTTTTTTGTTATGGGCATAGCTTGCGTTTGGGTTTATACTAAAGAATATTAAAACTGAACAGAAATTTAATTTCATGTGTTCTTATATGCTAACCCATTAATAGATTCCTCCCCTAAGCCTGTTTGCAAGCTTCATCCTTCTGTATATCTGGGTCAGCTAAACACATGCTCTGATCACAAGTGATTGACAAAGTCTATATTGATGTTCGTGGGATTTTATGTGTTACGGTAAGCTTTGCTAAATACTGATCATTATAAGCACATGCTTAAAAGCTATAGTGCTTTCCTGAGCTCCTAAAATGTTACATCTTGGACGTGGACTGAATGTTTCTCTCTCCATATCAGCATATAACTTTTTAAGTTAACTGAATTTAATAGAAATACCAACCTGTATGTGTGAGCAAGGAGTATATGGTATTTTTGAGCATTTTCCTTTCTCTTCCCGCTTTTTCTTCAGTTTTTCAATCCAGATTTTTGACATGTTATTTGTGAATACCAGCATCAGTTGGTAAGGGCAAGGCCTCAAACCCAACCACAGCTCYGTTTCTGTCAAGGCAGGGGCTGGGTGCACAAGGCTTGGAAGCACGCGAGGGAGCCCTGAGACAGACGTCTGCAGGGAATGGTCTTTTTTCCCTCAGTTTCAGTTTTCCCAATGTGTTGTTGAAGCACTTGCAAAGTTAGTTACTAATTAACATGCGTACCGAGCGGACATCATTTACAGGGGGTGTAGTTGGGGCAGCCATGCAGCTTAATCTGCAGCCTACACTTTTCTCTGAAATTTGTTCTTTGCTTGCAAATCATCCTCTTTACCCGGCTTTATTTGGTTTGTTTCCCACTGCCAGCATAAGAGCTTCTACATCCTTATTTACTCTGAGGCAAGAGTTACGCTGTGAGAAACCACCTGAACCAACATTGGAACAAGTCAGGAAAATAACTGCACTAAAGACTGTCTACTGTTTCATCAGTTGCATTTTATGTTTTTCTATGGAATCAGTTCAATAGATCTAAATCCCATAGATTGTGCTGTAAAAGTAGCCTATTTTACCTTAGCCAAAAACAATTCCTGAGGTATTTGGCTCAAAATAAAAGTAACTTTTTTTTTATTTTAACTAACCCAGCTTCAAAATGCAGTTTTATTTGTATTTATGCTAAGGAAACAAGTTGCACTAAATTAACACCTAGCAACCAGCTTAAGAGTGTGTCTGATTAAAAAAAAAAAGGGGGGGGGGGGAGAATAGCCTTACCCTGAAATCCTGAAATTTCCATATATCAAAATGAAATAAAATTAAAAGCCAAGAATCTCTTCTCAGCCACTTGCACTTTATAGTTCATGTTCACAAACATGATAACCACACCAGGAGGTCTGTTCAGAAAACAATACTATATTCTGATATCTGTGCTAGTAGCTAATTTTGTAGTAATTAATTTTAGTTTAATTTAACAGTGGTAACTAATTTTGGCCAGGTTGAAGCTGACAGGCACCCTGCAACTTCCAAAGATAGCTGGTGTTGCCGCTTGGGTGGTTTTCCTTTTCTCTGCTCATAATGCTTCCCTTGTCCCTTGGGGTGTGCTGGGAGGGAGGGGGGAAGCCACACCGATATACGTTGTTGGACATAAATGCGCCTCTTCCGGTAAATGTTCTTGTACAGTCAGGAAAATTACCTCAGATGCAGAATATCTATGAGGTGTCTTGCCCAAATACATGCATTCAGCAAAAATGCTCCTGTAAAGAACCGTGGCTCGCAAACATCCCCCTGGCTCACAGATGTCCAAGCACTGCTGAGGTACCAAGGTGCTGGATGCCTTGTAAATATGTAAGCTGGACAGAAGTGTCATTGGCTAGATCACTGCCACCCACGTGCGCGTGTGATGAGCTTTCTAGCACCACAGGGCTCAGTCATACCCGGAGGGCCACTGCGCACATCTGCATCCCTGCTGGTGGGTCGAATCGGCAGCACACACCGTTCCTCATTGGTAAAAACTGCCTAAGGACCTTGCTGAGGAGCACTCGCTTTTTTTGGAGATTGAAGCAGCTAGGTGCACCCGTGCGTGGTTATCATTTAGCAAGAAATAGATGGTCTGGTGCAGTGTACAGTAGTAGCTCGGCTGACAGCGCTCTTATGTCTTAGTGACAGGAGTCCAAGCTTAGATCCTGGGCCCAGCACGGCTGTCGAGATGCCAGGACTGGTGTTACAGCGGTAGATGTGATACACTCAGGTTGTCTGTGCTCTGTTTAGCTTCTTTTATCACGTTTATACAGTAGTTATAGGCAGTTACTGAAATGCAAGGTAATGATTTTGGGGGGTGGGGAGGGGGTTGTTTGTTTGTTTTTTTTGTGTGTTTTGTGGTGGTGTTTTTTAAAAAATACACACACTCTGCACAGGAGTTCATAGCACAGGACATACTTAATGAACTACAGTTGATGCATGATACGATAGCATGTTGTGTTTCAGCAGTGTACCAGGAACACCTTATACCTTACTGTGTAGATGTTTTGGGATGTGGGGTATGAAAGGTCCTGTAACTAAAGTCTAATCTTTTCTACAGAAAATGCATTCTCATTGAAACATATGTTTTAGTCATCTTCCACAAGTTTGGGACCCCAGGTTTATTCCATCCTAGTAGTGTAATTTCCTCATTCAATCCACTGGATTCATAATCAATTAAAGATAATATAAATAGTCTTAATAATTTGACAGTCTTTTAGCCTAATGAACTTGTGCAGTGTATAATTTCAAGAAAGGTGTAAGTGAAGGATTTAAAGAAAACTCCAAGCCATGAAAATTTTAACATTAACATTGTACCATTGAACATAAAATATTAAATGAAAAATATTCTATGTGCAGCTTTTAAATCTATGCTTGCAATTATCCTTGCTGGGCTTGTATTGACTGGAATTATTTAGCTTGTGTTTCAAACTTCAGTGGATGCAGTCTGCTTTAATTAGGTAGTGACCCCGCTTCCAAACATTCAGTCTATCAGAATCATCTGGTTTCTTAATCTGCCCAGGTTGCAATCTTATGATAATATCCTCAAAGCTTTCTGTTTCTGTATTCCTTCTTCTGGAATTCACTCCTTTTTGATATTTATAATACTCAGTTAAATGAAATGTTAAATATGTTCTTCTAAGATCTGTTCAATCACATCGAAAGTGTTATTCTGAGAACAGTTCTATCGAAAGCAAGAAAAGAACTACTCGGCATGAGGAGCAGTGATTGAAATGGGCCAATAAGATAAGGCAAAAATAGACCATTAACATCAAGAAGATCAGTATTTCACATGCTGTGTTTCCGTCTGGGACAGAGACTGGGGCTGTATCTGCATGGCATTGGCATGCTTACTGTAACAGAATGATGAAGGTAATCACTCTTGCAAAATTCTTATCAGATGAGCTTTTATTTCTCTTCACCAGAGAGTCTGTGCATGGTGCTTTTGAGCAATGCATTTTTAAATCTATGGGAACTATTTAGGCATCTCTAAAATGTATTGACTACTTTACCAATCTTTTTGCTTTTATTTCTTTTTAATAAACATTGTGAAAAAGCAAAATACAAAAAAAGCTATCCTCTATGATTAGATGCAGCCAAACATGAAAATAAGTGAGGAGCTAGGATCAATTCAGAGCATCCTGTGCACTTCAGCTAGTTCTCTACAACATATGTGAAGTTCTTAACGTTGCTAATGCTTTAAAATCAAGCTGAGATTCTCACCAAAAATTTAAGAAAGGTTGGCTACAGATTGCTTCTAAGATTGGCTAAGGCTTCACAGCCACACTGATTTCTTTCTACATTGCAGTCCAGAACAGTAGTTAACTTTATGAGGCAATCATGCATGCTAGGTGCACACACGCAGAGATTAACAGTATTTGCTAAGTGTTCTGCAGTCTGGCAAGGTAGAAGAAGATGATGATTTTGAAACTTTCACAGTGATTTAATAATGAATAACTTGATTTAGCCTGATGCTAACTAAATTCCCAACAAGTCTTTGCTGGTTCTCTCTCTCTCTTTTTTCTTTAAGTTCTTTTTGAGAAATTGCATGGAAAATGCTGGCTTACCCATCTGTGTAAGGCCCTATGAAGGCAACACTCAAGTAACTTTAAGAAGAATCTGATTAAAACCCACAAAAACAAGGCAACCAGAAACTTGATCTAAGGACTGCATCTGATTCTCTGTCCTTAACATGCTTCGATGTGTCTAGAGATTGCAGCACATATGGTCTGTAAAATCACCCACTGTTTCAGGATCTCTGAAATACATAGTACATGCAATGCCATAAGTTACAGATGGGGTAGAAGAACGGATGTTACTGTTAAACCCACAGAAATACAGAATTACATAGTCAAGACTAAATATCCGTTCTGATGTTGCATCCTTAGCTCCTCTCTCGGACCTAACTGCAAGGGGTCTCCAAACAGTGGGTGTCTTGTGCACCAGATGTGCAGCAATACCTGGGCAGACTCAAGGACAGTCCATGTAGGAAGAAAATTTCAGCAAGGAGACTCAGAAATGAGTAATACCAATGGTACCAACTCTCTCAGTACAATTTCTTGCTATTCTTAAAAGCCTCTGTAATCTTTACTTTGAAGATCACTTCATCAAGTTATCTATGTAAGTAGGTTTGTAATACTTTTGTTAAGTATGATGTATTATCACAACAGTTTAAAACAGTAATCAATATTTTAAGTACAGAAATTTAAGGAGCTTCTCAAAATAGGTACTATTTACTGTATCTAGTCCCTTGAATGGGAATTACATAAGCACAGTAATATGAGAACACTGCTCTGATAATAAAACAGGTCACAAACACACTGATGCAAATCTGAGGTAACTCTACTGAAGCTCACTGGTTATGACAAGTTTCCTCCAGCACTATTACAATTTCAAGGCTAATGTAGTGAAGAACATGGGTAAAGAGTGCTATTTTTAAATTAACACAGATCCTTAGGGAGTTTCCAAAAAACCACCTTTTTGGCATAAGGGACTCATAATGCACAAAGCAAATTTGCTTATGTGTACGTGTGTATTAGTGCAGTAGAAAATAGAATCTAAGATGTAATTTTTAAAAGGTAATAAACAGAGGTGAGAGCCTAAATACCGGAGCTTGCAGTCAGATGCAAACTGTGCAAGTCGGTGGCTGCTGCTATCTTTTAAAGCACAACTATTCCCCAGCATTTGAACATGGAATATGGATAAATTACGATTAAAATTCTGAGATAAGACTGAATTAAATCTAGCAGGTAAAATTTGTAATTTGGGGGAGCGCTTGAATCCAATTGTGCTTCTGAATTTTCTGTGGGTCTCCTGTACCACGTGTTGAACAAAAATGTCTGGTACCATTAAGTGATGACATTGTTTCTTGGTGTGCACAGGTTTCAGGGTATCTGTCTAAATTCCTCCACTTTTGCCCGCCACACCGTGTTCTTTAGGGCTTCTTTTTGTCCTGAGTTCAATAAATGCAGCCATGTGACATGAATGCCACGTCCTCGGGTGCAACGTACACTCCTCACACAATGCATAGCTCCATCCCTGGAACTACAGGATCTTGTAGTTGTTAAAAATTCCCAAGTGTTCAGAAAAAATCCATTAAGGCTTATTAAATGAAARACTTCCTGTGCCATGAAGATCCGGGGGCTAGGAGACTATTATAGGAAAGTCTCGGATATRCTTGTTTGGGCATCTGGTGCCGGCCGCCCCAAGCGAGCCGGCCCTCTGGTGTGACGCGCCGTCACCAGCCCCTCGAGCTGCGAGCACACCAGGAAAACACGGAAAAGGGCAGGCGTCTTCGGTGGGCTCCCTGCAAGGTGTGACATCACCGTGCTCCTGGGGGTTTTGCACATGCAAGCATGGAAATGCGGGTCTTGTATAGGTAATTAAACGGCTGTTCCTGACACTTCCACAATGTCATTTCCTGCCGTGCATATTTGACCAGATAGATGATGTTTAATTCCAGATCAGGAGGAGCTAAAACCCCAAGTTTTCTCTCCTCAGTTCAGAGGTATAACTGAAAACGTCTTTACCCATTTACCTGTAACACGTCCTCAATCATTCTTGGATATAAGTGGGAAAGGAATCCTGGTAGTGATTGAGCTCCCTGCCTTTATCCAGCACACCTTAAGCTTCAAATGGATCTCTCTTGTCATAGAAATAATAATAGAGATTTCTCATAGTGGAGAATGGGGTGTCCTGGGTGCTGTGAGAGTTTTTATTGCTCACAAAGTAAGTCAAATCTGTTTGGATGAGCAGTGGCACCAGTGCCAGCTTCCACATAGTGACAGCTAGTGCTGCGCAAATTGATGTGCCACCTTAATGCTACAAGATTGATTGAACATTTCCCTGCTGTTATTTTTTTGCTGCTGTCTTTTCTCAAGAGAACGGTGTTCCTAGCATGACCCCTTTTTCTTTGCACGTCAAGTGAAGGAAAATCACCCCTTGCTGTACTTGTGGGGACAGATATTGATCTCAGACACACTGATGCAAACCAAAAGTAACTCCTTGGGAGCTGGAGGAATTGTTCCAAACATTGGCCTGTGATACTGGGGTCACACTCCAGCCACTGGCCTCGGAGCTTTATTTCCTGTATCATGAGAAACAGTATATCTAATGCACCGGTTCTGCAATGAGTGCTGAGCCCTTTGGCAGAAGTGAAAATTTATTGTTATTTGTTATTGATGCTTATAACACAAAACATTGATGTATGTCACAGTCTCAATACATTTTCTTAATGGTCACATCTATGCCAAATGTATTGATATTTCTGCAACACATTATGAGCATTAATACCAACATTTAATTTTCATAAAAGCCTTTTTTTTTTTCTTAAGGAAATCACATAAAACCTCATCTCATAACTCAGCTACCACTTACTGTGCAACAGATGTTTTATGCTCTGTTTGTGTCATTTCAGCTCTTTGTAGAAAGTGCCAGATATGGACACAGCTAAACTCAGGACAGACCCCTTCAGCCCTGCCTGTAAATCTTTGTTTAGGTTGTACAGTACACCCCAGGTGAAAGGGTGGATCAAACTCCAACTAAGCTAAACATCAAAAAATTTTTGCATTTTAAAAAAAGGAGGGGATGGAGGCTTAAGGAAATCTGGTCAATTAATGTGATGACCTACAGAAAGCCAATGTGGTACAAAATACTAGAAGCCATTTTTCTTTAGGGTTTAAATAAAAAAGCAGGTTTTTGCATCTGTCACTGGTGGCTGCATTATTTACAAAAAGGTAGGAAATACAGTTCTTTCTTAGTTAAATGCCTAGCCACAGAAGCCAAGTGCCACTGTACTGAATTAGAGTGTGAGTCCTCTTTCTGGAAAATGCTTGGAAATGATTTCAAACTCTGTAACAAGATTTACTGAAAACCCTTTAAAACCTGTAGGTCTTAAGGTCCTGCTGCGTTTTATCCCAGCATGGCAGTTAGAATCAGTAAAGAAGAAACTGTTGATGCTTCTTTCTGGACAACTCAGAAAAGCCTTTTTTTATTCTTTTTGTTTTGTTTTGTTTTGTTTTTTTGCTCTCCCAAGAATGGTTCATACATCAAGGAAGCTTTTCTCTATAGAAAGAGCGTAGAAATACAGTCATTACTACCATCAATTGTCATTAATCCTTTGTATGTAGCCTAGACATTTACAATAAAACCACACAATCTGGAGAAAAATAAATATTCATTATTATTCACATATATTTTCTCCAGGTTCTTGCACTCATTGGAGGTTTAATATCCACATAGGAAGCTTTGTAGAAATGTTTTTATGGCAGAGAAGGAAGTTCCATTACTGTAATGAAGACAAAATAGTACTTCTTGTTAATGTGTGGTTTCTGCATTTTTTTTCCTTCTTTCAAATCTAACTCCTTTTGATTTTTAATTGTTATCTTGCTGATAAACAGTTTTAACTGTTCATCATTTTGTAGTATGCCATTGATCAGCTAAGTCAGATGGTAATTTTCCTTCTTCCTGACTAGGAGACAGTTGTTTTTGTTTTTTTTAACYGAAAAATGATGACTGAAGTTGAGTGAAAATGAGCAGTGAATGGTGATCAGCCAGCATCCATGTTACTAGAAAATGAATGTATGGCATTGTGGCTGAGTGAAAGCTAACAGCGATTCCAGAGAGAGCTGTACAAATACAGTGCTCTTCATGGATATAAACCTAGACAGATGCCTGGATGAAGTAAACAACCATTCATAGTTCAAACAATTATTCTCACACTGTTAGTACAATATTTAGCCAGTTTTGAATTTAAAAAGTAATTCACTGATGCTTTGCCTCTTGGAGGATGGAAAATATTTCTTGCTGTCGTTTGCCTGAGATGGTACTATTTCCTGGTGCTTTGAAGTAAATAATTTATTGTAGCTTGGGGCTTTCACTCTTAAGACTTTTCATATGTGATACCCCACTTACCTTAGCAGTGCTGTTGATATATTTACATTGCTCTCATCGCAGCGGAGCTGAGGCTCCTGTGTACCAACACATCTTCCACTCCCCCACAGAGGAGGAGTATGAGTCATTAATGCTTCCGTATCCCTGATGATTTTATTAAATGAAGTTTAATTACTTCCATTGCTTTTGTATAACATAATCTAGTGCTCATTTACTCTATTATTAACATTCAGAGGAATTAAAATAGGGTGCATTTGCATCAGTACATAGTAACCATGATATAAGGCCAGGCATAATTAATTTCACTCTCTTACAGCTATGGAGATTGCTAATTTAAAAAAAGAAGACCCAACATGTGGGACTTTATTCTATTTATATTAAAGCTACTTTCTATCACTCTGGAAGTGTAAATCAGCATTTTGGTACAACGTCTTTGTATTTTCCCTTTTAAGCACTGTTTACCAGAGTGATGTCAAATGGTAAAATGCAATAGCATAGCTACTTTTTTGTTGCAATGAAAAAAAAAAAAAGAAAAAAAAAAGAAACTACACATTCAAAGTAGTCTGTCCCTCCATCAGCAACTCCCAGCATTTCAAATTGAAATCCTTCAGAAGAAAAGCAGTAGTTTCACCTACGTACGCGATGTGGTTCGGCACCCCTCAGCATGGCGGGAYCTCCCGCCTTGCGCCTGCGGTGCGTGCGTCGCCCTCCCTGGGAGCCACTGCCCCACGGGCCAGTGTTCGCAGGGCTGCTTGATTTAGGGAATTTTAAGCTCTCTTTCTCTGCTCCCGCTCTGGCATAAATCCAAGTGACCTATTTTTTTTTTTCCGAAAGGGCTGAAAAAAAATCATTCTTCTAAAAAAGGTGTTTCTTTAAAAGCTTGCCAAAATGGGAACCCCAAAGCTGAGGCAAACGCAAATTCTCAAACACTTTTAAAAATATATTACTAGTGTAAGAGTATTTGCCAACAGGAATTAGACTGAATCTTTTAAACGAACCATCCGCTGTTGAAATATATCACTCCAGTAGCCTTCCCTGACCCTTTGCAGAGGATCATCTGCACGTGTTTGCTAAAGAATTTTTTGGTAAAGAAACGTTGCCCTTCTTATTTGATTCTTGACTGTTTCCACATGGTAGGATGTTAAGAGATTGCTTTTTCTGTTCACTGTCAATAAATGGCCTGCCTTAACCAGGCACTCAGAAATGAATCATAACGCTTGTCAGTCTGTGCACCAGCAGTTACTAAGGAGCAAAGCGCGCCGAGGCCAGCTGTGGCAGCGCCGGCTGATCATCTCACAGTACAGGGGCGATTTTGGCTTTGTCTTTGGAAGTGAATGTTATTTATGAAAAGTCAGAATTGGGGGGAGTGGAGATGATGCACTGCGCTGCCTGAACCAGCCTTGTTTCTGCTTTCCTGCTTGTGAAACCAGCACGGGTGCAACCACGCGAGGAGAGAGATGTAGCAGCTGAGGTGGAGGTGCTCCTGCAGTGGGAAGGGAAAAAAAGCAGGATAACTATTTGAAAAGAGGCTTAAGCTAGCGTGGCAGAAGTGTTTTGTTAACCAATGACAAAACTGAAGGTAGTAAATGCAGTAAAGGTAGCAACTGTGCTATGTGCTTTGTCTGTGTATTCAGACAAAAGAATTCAAGACCTTCATCGCTGATGTAAACTGTTGCTGAGCAGTTTATTGTTAATGGATTCAGAGCCTGCAGTTGTGGATATCACACACATTATACAGTAGGGAGGAGAATTTGATAGGACCCAACGAGAAATTCTTCTCTAGTTAAGACAGTTTTCAAAGCCAAAGAGAATAAAAATAAGGGAGCAAGAGGTCTGCTCTCTTTTACTCCGAGAAAGTCCAAGGAGAAGAGAAAGAAGGAAAAATTTCTCCAGAGCTCCTCACCCCAGACCGGTAAAATTACTTCTCCCATTCCTACTGAAGTTCTAGTAAAAAAGGTACAAGATAACCACTGAGATCTCTGCTGAAGGGGTCCAGATTTACCATCTTTGAACAAAATTCTTAATCTTAATTCAAAATTTCAGCTCTGGAATTACTCTGGAATTCCTGGGTTTAGGCATTGTATTCAAATCTTCTAAGCAGACATAGTTGGCATGCTTTAAATAGTTTGCTTGCTGTACTAGAAACGCAGAGTGCAGTCTCTTTTCTCTTTGGTTTTGGAAAATTTACATGGAAACCTATGACACCTGATATAAAGAAAGAAAAAACTTCAGGAGATCTTCCCAAGATGTGTTCAGATCAGAGCTACTTTTCTAATGAAATTTAGCCATGTACCTCTTACACATCCCTCAGAACTGGATTACAGCAATGATATAGCTTACACTGTCCTGCGAGACTTAGCATGTGAGGGCTTTTGTAATGGGCTGTTTTTGAAGATATGGATAACTGAACAAAACGGAAAGTTCCACTTGAGAGAAGTAATCAACAGCCTTATTGTTTCAGTCTAAGAAATATATTTTAAATTCCACAGGATTAGTTACCTTCAAAAATAACTTGGGAGTCAAGATAAATGGTCTAAGAAATTGTCCTTGAGAAAAGCTGGTAATAAATTATATCAGTGCAACTCTTTTTTTCTTCATGCTCCTAAACCTTGTTTAATGCCTTCTTTGGGCTAATACGGAGTCTGTATAGTGTTAAAATTGGATTAATGTTGGATTAATAAAGCATTAATAGGGCAAGAGCTTGAAGTTATTAATGATAAGGTTTAATTTGAGAAAATTCGAAAGACTGAAACAGAAAATTAGTTGTACCTCACAATTTGTTCAACAGACTTGTTAGTCTCCATGTACTATAAAACATAAAGAAACAGAATACACTCAAAGGAAATCTACGGGAAGGGAATGGAATACCGTTGGTCTAGGGCCTGACTCAAAGGCAGTTAAGTTAAGGAAAGATTATGGGAGTTAATATTCTTCACATCATCTTTTCTATCTCTGACCTATTTATTTATGTTTAAAACTATGTGATTCAAAAGGTGATGTGCTTATGCCTTTAACTTGCCCCTCTAAAAGCTGATGTGGAAAGTTACAGGAAAACATACACTATCACAAATGAAAATAAGTGTTTCTATGTTTTCATTACCTATACTTATTTTTTAATCAAACTTTATTCAATATGTACACTTGTGAAAACAGATGAGTGTTTATTGGAAAAATATAGTAGGAAGACGTTAAATAAGGCTATGAGAACATAAGAAAAAAATCATTTTAAGCAAGAAAAAGTAGGAAACACCTCCAAAAACTCTGTCCTTATAAATGATGATGTTTGGATGCATTCTGTCCAATTAAAAAAAAATAACAATATCATTTATCATTACTAATATTTTCCTAATAACAAACTTTACCTGTTCAAATTCCAGGCAGGCTACTGTGTAAATTGGGGGGGAAAATGTGCTTCTGTAGCTTCTGCTCTCTAYAGAGCTTTCCCTGAGAGACTGTAAAGTTATACAAAATATCTTGTCTGCAGTTTTTCTCTTGCTGAAAATTATCAATGGATCTCGTTATATCAGAAAGCTCCTTGCCAGTAATATGGCCATGTCTTTCTGTAGAACTTTAATAGGCTGTGGAATTTTCAGCTTCTTGTTGGAAATAATTGTCAGTATTGCAACCATAACTCTTTTTTCTAATAAATTTAGTATTTCTAAAAAGAGGGAAGCCATAGCTCCCATTTTTAGGTATAAAATTATACCACCATGCATACGGAGTAACAGAATAATCAAGATAAGCATCTTTAATGTTAAGGTTTCCATCCTCACTCAAGAAATTAATTTTGTTATTTGTATGGAGTATTTCCCAAAAAATCAAGTAAGCTTTGAGAAGCATCTAAATTAAATGGATGAGCAGTTACAGTCCTTCCTAAATTCAACACAATTTCCAACAATTATTGACTAGAATGGTATGGAATTTCCAAGGACCTAATATAAAACAATTACCCTGTCCCCTGAATATCCACATCCTGAAGCAGTACATTAGAATGGACTGTATTTTTGGTTTAGTATGGTAATTCTTTTGTGTATTAACAGAACAAAACAACAACGAGGAAACCTTAGGCAAGGCTCTCTCCAGGATCTAACTGCAGAAATACCAAGGAAGTTGCACCAGGTTGCAGCTGCTGAGGATTTCATCCTGTATTCTTCTATGTCCTAAATCACCTCCATTTTCCTTGTTCCCAATTGTTAATCAAAGCTTCCAAAAAGGATGGATTTTCCAGGAATGCAAGATCCTGAGCAATACACCTCTGTATCTTTGCTGTTCACACTGCTACAGAAAGTGTCAGGTGATACAAGAGTAAATATATAGTTCACAACATGGGAGTAATGCCAGGGATTTCCACTACAAAACACACAAAAAAACCCTTCTTGTTCTAGAAACAACAATGAGGTCATGATCTTTTGCTTTCCTTGCAAAATAAGGCACATTACAATTATTGATGGTTGGGCTGGTAAGGCCTGGGAACAGACACATGAAGTTTAACGCTCTGTAATGTAGTAAGAGGAAATTGTTGCTAGGGACCACGTTTAGTCACTTCTAACGCAAAGTAGTTATTAGTTCTTTCCTTTTATCTTGTGAGTCAGGAAGGGGAGGCATTCAGTCGTTACTTCAGCGCGCTGCATCAGAAACCATCTCTGTAG
This sequence comes from Apteryx rowi, assembly GCF_003343035.1. Classification (NCBI taxonomy): domain Eukaryota; kingdom Metazoa; phylum Chordata; class Aves; order Apterygiformes; family Apterygidae; genus Apteryx; species Apteryx rowi. Next base: position 418,037 of record NW_020450783.1, read on the forward strand.
GGATGGGAACTGTCCCTCCGAGTGACAAGGAAGGGCCCCCGAAGAGTCATAGAGAGGACAAACCGTGTGCATATCTGTCTAGGCAGTTATTGGGAATAGAAGTTGCCATGTTGACAATGCGCACATAGGAAAACATTTTTCAGACCTTTTCTAAAGGGAAAGAGAGTATCCCCACTGCATGAACTTGTAAGTCCTTCAACTATGCTTCTTCCCCTCTGTCTTCCAGCTTTATAATGCCTTCAAATTCGGGAAGTGATGCTCTCAGAACTGCAAGCTGAACGTAAGGTCGACCTACTGCCTTACATGAGATAGTAGATAGTAACCCTTCGAGGAGGTGCAGTTTAGACGCTGAAGCATCTTTGTCACAGCTTATGCTTGATACAGTACTTGCCTTTTCTGGAAGGTCTAATAGTTCTCTCCTTCAATGTCTCAGGAGGACAGTATAGGATCTGTTGTTTGTCTCTGTTGGCATCCTGTTACCCGATGCTAGACTAGGTCTCCAAGATAAATAAGTTAGCATTGTGTGCTATTTTTCTGAGTGATATCTTAGCTGATATTGGGGCAGTTGGTTAGGTAGCCAGATTAATTGTGTCAGATTCTTTTGGTAMAAATAAGCACTGTTAGATTTTGTGTGTGTGTATATGTGTGAAAACCAATTAAGTCGGCAAGTATTTTTTCTTTACCTCCCTATTACTGAATGAAGATAATACAGATATCAACATCAATGGCATCTCTGTCTAGCGTGATCAATATCTCACAATTTGAACAGGTCAAAATTAGTGTACCCATAGACTTTTAGACATTAGTTCAGAAAGCATCTTGACCATCTATTTGATTTCATTTCATTTGGTTATAAATGGCCATAGACTTAATCATATTAGCATTACATTCTTCTTCTTGATAGTTTTACACACCTCCTCATCAGCTGCAAACTTTCTTGTTTTGGAATAAAGAAGCATGTTTTGATAAATGCACCTGCTTCATACTGCCAGGGATGAATCAGTCTTGACAGGGTTTGGGAGGAGGTTTGTTTTTGTAATTCACAGGCTAGTTAGAAGGTATCTAAAACTGTTTTCTGTTTTCATGATCATAACCCAAGTCTGGTATGCTGCCTGGTCTTAGGTCTCTCATTTCCTTCCTGCATTGGTTCTTTTCTATATATATGAATTTTCAGGATGAATTTATCTGCCAGAATCTAATGAATTTGCATATAGATATCCACTACTTGCCTCAGTGACATAAGCTTGTGATAGGTAAATCTATTCATTTGGAGTTACTGGACGGCATACAGGTTGCCTGCTTTTGGTCTTTATATTCCAGAGTTTCCCTGCTTCCAGAAGCTATCTTTCTCATCTTTTCTGGCCTTCATAGTTAATTGTGTCTGTGCAAAAATCCAGATGGCTGCTTAAGGCCTTTAACTTTCTACTTACAATAAGAAATCTGGCACTCTCTCCCAGATGTGTGACTGAAAGTATATCCTGAATTCTGTCTTTACTCTGGAAATGATCCATTGGCAAACCACCAGATGGGATAAATAAAACCAGCAATAGATCCCCATTTTTCCTGACTGTCGTTCTTCAGCTGACTATTGGTAGAGTTCAGGAGCCACTATAGAGCATCCTTGACAGAGATATTCCTTTTAGGACAGGGGTATCGCATCAGTCTCTCTCGTTCTTCTTGAAGCAGGAKGTCAAGTAAATCCGACAAGGTGACCTCATCAAAGCAATTTATTCTTATTTAGTCTTTAAAAATATTAATACAGCTGCCTCAGTCTCAGCTTTGCCCAGATTTGTCCTATTTCTCTTACAATTCAGAGGAACACATTGGCTGTCAGGACATTCATTTCTATCCACAAAATACTTCTCTGGCACCTTTTCTTGTTGCCTCCAACCTGTAATACCACTACATTAAAAATAAAGCTACTCAATGTTTTGAGGAACCTACTTAAAAGTTAGACCAATCAAACAGATGGATTTATTATTTGTTGATTCTGCCCCTTCAGGCCCCCAATAAACATTCAGCTATCTGGCTTCAGTGAAAATATAGTTTGACATTTTGCAAGGGTCAAGGGAGAGTGCAGGTATATGAGTTTAAACAATTTCATGCGTGCATTGGAGCTGCTCCTTGGATGTGCACAGTTGTCTTTTAAAAGACTGTAGCCCCATCTCACAGCTTCAACATCCAGTCAGAATACAGACTATTTCTCCAGGTCTTGGGGACTCCATCTGTGGCAACCTCTTGACATTATTGTCCTGTTTTAGGGGCCTGAGGTAATTGCAGGCTCTACTTTTAATGAAAGCTCCTTCAGGAATCCTGCCATGTCACTAATGTTTTTGCAAGCTTTTCACAGGCATAAAACTATTGGCAGGACATATCCATATCTTGCYGTGGTGAGCAGTACAAAGACTCAAAGAAGCAGAAGCTATACTAGCTGTGAAATTRGAAGTAGTTTAGCTATTGCTTTTGAGAGTAAGCTAATGCTTAAGTTTTTGTTGTGTTATGTTTTTTATGGTGCTGTATTGTGCCATGAAGTTGCATTAGCCTGTCCATCTGTCTACTGCTGTGCAAGCCAAGTACACAGTTACACACCCTAGGTCAGGATCATCCAAAATTTTCTGCCTTCTCTACCAATGGACCAGGTAAAGAGAATGTCCTACAGATCATCAGGAAGGCACTGAGAGGAGCAGTGACTACCTAACCGGGAATTAAGCCCGGGAGAGAAACGCCCTCAGTCAGCAGAGGCTCTGCCAGTTCTCCTGGCCCCGGGTCATGCAGAGCCCACATATGTTTTCTTTTCTCTCTGTTTGTAGTCTGTTAGAATCAGTGTGCTTGAGATCTGGGTTTGAGAAAGGAGTTGATTTTTGTATTAGGATGCAAAAATGGGAGGCTTCTGGAGATAGCAGAGAGCACTTGGGCATCCGAGTTTGGGACCTGTTAGCATGCTTCCCCTCTAGCAGACTCCTCCATGTTGCAGCATAAGAACTTGTCCTTTCCCTTCTTCAGATTATGGAAGAGAGAAAAACAAATCTGATTCTCTGGGGGGAGAAACAGAAGACAGATGTCTTCTGCTTGTAATGTTAAGGAGTTAAAATCTTTGAGTTCAAGAAAGAACTCAGAATTATTTGTCCAGAATCTTCTGAAAGAAAGAGAACAGCCTGTAAACCCTGGTGGGGGAAAAAGGAGATAACTGCTTACAAAATGTATAATCTAGTTATCTAAACAAAAAAGAGACTCAAAGCAAGAACTCTTGGGAAAATTCTTAAAAGTTATAAAACAGCTACTAGCCTAAGAGAGAAATTTTTTTATCAGTGATTATTTATGTATAGATTGTGGTTTGGAGGCAGACAATATTTTTAGCCATACCTTTTATTTTAAAATTAAATACTTTATTTTACTAGTAACAAATATTCAAGGCACAAATTCTTGTGTTTCATGAAATCATCAAAAATTTGATTAGAACAAGCAAGTCTTCAGACCAGTCAAGATAGAAGCTTTGACTTACTGTAATCCCCTTTGTTCATGATCTCAGACGAGTAAAATGATTTTTGTTTTCTCTAGTTGCTTTGAAGAGAGACTGCATTATTTATATCTGACATTTATATATTTAAAGATTTTCTGAAGAGACGGTGGATGCAGAAAAGGTTTGGAGGCCTTGGATTCAGTTTGAAAATGCTACTGTGCCTACACGGCTGATAGCTGGAAGTAACAAGTGAACCTGGTTCTAGTCTGCAGTTTACAGTAACAGGGAAGTGTTGATGGTATATTTATTCCAAGAATATACAGATTACCCAGAAGAACCTCTATGTATTCCAGCTTTGTTGCTTACTTGGACTGGCTGTTTCAATCTCGATGTCTGAATGAGGTTTGTGCTTGTCCATCTTTAGAAACGCATGAGCATTTTTCTATGAAAGGGGTGCATAAAATGTTTTGAGTCCTTTCTTTCCCAACCTGATAAAACTAGTAGCGTGGTGAAAATATTTGGGGACACAGATGGTTTCTTTTGTCTGTGATATTAAAATTGTCATTAGCTCATAGTTCTGTCATTTTTTGGCTAAATCATTAGAATTTATTTCAAACAGGAGGGAATCCTTTCTTAAATCCTGTGTTAGCCTCTCTTCATATCATATCAAGAAAGCTGTTGCTATGTATGGCTTCCTAACCAACAGACAGTTCTGTCCCTTACTTAATGTCTCTGTACCAAAAACAGTAATTTCTGCTCTGGAACTGAATATCAGATGTTTCTGGAAAATCAAACTGTACAGTGACCAGTATACATTCCATGTTTACCACAGCAGTTATACCATTGCAAAGCAAACTTCCCCCTAAATTAGTTAAGCGTGGCCTCCCATGCACAATGAACCAATCTTGATTGGTTAGCAAGTGATGGTTTTCGACACATTCTTGTATTCAGCCTTGTAAAATTGTCCCCAGTAATTTGCCTCGTCTGCTTAGCTTGCTTGCCTGTAGTGGAGCTGATGTGCTCTTTGTTTTTCTTTCCTTTCTGAGTAGGTGTTTTGTGTTTGCCACTTAACATTTCTCTAGGGTCTGTTCTGAAATTATCAAACTTTATAGCACACATTTTCAAATTAGCATTCTTAAATATGCCCACAAAATCTGTTGCTGCTCCCCAAATGCATCTTTCTACGTTAAACTGCACATTACCACATGTAAATACCCATTTGCATTCACACAGAACGCAGAAATAGATTCTTGACAAATTTTGCAGAGATGTTCCATGAGAAGTTTGATAACTGCTTAAGACAAACGTTTTCTAATCTGATGACATGTGACCAAAGCTACCTAGACTTTGGTGTGCTTTCTGGACTCTTATGATGCAGGTAGCTCTCAAAGTTACCTGCTCAGAGAGGACCCTCTAAATTTAAATCTCCTCTGCTTGAGTGTGCAGCTCTGATGGCACTCTCTTTCTCCAGCTATTTTTAGATTTCAGGATCTGCCTGTATGCAGGGACTGAAACCAACAACTCATATTGCAGAAGAAAAACATCATTGAGGCCTAAAGTTACTGCCATCTATTCCACATCCAAAAATGCAAATGATGATGTGTTGAAATCTGGTTGGTAAAGAGCGTTAGTCCACATTTTGTACTTAAGCTTATAGGATGCAAAAGCCTGTTGCTCAGGGTATTTGCAGCAGTCAAATGCATTCCAGAGAGATATTTTTCCTTCTAAGAGAGAATATACCCACTGTATATGTATACTGAAATATTAAAAATAAAGCCAAGAAATGCCCCACTCTGAATTATCATTAAATAAAAAATCTTGTGGGTTTCTATCCAGGAAAAACCCAGAAACTGGTTATCAGTGAAACAAATATATCTCATCTTGTAAACCTGGAGATGTTTATGTCATGCCCAGTACAAGTAAAAATGAGATGGTTTCCATGGTAATTACAAAGGTAATACATATACTAGGTCCCTGCTTGCCAGATTCAGGTGTAGATGGACAAAGAACTTTGTTTCGGTTTTGTCCCACTAGTTTTTTTGACTGCTTTATAAGATTTGTATGAATTATCTTTGAAAAAGAAACATCTAAAAACTGTTTTGCTCAACAGTATTGGTCTTCTGTATGACAAAAATGGGCTCAGGGAATCAGCAGCACTAAAGAAATACTGAGGTAATTTCTATCGTGCAGCTATTGCAACCAGGATATGCACAAAATACATCATAAGCAACCACAAATATTGCTGGGGTTGCAGATACAGGGGGGAAAAAAAACATTAAATTACTGTGGTTTGTAATCACCAAAGCAATTTTATCTAATTACTTCTGGTAAAATTCAGACTCAGGTGAGGTCTGATTTTGACTTCTCTTGTGACTTGAATTTAGCAACTTTGACCACAGTAACAGCAGGTAGGAAGAGCTCTCAGACAACACAATAGGTATAAAGGATCTTTTTAATGCATACTTCTATTCAAGTGGCTTGTCAGATTCCACACTCTACCCCAAAATCCAAAGATTACGATTTTTCCAAAGATTCTGGCTCTGCAAACTCCATATACTATCTGAAAAACCATCTACTTTCTTTCGCTATTGGATATTTTCCACAAAAATATTTAGCAGTTGGATCTCCACTGACAACTCCTTTGGTGTGAAAAATAGAACAGATTCCAGTTTGCAGGTCTACATCTGTCGTGATCTTTACATGCACCTTTCTCTGTTGTTGTACTAAGATTTTACTCTTAGGCTGTTTGACAGAATAGCACCAAGAAGACTGTGCATTTAACAAATGTATAATTTTTGCATTGTCACTTTCTCAACTATTTTACACTTTGTTCTTTGACATTCAACATATTTTTCTTAACTGAAGAGTTATATAAGATGAGAGTGTATAATGTCTTGGAATACTTTTAATACTAAATATCATTGGTGATGTTATGAAGAAGTTGGTCAGTACTTTCTTCAAACCTTCTCAGCACTTTCACCCTCTGACTCTTCTGGAGTCGTTGTTGGCAACATTGATTTACCACTGAAGTAACAAGCACTATATTTCAAAGTTGGGACTGTTAATCCCTTTGATAGAAACCTTTTCAAACTTTCCCAAAAATCCTGCCCAGTAGAAACGTCTATCCTGTAACATCTATCCTATTCCATACTAATAAAAATCAGTATGTACATAGCCTGAGAAGGACTATTACACAGCCCTGGATTTCTTTCTAAATGCCTCCCTTTTCCCATATTGTACATGTATTATTATATGAAGTTTATTTGCAAAATCCCATAGGTTGTCACAAACCTCTTTCAGAGAAATGTTTGTTATTTCTGCCTACGTTGAATTTATTGGCTTCTATAAACAGTCTCTTTCTTTCTTTCTTTCTTTCTTTCTTTCTTTCTTTCTTTCTTTCTTTCTTTCTTTCTTTCTTTCCCTCTTTCTTTAGTTCTGTCAGCTTACTTATCTTTCAGCTTCTGACACCCCTAGGACAAAGGAGTCGGATGAACACAGCCTATCTCTGTCAGATAGGCAAAGTCTGTCCCTTTTTGAATGTCTGGAAGGTGTCTCATACTTCAAAGTGTGCCTACAAAAGAGCAATAAAAAGTGCATAACTGAATTTTTTTTACCTCAGTTTTGAACCAGAAATAGGCCTGAATTTCACAATCAATGTGCTTCTGGAGTTCTGGGTTTAACCATTCTGGTGCGGCCCATTTCGGACCGATGAAACTATGGAGTTGTCATCCCCAGCTGTGATCTAGCTCTGAGCGCCCCGGAGCTCGGGGAAGGGTTTGGAGCAGACGTTCCTGGTCCAGTCACACGTCGCATACGCCCACATCTTGAAGCAAGGCTCAGTCAAGGACACCAGGTTTTAACTGAACATACCTTGTGACCTTGTGATGGCACAAAAGTTATTTAAGCTGTCCTTTTTTTTTTTTTTTTTCCTTCCTCTGTCCCAGGTTCTCAAAACTTAGCATGAACCTTCATAAAGACAGAGCCTGAGTTTCTAGTTTGTCACAAAGCTTTGGAGCCAGGCAAATTTCCCAGGGTTTGTGGTTTCATTCTCATTCCAAACATTTCAGAGAGCTTTAAATCATGCCCAGGAGCTCTCTTCTATGTTTTACAGAAAATAAAATCACAAATCTGGCTGCTTACTGAAATTGTAACTATTTCATACACCTAGTGAGTACAGTATGTTCATCATTTGCAGGCAGCAAACGAATACCTTAACAGATGGGGAATTTATATTGTTTCCATGGTTACAATAATAAATACAATGCTGATCTGCCCAGAGTAGCTCTTGTTTTTCGAAAGGGTCTTTAAATTACTTGCATTTTCCGATTTTTTTTTTATTCTTTTCTTGTGATGATAATCTGGAAACTATGTTTTTATAGCAACAAAGTTTACGCTAGATACTACAGTTGTTGCAAGACAATGGGATTCCACTATATTCCTTTAAAGCACTTAGTTAGTAGGGTGAGTTAAAATAATACTGTGTTCTGTGCTTGTTCTGGCTATTGCTACCCTGAAATGTATAAAAATTTTAAAACCAGCAGTATAGATAYGGCAGCAGTCTTGAATTTCACTTTTTAGATTCTTGGTTATGGGAATTAAGTGAAGTGAGTTAGTCCCAAGCTGGCTGAGTAATGAGARTAAAACTAGTGAAAAATCAGTGGGTTCATCTGAAGAAAAAAAGAAGTGTTTTTGTAAGCTCTCTGAGACAGTGGCTTTGTTGCATGTATTTGCACAGTGCTGCAAATAATAGGGCATGTGGTAGCTCCTTTGCTCCATAAGTAACATGAAGAAACATTGTCTGAAGAGCTGAAGTCATGTTTGTTCACAAAACCGATATTTCAGAATTGATAGGAGAACATAACTGAATAAATTATACACTAATATTATTCCAACAACTCTAGATGTCACCACTTTACAACACTGGTTGCTACCTAGTTGACCTAAAGGCAGCATTCTTTTGATTCTGTCTATACTGTAATCATGGCCATCTTCTTGAAAGTGATTATTTTGTGAATTCCTCTCACTAAAGGGATTTAAAACTCTCTGTTTTTTAAGCAAACAAAATTTCTTCATGTGTATTTCTTCATTTTGGAATCAAGTGGAGGTGCTGTTAGCATACACTGCAGCAGTAGATTTGGGCAGGAATTTTGCTTCCTAAAATAAATAAATACTGCATCTAGCTGAAATGAGAACAGGCAGTTTTAGAAGGGAGAATTTCATGAGCTGCACTGGGCTGTGGCAAATGAGGAGAGGTAACAACACTCCCGGGAGCCACTGGACACAGTCAGGGAGCACTCTGAGCTCAGCTGGGAAGTCATAGTAGTTTTTTATTTTCTCAAACTAAATCCAAGTTTTCTTTTGTTGCTTTTTTTAATCCTGTCTTTGGTTCTCTGTGAAGAGCCATTTTGGTATTTTCTTGTTGAAAAATTGGCTGGATTTGGGGATGTGGAGGGAGGGAGGGGAACCTACGCTAGACACTGATTTTGCTAAGAGGGTCTGGCCCAAGCTATCAGCTTTTGAAAGACTCAGTAATTATTCCATTGGGTTGCTTCCCCAGACTCAGGATTCAAATTATGCAGGCTGAATATATGGTAAAACAGGATTAAAAAATGCATTTAAGGCAAGATGCTGCCTGGGCTGAATACACACCCACGGCAGCATGCCAGAGCACCTGACAGCCAGCGCAGAGCATTCAAGGGGGACTCTGTCTAGGCTGAAGCGTGGACCAGACATTGGGCTCACATATCAGCTGAAGGGATGGAGAGGGAAGCAGCATGTCTCAGGGCTCCTTTTGGTTTTGTAAAGACTGGTAACTCCCTTGTGTCCTCTTCAGTGTACAGATAACCATGCTTAAGAAATTACTTTGCTACACTTGTTTTCCTAGCTTGCCTTCCACATTGATTTTGAGTAATCTTTTCAAACAAGACATAATATTCAGAGGGAATATGCCTTAAGCAGGCGGTGCTTGAAGGAATGAAGTGCTCTTGTGCCCCGAAGGAGCGGGACCGCGGAGCTGGGCTGCAGGAGCGAGCAGCGGGCACTGCGCCCACCCCGGGTTTGGCTGGCCGTAGGATCCCGGCAGCCCCAGCCTGGAGACTCGCTCCTGGTGGCCCGTGCCTGCCCAGAAGAGGAGCGCACCGGGTTTCGACAGCTGCCGTGTGTGCACGCCTGTGATGCCCAGAAGTACAACACAAAACGCTGTTCATGAACCGTGATCCTGTGATTCAAACATGAGTCACAATCCCAAATTACAAAAGCAAAAATTGCAGTAAAGTAAAACTGTGTGCGAAGGCAGGTAAAAATCTTCGTCCTTTACATGGATGAATGCTGTCTATCGATGATATTGATACCAATACCAGTAACTGTGTTGTTTTAAAGCAGAGACAGAGGAAGAGTCAGAAATCTTGGTTGCAAGAGACTTAAACGTTATAAAGATAAAAATAAGTGCAATTGCTCTCCTGGCAATGTTTTTCTAAGCCTTGGTGATTTAATAAAAACCAGGGCAAACATTCTTATGCGTCCTTCAGAGAGTCTATTGTTTTACACACTATTATGATGTTTAATTCCACAGGACTGGATGCATTTCTGAATCTTACTGTTTAAAATGCACCGTTCATCATCCTTGCGAGACCATAACCTTCGAGGTAGCTTGCAGCATTCAGCCCGCCTCGGAAGCTGCTCTCAGAGTGCAGGTAGAAGTAACCAAATTGAGTGATTCTGCTTCTAGTAAACAGCTGTGTACTTCCTTTGTCTGATTTGTTTTGTTTTTAACTCAAAGACGTAATTAAAAAAGAAGCCTTAAGGACTTTAGGAATTACTGAAGAAACCAAAATAGCTGGTGAGATACTTATTAGCTGAAGAATTAACCCCGTATGATAAGTTCGTTTAGGGAGTCTATAACAATATATTACCTCTGAATGAATGTGCTCTTGAGTAGCAGAATGCCGCACAGCCACAGGAAGGTTAGCGAGGCACGCATTTTCAGCCGTTCTCCAAGTATCTCTTTTTAAATACCTGATATTATTCTCTGAAAGCATGTGAGATAAGAAATAATGAAAAAAACTACAAGRTGACTACTGCAAACCGTTCTCAGGAAGGCTGCTAACTTTTTACCTTGACTCAAGAAAGGCTCTCATTGTAATTTGTGAATGGGGGAGTAGAGGAGCAAGGAGTAGGTAGGTAATTTTTCTAGAAAACCAGTGGTGTTGCTGTCAGTATGAAAATACATGCTAAATGTGTTAACATGGTGATTGCATGAGGCAAATTTCCAAGACAATCAATGTCAGTTAGCATAGAAAACACTTGATTACTTTAGAAATCGTATTCTGAAATTTGAATATAAACAGATGTAATTAGGATTTGGTAAATTTGAAAGTCTTTTTAGTTGGTACATAGTTTTACACACTTGACTACTAGAAGTAATAAGGCCAGGATTTCAAACTTGATGTCTAATACACTTTGTAGCATACAGTTTGGAAGGCATAACTGTGAACCTTCTCTGAGCTTCTGCTCTTATACATTTATTTCTTATTTTCATGCTGTTGAAAAGGTAATTGTTCTCATTTTTTCCTGTTCCATCTTTTTTTATCATCACCATTACTATTATTATTTATATGCTTCCTATTTAAACAGTCTGTCTCTTCCTAATTGTGAATTTGCATTTCGGAAGAAAAAGAGTCAGGGAACTTTGCTAAAGCAGGTTTTGATGCAGCTCAATAAAAACAATTTTCAGTAGGGCTCAAGGTTTGTAGTAGACTCAGAGCCCAGCTGTCACAGGGGCTCAACAATCAATATTTTGTACTGCTAGTCTATTTAGAGGCTTGGAGGGGCAAAAATCAAGTGTTATGTGACTAATCTTTATGCTGCCTACACATGGAGGGAAAACCACTGAAAATACATAAACATTAACTTAGCTTGATCATGTGATGGGCTTATGTCCTTTTTTCCACTGAACATGGTCCAAACATAAGTTATATGGCTCTTGATTTCATTTTCTCACTAACTTTTCTAATGTCTCTTTGGCTGACCGAAATACTTTTAAATACTAAATGTTGTTGACCTCAGTTATATAGTCTGGTGAAGGCGAGGAAGTGGACAGTGGACCTCTGTGCTGTGAACATGAAGCATACTGTTCCTCCACTCAGTGATCTTTCCCAAACTGTTGCAGTCTTCCAGAACGGTATGTCAGCATGTGTAAAATATTGCAAGTTGCTAATTGACAGGGGGACAAGTACCGACAAACCAATCCCAAGTGGCAGATTGGGAGCCTGTTTCCTATAGCAAGAATCAAACGGAGGAGAACAGTGCTCCATTCAGCTTTGACATTACTGCTTTCAATTCCAGCTCCATCCAAACAACATCCTTATTTGGTAAACTCTGGGAGAATCCAGAATAACAAACAGTAGCTCTCCTCCTTTTTCCATTAAAAATATCATCTGCTTTGATGGCTTGGAAGAAAAGCTAAACACTCTTTCTCTTAGGCTACTTATGTCTAAAATTATAACCCCATTTCTAATGGATATTTTCACCCTATGTTAAACTTCGCTCCCTCGGCACTTCTGTTTTTTTCTTTTACCTAGGGTCTAGATCAGGGATAGAGACAGTTTAAATGTGTTTCACAAGATAGGCTGTATCTAGGCTCAAATACTTCAATCTGCATTAAAAAGTAGAGAAAGAAGAAGCAAAACCCACTGGGAACTCAGAATTTGTGCTTCAGTGACAGGCTCTTCCCTTTTCCCTTTGCCCAGGGAAGTGGCTCTGCCACTTTTAGTAGCATGAAAAGAGTATGTGATTCAGCAAGTTATTTAAGTTTAGAACTGTGCAGCAAGCTGGGGTTTCTGCCCTCAGTGATGACGTTTGGTGCGCCAGGYCCATGCCCAGCACAGCAGTGCCTGCTGTCCGTGCTGCCCGTTCGTCGGCTCAGCTCCCGTGGCTATGGAAAAGGAGATCCTGAGCAGGAAGCAGCCAGGCCTCTAGGTAACCCTCTTCTCCACTCTGCAGCGTTTCTTTAGAGAAAATAATTTGCTCTGCTCAGTGTTTTCTCCCTCAATATACAGCAAAGACCTCTCTCGAAATGCACACTGCGGAAGGGTGCAGCGGAGCGCGCTGCACCGCGCGCAGACGTTAGGTGCTGCCCACCAGCAGTGGCCATGTCGGCACGTCCTAGACCRTCCCGCGCGTTTTGCATTCGTAACGTGAGAGCTACTTGTCCTCTTGTAATGGAGGGAGCTTTTCTATTGAAGAAAAGTGGTCTTTGCAGTGTAGTCCTACACATCTTTCTGTGACACAAGGTTATGACCCACGGAAAGAGCCACTTCTACTATTTCTTAATATAAACATTCCTCTCATTACCTAAATGTGTTAATTAAAGCTGTTAGCAGCTATTCCATCTCACTGATGGATTGAAAGAACAAAAATCCCATGTCCTGGCTCCTAAAATTTTTGTTGCTGTTGCTGTTGGTTGGTTTTGGTTTTGTATTTTTTTAAGTGCAGAAGGCAGCTTGAACTTCAGCTACCAAGAGCATGTTGTAAAGTTTTACCAGTCTCTCTTTCTCTCTTTGCTTTCACCACTGATAAGTAACTCCTTGACTAATTCATCAAGGCAGCAAACTTGGATAAGTTCTCACCCAATTGTGGTGGGGGTTTTTTTGAGGTACCAAAATACCAAAACATACCTAATATTAAGAAAAAGTGTATGTATAATTTTTCAGTATCAGCATTTTAATTTTGATAAATAAATCTGATGACTGCTGAAGCAGCATGAAGAAGCAATTCTCATTTTATGTAAATGTGGCATGGAGGGAAGGGGKATGGTATTCTAATAAGCAATCCGAGATCCCCGTGTGGGAAGTATATCATTTTATTCAAACCTGTGATGTTTAGCAGTACACCTGTCACCACTCCTTTAAAAAACTCCAATTGTGCTGTTTTGGTTGCAGTCCTGCACGTGGGTGGCTGTGACGCTCCCTGTCCTGATCAGATCCCAGAGCAGTCATATCAGCACCAAGTAATGACAGCCTACAGCTGACAGGCTTCCAAAACCTTTTTTGTCTCGCAACTGGTACAAATCTTTTTATAATTGATTTGGATTGTGGGGCTGGTAATATAGCACTGAGTAGCAATTAATGCTAACATTTTAGTTTCGCTTCATTCTGTCAAATACACTTGACACTTTTTTTTTATGTGCGAGATTGTCAGGTATAAAGCCATGTGTCTCATTATATGCCGATTTGTCACCTCCCTTTAGATCACTGCCACGAGTGATGCAGGTAAAGCCTCCCCTTCTCTTAATTCTTTTAACGTGTTGGTTTTGCAAGAGGAATTTGTAAAATATGTGCCTACAGATTCCTGTAAATTAGATCAATTACCAATACTGCCTCATTAGCAGAAAACACATGGGAAATGTGAAAAATGTTTGCATGGGCTGTTTTTTCAAAATGTTTTTGTGCTTCCATTAAAAAAAAAAACCTAAATAATGACATATCCTTTGTTATGGTGCCATTTGAAAACAGGAATATGTTTAACTGTGAAGTGTGTACACTTCTGCCCTTTTAAAACCCAGCAGACAGGGTTATGTGATGCTCCACTTCTGTTAGAAGTGTTCTTGGGAGATCTGTGCTCCACCATGCACCGGCCTGGGGCAGGCTTGAAAAGTGAATGTTGAAGAGCTGGAGATAACGTGTGTTGYAGAGGAGGTGAGGCTACTGCTCATTCTGAATTTTAAAGGATTATTAATGGAAGTTCTGCAAYTGAAATTCAAAGAGAACTAGATCAGGTCCTTAAAGAGAAATCTCTGTGAAAATCAAGGCTGGCTTTATAACTGAAATCCCAGTGAAGTCCGGTGGCCACGTCTTCTGTACCAACAGCACCAACAATGGTGYAGTCTGCATTTTCCTCAACTACTTCTGTTAAATTAGGCTGAGATTTTCTTAGCATCACATTGAACTGCATATTCACGAAGCATCAGTTTAATAACAGATTATCATAGAAATTTCTATTCTTCTGGCTGTTCCTTTATTTACCGAATGAGTATTCTGTTTGATTAAGATTTGATCTTGGTGGCCCAGGTTGCACTATATGGCTTCACTTTTATGGTTGCTGGATAGATACAGTAATCATTTGATCACTGTGAAACTATTGGTTGCTTACTGTCTGTGAAACTACTGATGTTCTAGCAGGTATTTCCAATGTGTGGAAAAGCTGTTCAGGGCCTTTTCAGTGTGTTAATACATGTGCTGTCTTTGTTCTTTTTGCCAATGCTGGGAATTTTTAGGCACATGATAACAAATACTGCTCTTGCTATCACCTCATCTTACGCGCAACTTCTTAGGGATACATCAGTGTCAAACAGGACATGGCAGTTTCAAAGAGTACTGGGGAAAAAAAAACAAGGTAAACCTGTGACATGACAAGGAATGTAAGAATGCCTGCTACAACAGGGACCATGCAAAGCCCCTAACAAGCGCAGGCGTCCCTGCCATCAAGACTTCTGTCTCTGCATAATAAGGGTTTGCACACAAGCTGAAAGGGAGCTCCCTGGATAAACCCCACATCTGTTGACAGCTTCGTGGGTGCTGGTCCAAGGGAAAGTGGTGCTATGGCTTTAACGAGGAGTGCCTCTGGCCTGGGAGAAGCCGGGGCTGCTGCTCGCAGGCGGCTCGCCTCCCGCTGCGCCTGGTCTGGGCCCCCTTTCCGCAGGGTTTCACGGAGCAGCCGGGCAGGAGAGCGGCCGGGGGCTCGGCATCCGCTCCTCGCCGGCTGCTCCCTCCTTTGCCTCCGTGCTCAGGCATTCATGCTCCTGGGCAGTCTCACCAATTAATAACTCACTTCAGATGAATTATTAAGCGAATAATCTAAGTACAGCTGCCTTTAACAATGGGAGAAAACAGCTATGAATATTTTCCAAGATATTTCCATCTCAGTTTTAATTTGAAAGTTGAGCAAGTTCCAATCAGTTTCGTTGTTTATTCAAGTGTGACTTTCAGTCAGGACTGAGACTGGTTTGGGGTTTCCTTCTCTTCCTTTTTCTGTCTGTCCACCCATCCATTCATCACTGAAAAAGCAAGGGTAAACTGTCTATGAAGGTGAACTGCGTGTGCAGCACCTTTGACAAGGAAGCTGGTGTCATAGCTTCATTAGGTCTTCCTAAGGTATATCATGCAACATGAGTGAGTCTTAGTATATGTACACAGAGACTAGGGGGGAAACTCTRGATTAATGCATTGTTATGTAATTTTAAAGTCTCTCTAATCTCTTTCTTTTGTACACAAGTGGAGCAATTTTACAAAATCCCAGTTGAGCTAAATCATGTTAGATGGAGTCTAATAAAAGCTTTATTTCTTGGTATTAAATCATATTTCATTTAAAAAGCAAAAACACCACAAAAACATTATTAAATGACATTGTGATGCAACTGTTTAGAATTCATCATGGTCTGTCCCTCTCTAAGGTACAATTGGTGCTTCTCCCCAGCTCTACTGCTGTACATATGTGTACATAAATATATTGTGACTTACTGCTATTGTAGCATATTCCTCTTAAAAGCAAGATTCTTTTCCCAGACAATCTCCTGCTAGCATTTCAGTTTTATTCTTTTAATGATTCATACTTTTTTCTAATGATGTGCTATTTGGTACATGGGATTTTATGGATTTAACAGTTTTATTAATTTGAGAGGTTTCCACTGAGCAATAAAATGTCTCAGTATGACAAAGAAAGTATCATAAATGAATTGATTTGTCACCTATCAGAATGTGATCCAGCAGTGATTCCATTATTGCGGTTATTTCCCTTCAATTATCTGCAAACTTGAAATGCTACATAACATCTTTCTATCAATTGCCAGAGAAAAAAAAAAAAACAAAACCGCAAATGTGACTAGGTTTCACAAATAATCTTCAGATTATTGTTGCTTCATACTTCATATTAATTTTTATTCCTTAGGGCACAAGCTTTTTCGAGATAAACAAAATATCTTATTCAAATGTTTTGAATAAGCTTGGTCTCCTAGGCAAACAACAGACAAGCTGTGAAGTATTTTCAGTGCAAAACCTGGAACATGTAACAGTTTTGTTATGGAGAGCTGCATGCATCCAACACGATACGGTTTCTCTGTAAGATAGACTTCCTAGTACCTATCACTAGTAGGACAATAAAGGAATTGTATAAAGGGCAATGTGTTCTTATTGCTGTGAGTATTTAACTGCATTTAAGATGAGTTTTTTAACATATGCAACTGGGGTTTTCCAAGGAGTAAGCCTGCAGAAATGATATAGAATCAAGATGCTAAATTCTCCTAGATGTCTTCAAAAGCCCCAGCCTAAACCTCTATGGCTACATGCAAGTATTTGCATTTACAATAGCTCTGGCTGCTTAAAAAGTTAGTCTCTTTTCACCTGATGAGATAAGGTGATTTAAACAATTTTACTTTGTGCTCACTAATGTAACATGTTACCGCAACTTATCTATAGGATGGTGGATGAAGAGCGAGTCGAGAGCTTATGGGTAAGGATTAAAGGGCAGGCTAGCATGGGTGACACTGTTGTGGGTGTTTACTACAGGCCACCTGATCAGGAAGAGGAAGTCGATGAGGCCTTCTACAGACAGCTGGAAGTAGCCTCACGATCCCAGGCCCTGGTTCTCATGGGGACTTCAACCACCCTGATATCTGCTGGAAAGACARCACAGCTAGGCACAAACAGTCCYGGAGGTTCCTGCAGAGYATTGGTGAYAACTTCTTGACACAGGTGGTGGAGGAGCCAACAAGGAGAGGTGTGCTGCTGGACCTCATACTAACAAACAAAGAAGGACTGGTAGAAGATGTGACGGGCAGGGGCAGCCTTGGCTGCAGTGACCATGAGATGGTGGAGTTCAGGATCCTGCAAGGAAGAAGCAGGGCACTGAGTAGGATCGCAACCCTGGACTTCAGGAGAGCAAACTTGGCCTCTTCAGGACCTACTTGGAGGAATCCCATGGGTTAGGGCCCTAGAAGGAAGGGGCGTTCAAGAGAGCTGGTTAATATACAAACATCACTTCCTCCAGGCTGAAGAGCGGTGCATCCCTATGAGTAGGAAGTCAAGCAAAGGAGGCAGGAGACCTGCATGGATGAGCAAGGAGCTCCTGGCAAAACTCAAGCAGAAGAAGGAAGTCTACAGAAAGTGGAAAAGGGGACAGGCCACTTGGGAGGAATATAGGAACGTTGTCAGAGTATGCAGGGATGTGATGAGGAAGGCTAAGGCCCGTTTGGAATTAAATCTGGCAAGAGATGTCAAGGACAACAAGAAGGGCTTCTTCAAATACATCAGTAGCAAGAGGAAGACTAGGGAAAATGTGGGCCCTTTGCTGAATGGAGTGGGTGCCCTGGTGACGAAGGATGCAGAGAAGGCAGAGTTACTGAATGCCGCCTTTGCTTCAGTCTTTACTGCTCAGGCCAGCCCTCAGGAACCCCAGACCCTGGAGGCAAGAGAGAAAGTCTGGAGAAAGGAAGACTTTCCCTTGGTCGAGGAGGATCGGGTTAGAGATCATTTAAGCAAACTTGACACCCACAAATCCATGGGCCCCGATGGGATGCACCCACGAGTGCTGAGGGAGCTGGCGGATGTTATTGCTGGGCCACTCTGCATCATCTTTGAAAGGTCATGGAGAACAGGAGAGGTGCCTGAAGACCGGAAGAAGGCCAATGTCACCTCAGTCTTCAAAAAGGGCAAGAAGGAGGACCCTGGGAACTACAGGCCAGTCAGCCTCACCTCCATCCCTGGAAAGGCAATGGAGCAGCTCATCCTGGAGGCCATCTCCAAGCATGTGGAGGACAAGAAAGTGATCAGGAGTAGTCAGCATGGCTTCACCAAGGGGAAATCATGCTTAACCAATCTGATAGCCTTCTATGATGGAATGACTGGCTGGGTAGATGAGGGGAGAGCAGTGGATGTTGTCTACCTTGACTTCAGCAAGGCTTTTGACACTGTCTCCCATAACATCCTCATAGACAAGCTCAGGAAGTGTGGGCTGGATGAGCGGACAGTGAGGTGGACTGAGAACTGGCTGAATGGCAGAGCTCAGAGAGTTGTGATCAGCGGCGCAGAATCTAGTTGGAGGCCTGTAGCTAGYGGTGTCCCCCAGGGGTCAGTCCTGGGTCCAGTCTTGTTCAACTTCTTCATCAATGACCTGGATGAAGGGACAGAGTGCATGCTCAGCAAGTTTGCTGAGGATACAAAACTGGGAGGAGTRGCCGATACACCAGAGGGCTGTGCTGCCATTCAGAGAGTCCTGGACAGGCTGGAGAGGTGGGCGGAGAGGAACCTCATGAAGTTCAACAAAGGCAAGTGCAGGGTCCTGCACCTGGGGAGGAATAACCCCATGCACCAGTACAGGCTGGGGGTTGGCCTGCTGGAAAGCAGCTCTGCAGAGAAGGACCTGGGAGTGCTGGTGGACACCAAGTTAAGCATGAGGCAGCAATGTGCCCTTGTGGCCAAGAAGGCCAATGGTCTCCTGGGGTGCATCAGGAAGAGTGTTGCCAGCAGGTCGAGGGAGGTGATTCTCCCCTTCTACTCAGCCCTGGTGAGGCCACATCTGGAGTACTGCGTCCAGTTCTGGGCTCCCCAGTACAAGAGGGATGCAGCACTACTGGAGCAAGTCCAGCGAAGGGCCACAAAGATGATTAGGGGACTGGAGCATCTCTCTTATGAGGAAAGGCTGAGAGAGCTGGGCCTGTTTAGCTTGGAGAAGAGAAGGCTGAGAGGAGATCTTATCAATGTGTACAAGTATCTGAAGGGAGGGTGTCGAGAGGATGGGACCAGACTCTTTTCAGTGGTGCCCAGCAACAGGACGCGAGGCAATGGGCACAAACTGAAACACAGACACTTCCATCTTAACATGAGGAAAAACTTTTTCACTGTGAGGGTGACAGAGCACTGGAACAGGTTGCCCAGAGAGGTTGTGGAGTCTCCTTCTCCGGAGATATTCGAAACGCGCCTGGATGCGATCCTGTGCAATGTGCTCTAGGTGACCCTGCTTGAGCAGGGGGTTTGGACTAGATGATCTCCAGAGGTCCCTTCCAACCTCAGCAATTCTGTGATTCTGGTGCTTTCTTAAACAGTGGATTTCTAAACTTTGAAATCAAGACAGTATTGTGAGATGCCCTAAATTCCTTGGGCTTCTGATTGCCCAAGAGTCTGGTGGAACATGTGAGAAATACTCTTGCTGGAGATGCTGCAGCAAGTCTTTTTGAATAAAAGAAAGTAGCTGATGACCCTATTAAATAAAATTTCTCTCTCTGCACTGACTGTTGTGCTTTAGATAGTAAGTGTCACTCCTCAGGATCAAGTTCTAGGACTGCTTGATTTTCGGATGAAAACAAATCCCAGGAGTGGCCTCAGCACCCATTATCTGTTTTGTATTACAGTAGCGCCTGGAGGCTGGGGCTCATTTTGCCAGGCAACTGCCCAGGGATACAAGAAGAGATTATGTCTTCTTGTGTGAATATCAGAATAGACATCAGATGGACACAACATTCAGCCTATTTAAAGAATGATATAAATTCATAATTTCATACCCAGAGGGACATTATGGTGATACGTTCTGATTTCCTGTTATAAAATCTCACTAATTAGTGCATCAGGTTCTGTTTAAACTATTAGAGATCTCTTAGAAAGACACCAAATACTGATTTATGGACTTTGAATACTTGAACATCTACCACATTCCCAGGTAAATTAATCCCATTGTTAATTATCTTGTAAGTTTAAAAGCTCTGCTTTCTGTTAGTCAGAATTAGCCAAATTTCAGTTTCTAAATCTCACCTCTCATTATACATATAATGCATATCTCAAATCATTCTAGTATCTCCTTTCTGAATCGTTTCCAACATCCTTTTTGAAATGCAGATGCTGGGGTGCAATCTCCAGCAGTTGCCATGTGGAGTACGCCAATACTGGAGTAGAAAATAAGTGGAAGTAGATGGAGTTTACCCACTTTTAACCTGTGTAGCAGAAGAGGATCTGTCCCAGGCAGCTCCAGGCTCTGCCTGCTTAAGGGTTTCTTTCAGCCAGAAAGTATACAATGAGTGTTTTCTTCATTTCTCAAATGATTTATAAAATTGGTGTTGGGCTCTGAAACTATTTAAAAGACCATAGGATCATGCCTTGGCAGAAGCCATTGTTAACAGACACAAATATGATTTTTAAAACTGGACAGAAACTGAACTAACTTCCTACCCCAGCTCATGATTAGGAGTTTCAGGACAGTACGCTCAAGCATGAGGATGTTACTAAGGGTATAAAGAACCCGAAATGTGGAACGTGACCTGTGGGAACAGAGATAGGTATTCTGATTTTTACCCCAAATTCTGGTAACAGTTAATTAAAATCCCACATTTTAATTTTTAAAACCATTGAAAATGACTAAAAGTAATGAAAATGTCTCCTGTAAAATATGAGAAAGCCTGAATGGGGCTTTGATTCACTGTGTTGTTTGTGGTTAAGAAGCTGGKTGGAATTAGGTAGGAGCACATAGCTACAGAGCATCCCACTGCGCTGTGTAATGCTTTATCAGACAAGTGGATTACACGACATTTGAAGCCCAAAAGACAGGTGTATTTGTGGCATGTTATTCTTCCTTCCTGGCCTTTGCTTTCACATACTGTATATGGTTACATGAAATTATTCATGTGCACTAATTCTAGGTTTCATTCATGAGTTTGAAAGACGAAAAGAGACAGACTCAAATATGGGAAAATGACTAAACTTGAAATAAATTCAAGGTGAACAAGTATTCCTGCTTTCTACCTTGACTATTTCATTACTGCTCTGACCTCTAGTTGATAATAAAGGTTTACAGTATGTCTGGCATTAAAATAGGCTGTCTAATGTGTGCAAAGCATATCTTCTCAAATTAATTCTGTGACAAGAAATGAGTGTCTCCATTAGTCTGTGTTTGCACGGGTGGGCAGGGGGTATAAAACGTACCTGCAATAGGCTAATATGTCTGAAAACTTACAACTCGTGAAAAAATCAGAAAAACATGAAAGTATTTGGAATTTTCTAGCAAACTCAAGAGAGTTCATAACCAAACAATTAAAATTTTTGAAAAAGTTCCTAGTTAACTTCTGACTAGTTATTTCCATTTTTTCTGTAATGAAGGTTTTACCTAGTTATTCATTTTGCTTTTAGCTGTCCTATAAAATAGTATTGAAAAATAAGATCAAGATACCTATTGAATATAAGTGATCATAGCTAATCAGTTCAGAACCACCATTTTGAGCTAACAACATACATTCTTTTTTTTTTTTTTTTGTTTTGTGCGCGGTTTGTATTAATTGTGTTTATGCTATATAGCTGTAGTCCAGCAAAGAACGATGAAGTGCTTTATGGAGAAAAAGAAAAGGGGACTTTTATTTCTGTGGTTTGGTATCACTGAGTTTACTTCATTTTCAAAACAAGAGCAAGCATRAAAACAAATTCTATCACTCAGGAACTTCATTATCTTGGGTAAGCAAGTACACACTTTGGAGATTTTGCTTGTTGTTGAGCAGGCTGTTAGTTGTATCAGCTGTAGAGAACAAGATTTAACAGACTCTGAAAGCCTTATAATTTTCGTTATTTTGTCACAGATGCAATGCTCTTATTTTCGTATACTCTTCTACTGCCATCTTCCTCCTATCATTTGTTTAAAATATCTGCTAAGTCTGGTCTTCAGTTAACCTGGAAGCCGTCTGGGGCAGGACAGTTGTTTAGGTCTTCGTTCCTTAATTTACTTTTCCCTGAGTCATTTTTTGAGCCTGAGTATTAGGAAGGATGGACACCATGCAAGTAAACTTGCAAATGTCCAAAAAGGTTCACAGCTGATCGTGGCTGATGTTTGTAACATCAGTCATTCCTCTTATCCTGCAACTCCCCCCGAAAAGAGCCAATCGACAAAAACAATCAGCAATAACAAAACAGCTAACAAACAAGGATTCTTCCAGAGCCCAGGATATCCCCTTCTCAATGGGAACTTCATGAAGGCAAAAATGAAAAGGAATTGCATGAATTAGCTTTGTCATCATCTCAGCTGGAACAGTATCTTTTTGCTCCCTCTTGGCATAACTTTGGTATGCATATCTTTGCAGAGAAGCTAGCGGCTTCTGAAAATATCAAAGGGAAGATCTGAAATGCAAAGTCCATTTAAAATCTGAAGATAAGTTTTCATTATGAAAGATAATAGTAGCACATCAGTGTCTCATCATTACACGCCATTGAAAAAACACAGAAGCGGAGAGAACAAATATAATATTGATTCATCCTTTATTCACTCAACAGAATCAAGATGTTGTTCTGATCTCAGTTATGTTTCAATATGTTCAAATTAACTTTGGGAAATTACACTAATTTTAAACCACAGTTAGATCAAAATCCCACTTTCAGTGTTTGTAACAGCAAGCTCTGAGCAAAAATATTTCAAAGTGTTTCATCCTCATCAATGTATTTTTCTTTTCATTTATTTGAACGGTCATCTAAAATGATCTTTTTTCAGTTTTAAAAAGCTGTAAGACTTGGCTTATTGTTCTACTTATGGGGTATAATACGGATCACACAAGTAGCTGAAAACAATAGAGAAGAAAACAATTAAGAATAAAAATATTCCCTTTTGTGATTACATAATCAACTGTGACATTCTTTGGTATCCAACACGTCCACTTTCTGCTTATCAAATGAAAAAAAAATTCCAAAGAAACTAAAGGAAACACTGACCAGCCCTTTGATATGAGCTGCAAGTATCAAGAGAGCTGTTTGCCTATAAAAATGTCATATTTCATTAGTACTTCTCCAGATCTTAAGGAAATCCTGGCTCATGTAATGGGAAGTGTCCAAGGTAAATTATCAGCTATCTACAGAGAAGAATGGCCTGCAGAAAACAGACTTTTTTGGAAGAAGAAAAAAAAAGGCATCTAGTTTATTAGTCTTGCATTGTTTTGATGCGTGGGAGGAATTTTTTTTTAATTGAACAGTGAGTAGTACTACAGAGCATTAAAATGTTCTAGTACAGAAGCAAATTCTTGCTAGACTGATATTAAAAAGCCCTTGGTGGAGGAGAGTTAGCTCAACTTTAAAAGGATAATTCTCTCCAAATGCTAGACTCTTGTTTTAAATTTCTGGACTTTTTTTGTGTAAATGTCATTTGATTTGCATGTATCAAGAAACAAAATATGCTGTCTTTTATCTTCCCTCCAGTAAGACATAGAAGTGAGTGATCTTTTTTTTTTTCCTCTTAACAGTATTTTATTCACTTGAAACTATGATTTCAGGATGACTCATCCTATCTGGAGAATTCAGGTTGCCCTTGTCAAAAGGATTTGTCTTTTAAAAACTTCTGTGGTTGAGAGCCACAGAACAGAGAGGGAAGGGATGACAGTAGTGTTTTTCTCTCTATTACGATGAACATGTTACACAGTTGGGTTCTTGTCCATGTTCTAGCTAGTGCTAGAGAAATACCCAGAATATTTTATAATGTGTTTGCTTGCATCTTTTCTTGGTAGCTTGGTAGAGTGTGGTTCAGATCTTTGTTCTGGTTCATGTAGGTACTAGGTTTTTATGCAGGTCTCCTAAATCTCAAAGTGACCTACCAGGTCATAAAGGTGCTACCTTTCTTTCACTCCTTTTCTCATTAAACAAATATTTAAGAAATCTCTGCGTAGCTGAACAGCTTGAAGAGTAAGAGCCGACAGCAGTCAGAATATTTTATAACACATTAGTTACAGTAGTCTTTTGGAAAATGGATTTGTAAGTTCAAGTCCTATTTAGAACTTCAGCTAACCTAGGTTTTCAGCATCCTTGACTCATTTTCTACTTCCCCAAACATTTGGAGTATTGAGTCTAAGAAGAATTAGAACCCCTCATTTCACTTCTGTTTTGTGGTTGTGGCTTAAATGCAGCCTTTTGCTTTCTGTTGTATAATTTACATCTTGAGCATTTTTAAGAACATAAAACAAACTATTTTTTGACACAAAATCCTTTTGTGTCAAAAATGCACAGGTTTTTATTATGCAGAGAAAAAAGTTCCTTTCCATTCAAAAGTAAACTTTGCAGTTGTTGTTTTTATCAGTCCATCAGACCATGCTACATGCGAGTTGCTCGCCCAGCAATGGTTTGGGGGACAGTGTCGGGAGCGTGGGGACACACAGGAACGGCCGGGGTCAGCTGCGGACACCGTCACTGGGTGATGAACCTGCTCCTCTGCCCCAAGGCAGCTGGGATTCGTCTGTGAWCCTTGCCACAATCTCATGGTAAATTTACCACTGGGAGATTGTACTTTTTGGTGTCTGCCGCCATACAGTGAGCAAGTGTCACTACCGGCTCTCCTGCGAGGCAAGGAGATAGTGTCCACATCATTAATCACGGGCACTTATCTAGCAGCAGGAGCCCATCAACCTGTGACAACCTCCTTTTCCATGGGCATTAAACTCCTAAATGCCATCACAGTCCCACGGCAGGCTGTAGCAGACAGCAGGGAAGAAGGAACAGGAAGGAGCTCCATAAACCTTTTTATTCTTAAGTAGATGAATCTTACTAGTAGTTATTTTTGCCCCCATTATTTTGTCAGACTGCTAAAAAAGTTTGAAAAAAGGTTGATTTCAATTGTATCCCAATCTATTTGGCAACTGTTGATCCCCTCCTGCCTGTTCCTGTTGGAGTATGATCGTTAACATGCCTTCTGGTTGCGACATTATTTGCTCGCTAACATGATCAACGCAGGCCAGCACTGGTCTGGGATCAGGGTGTTTATTAGCATCATTGCTACGAGAACCCGCAGCTTTGTGTCTGAGGAGAGCTGGCATAAGCAGTGGGTAACTCTTTTTCTTCTAAAGTCCCAGCAGTGGCAGATAGTTTAAAAGACAGAACTTTATCTTTCTTTTTCTGCAGATAATCTTTTTAAAATAAACAGTGCTGGCAAAAAAAAGAGAAGAACGGAAACCACTCACAAAAAATGTTGAACTATTCATTTATTTGGACAATATAATCAGAATTTGATCTGTAGTCAAATTTGTTTTAGGAGACAAGCGTTTTACCACAAAAAAAGTACTTTCCTTAACTTTGGAAAATTCTGGCCAGATCTAACTGCGTGCCTACGTTACCGTGCCACGCATAGCTAAACAGAGTCAGAAAGCTTAACGAAAACAACCAAGTGATGATGTTAAGAGGAGAATTCAAATAAAATCGAGGTGTCCCAGCGTTGCAGAAAGGCAGAGGCTGCGAGGGGGCCGGGGGGAGCGCAGGGAGTCCTGCTGCCCCACCGGGGCGAGTTCAGGCTCAGTGTTTGGGCAGTGCTCTGACCCGGGGGACGGTTGGGGATGGCCAGCCCTCCTCTCCCGCTCAGGTCACGTGCTTTGGAGCTGCTGCATATATTTCATCCTTCAACAGGATGGGAGAGGTAAAATCTCTCCCTTGCCTACTTTATCAGTGCTTCTAGCTTTGCTTTAGTGCATTTTATGTTTTCAGAGGAGAAGTTACTACAAGGTATCATATTCAGTCCTGAAATACTGCACTGTGGATCTAGCTATCTAAATCCTATCTGGTTTTGAAAGCTTTCAAACAAGAGAGCTTTTATATAGAAGACCGTGGAATAGTTTTGCCTCTGTGATACAGAAGAGGAAAAAATTGGAACACACCTGAAGGAAAAATTTAAGTTCACAGCACCTCAATCAGTAGCTTGTGCTCTTAGTAAATGCATGGACATCCCCACCATGGTAGGCTGGCTCTTAAGCGTAAATGTGAATGGGAAACATTTTTATACCAGCACCACCACTCCATTTGCTGCTGCTGTCATCAACACCCTGAAGTCACCTTACTGTTTTGCAGTGAATCTTTTGTTATACTCAGAAACAGCTACCTTTTGCAACATTTATTTTGCTAACAAGTTATCTAAATTGATCACAAAAACAGTCTTCACATAGGCTCTAAGATTCACTAGGTTCTGCAAGAGGACATGAGCAATAAAAGGAAAATTATTTTAAAATAGATTTCTTGACTTAACAGCTTTTCTCCATACCAAAAATTACTGAAAAAGCTATGGCTTAGAGAATTGTCATATTTTTACTTGAGTGAAAAGTTGAAATTTTGTTTTGTATGGGGAGTTCATCACAGGATAGAATTAATAAAAGAAATATTTGCTGTTACCTGTTGGTTTGATTCCAGGTCAGGGTTGCACAGGTAATGCTCGGTAGTGACATCTAGATGCTAGATATGCTGGTCTGAGAGAGATGTATTAATACTTTCAAGTCTTGGTCTCAGTGTAACCTGGGATTTGAGGTGGAATATGAATTTTTGTAAGGACAATATCGTGGCCTGCAAATCAGGATTGCTTTAAACCATTATGAGACCTCAAATTGATGAATCTTTACCACTTAATTTTTTGACAGGACCTGACGCAGCTGCTGTCAGTGGTTACATTTACCCTAACTGCCAGAAGTTTCTGCCCTACCTTTAAGCTTCAGCACCACTGGTTATCTCCAGGCTGCTAAAAACACCCTCTGGCCGAGGTGCCAAGGGCAACTCTGGGACACACTCTCTGCCCAGAACACAGTTGTTTTTTCTCGTGGTCCTTTCTTTCATACATGCCATCTTAAACCTTTCACTTCAAATCACACAGATTATAGTCAGCAACGCAGTGCTCTCTGAGAAAGAGTTAGTCTTGAAATAATAACTTCTCACAGCCGTGCTTTATAGACTCTTAGCTTTTCTAAAACTGCAACAACATGCAGTTAGGAAGTTGAATTTTCTTTTTGAGCCACTTCTTTTTTCCCCACACTCTCCTTTTTTATTTATGTGGTACAGCTGTGGATGAGCACTGATATGAAGCATTATATTCTATCTCAGGTGTGAAAAAACAGCTGCATGAGTTATGAACATGTCATCTTCACTTGAGTACATTGATACATCCCATATGTTATTGACTTATGAAATGAATACTGWTTGCAAAGAAGAAACAGAAAGAACAGAATAATTCAGGAAGAGCCTGGGGTGTAGAGTTTGCAAATAAATTTGTACAAATTTTTCCAGAATTTAGGGAAAATATCATATCTGAGATTTTGATATTTTAAGCACAGGAGTTACCTGCAAATTTCAGACCCACAGTTTTACACAGGCTTATATTCAGGGTCATTAAACAGACCAGGAATTGTCATTAAAATATGTTGTACCAGGAATGGAAAAGAGAAGGAGACAGATCATGTTCCTGTAGCTTGTCATGAGTTTGCAGTAAAACTTTTCTTTGATTTTGTGGCATCTCTGACTAGAACAAACTGGTTAGTGATGCATTCTCCAAGGTGTTGAATCACTGTTTTTGTAACTGAGGCACTAAAACCCCAAAGACCCTGAAGCTGTACAAGTATAATACAAATACAATAGCATCTGCTTTTGCTACCAGAATGCTCTCATGTTAATATAAAGTAAAACTGAAACAGGATCCTTAGATGCTGAGAATTCAGGAAGCTTTGTTTGTAACATTTCCCCCGTTATTCAAGAGCTCTTTGATAAAAACAGCTTCTCTTCGAGGTCTGGACAGTAGGTCAAACTTGGCCCAAAGTCTTCAAGGAAAATCCATTGTAACTAGAGTAATTCTGTCACTGATTCTGGAAGCAGAAATCATTGTTTTTCTTTATTGCCATTCGAAAGTATTAGCACAATAATAATATCATATAAAGTATAGACACTGTGATTTGGAGAATGTATGGCTCTCTAGGCTCATTTGAAGCTTCTGGAGTTACAGCAAATGGTAATATTGCCATATTTTAGTGAAATGAATAGCATTGAGACGGGACTGATGTTGGTGGCGAGATTCCAGAAGCCTGAGATCCACGACCTGCCACAATAACTGCCTTTAGGGGAAAGCAAAGGGCTTTTAGGACCTACCTACCATGGCTTTAATGTGCTAATGGCAGCAGCCGCAGCCCCTTTGTCACCGGTTCTTTTGCTGCCAAGGGAGCAGACCACGCTGGAGGGAAGGGGTCTCGCAGGGAAGGCAGCCGGCCTGAGAAACTGCCAGAAATTTGGAGGGAGAGACTGTGAGGGTGTGAAGCCAAGAATGCCTTTGATTCTAGCAGTCGGTTCCCAACAAAATGTATTTAAATTTCTAAAAAGGCAGAAGTGACCTGGGTGCTTTGGGGGGAGGAGGGAAGCAGAGGAGTGTTATATTCCTTGTGCCTCGGCGGCGTAATTCCAGTCGCCCTTTCGCAGCTGTAAATCTGCCTCAGATAGCTTTGAAATCCCTTCCGAGCGTTAAAAGCTTGGGTGGTCAGGGTCAGGTGAGTTCCTTCCTCCCTCCTTCCCAGACAATGAATACCTTTCAGAGGCCTACCCTTCTCGTTAGGTTTCCTTATCTGCACTTTTTATATCCCTCACCAGACAGGAAACAAAGAATCGCATACTGCTGGCTGGAGGCTCTGCAGGAGGACTGGATAATTCCTAACACAGAGTTAAAAGGGAAGAATACTTCTTTTCTTGCATATTCCCAGAAGACATGATCAATATTTAGTGAACCCATGTAGAGGTAGATTCATGCACTCTTATATGCTATGGTGCTGTCTTCTGAGCCCTACCTGACAATTTTACATTGCACAAAAAACAAAAATATTTTGTACTGCAAGCATGAATAAATAGCTTCCAAAATGATAAAATGCCCTGATGTTAAAATACAGAAGAAATGTCTTGTGCTGGATTCAGGTCCTGTTCCATTCACATGCAAAAGATACTGCTTATAATAGGCATGTGACAATTTTACTTTTTATTCGCATATGTCCAGTCTTGAATACCTAGTTCAAAATGTGAATGAATAGCACATACTGTTGCAGACAATAAGACATTATGCATGTTGGCAGAGAGTAGCTTGAAAACAATGTTTTCTTCCAAAAGTGATTTTAAAGATACAGGCTGATGATATTCTGAAAGGAGTGAATGAGAATTCCTATTGGTTACTTTAAAAATCTCTGATATGCGTCTATAAAAATACAGCAAAGAACCATGTTTCTCAAAGATTTTACTACATTATGCAGCACATACATCACATTAATTCCTTTGATTTTTAAAAATGTTGTCTCCCTATTATTGTCTAAAATGGAGAAAACTTCGGAACCTTTGAAAATGATTATTAGGACCTTTCAAAGTCAGATCTTGAGAGGCTGGTCTATATTATGAAACGGGAGCAAGGTTTAATCACAATTACCTGCCATGCTTCATATGATTTGCTCTGATCTACACTGACAGGTCGGTTACAGTCATCACTGTGTCAGGTCTGAATGCAACAAAATTGTATAATGCAAGTCCATAGAGAGAGAGTTTTGGAAAACAGGATGCACCATTTTTCGTATTTGTAAAAAAAGCTCTATTAGTGAAAGCTATGAATGTTCAGACCATTTCTGTAATACATAGCACAGCTAAATCCCCCTTTAATACAGATGCTTTGTTACCAGCATGCTAGTTTTTAAGAGGTGCTGTTCTTTCTGTGGGGTCTTATTTAAATGTATTTGTGTATTTGTGACTGCAGTAGATATTTTCAGAAGGATAAACTTCCAGAAACTGGTGGATTTCTGGACCACTCAGAAAAGACATTACTGCTTTTAAAAGAGCTGGAACAGAGCCAGAACTACCTTTCTGCAGGATTAATTCTCAGCTGTACAGAGAGTCCTACCTTGTAAATCTAAATTGGATTAAGGACTGGATCCACAGATTCTAAATTCCTTTCGTTTCAGCAAGACTATGGATCTAAATAACCTTATATAGCTGGGGTTTAGTATTGGTTAATCTAACTTATTCAAAAATCTTGTAATTTCTGACATCATACCAATAACAGATCAAATCAAACCTTCAGCTTCTTACATATATCTACAGAAAAGCCTTTTTTTTCCTCCTTTTTTTCCTTCCAGGAAAGAATCCAGAATATTTACAATATAGATAGTGCAGATTTCCCCTATTTATTTCTTTCATTTTTCAAATGTCAGGATAGTTTTAATTGGTCTTTGATTTTGGCTTTCTTTAAACCTATGGAGCCTCCCCTCTCTTCCATGAATAGTGGCTTAATTTCTGTGTAGGCTGTGGTACTCAAGGCAAACTTCTGTTTCTTAAAAAACATTATATGCCAGCTTTATCATTTTGGAAGACTAAATCTGGATTTCTGAGTGCATGATGTTGGCATGCACGTGTACCTCCTGAGTTCAGAACTCCTCAGTTACAGTTTGTATTTCATTTAGTTTGTATAATGAAGTTATTAGAATAGGGTCAATATTTTCATAGCTGAATTCCCTCATTTATTTGGATGCCTTACAGAAGGTAAGCTTGAAAAGATGATGTTCAGTGCCTCCTGGAAAGCAAGTACTTCCAGTGGAGCACAGAACAGTAGCACCCAAATTGGCATTTTGGGATGGGAGCTAGGATGCTGAGTGAGGCAAAGGTGTGGCATATATAAACAAGTGGGCTAGAAAAACTTGCTATATATAGTCTATGTCTGTGTTTGCTCTTGCCTAAGTTTAGGTTTAAGTTAAGTTTTTCTTATAACCCAGCTGTACAAACATATCCTGTCAGGCATAGTTCTTGCTATTCTGCTAGGTCTCATTACCTGCATTTATTGAAAGCTGTGACTATTATTGTTATGAATTCACTCTGGCTTTAAACGGGACTGCTCCTGGTAACTAATCCAAGTCCTGGATAGCATTTTAGTGGGATTTAGTCTCAGGCTTAAAGTCAAGCATTGTGCTTCAGGGTTCAAGTGACTGGGACAAAAATACCATCCTCCCAAATCAAGATATCAAGGTCAATACTACATTATAATCTACTAGTGTGAAAACCACTTTGATGTGATGTTTGCCCAAAGCCTAGCTACCCTACCTGACTTGAATACGTAAGTCTCTGTAGCCAGGGGCACATGAGAAAGTGATGAGGTCAACACCCACCCCATTTCCAGTGTGCCGCCCTGGCTGGGAGCACCTTCTGCCGGGGCGCACAGGAGCGCCCATGGGCACACAGGCGGGTCATTTCGAGTGCCTCTAGTGTATCTGCAGGGTACGTGAAGACTACAGAAAGCTTGAACTGTGAAATCCGGGTGCTATCCTGATGGTAGGAAGAAACTGATTGTCTGTTCTAAGGAGAAATTGCTCCAGGCCCAAAGCTGGCAAGGCTGGTTTGGCTGGGAGACAAGAATGATGCAGTTTGCTTGAGATTTTCTCTTTCTTTCTTTTAACTTCTTTTTATTCACTCCTTTGAACTTTTGAGAGGTTAAAGACAAAGCGGGCATAACCTCTTCCTCTGTCATGCCCGACAAGTCAGCAGGAAAACACAACACATTTGTAGGGTAAAGGATAATTACAGCAGCTCTTTAACGGCAGTGGCAGGCTAGTAGGTGAACCACCTGAGTGAAGCCCTGCTGCACTGCCACAGTCAAAACTCGTCCCTTCTAGCATGTCTCTTACCTGTGAGTCAGAGTGCAAATTCACCACTCATAGGAAATGTACAGACTTAGCTGAAAAACAGGCTGGCATTTGCACAGGGTGAAGGCAAGTATGGACTTAAATCCAGAAAGAAATTACAGATATGAAGTAACTCCCAGAACATACTAAAACCAAATGCCCAGTTGCAGTAAAAATCTAGAAGGCCTAGGCAACCCTGGCCCTAGGGTTGTTGAAACCATGTTTAAACATGTCAGGGAACATTTCTGCCACTTCTTTTCCACCCCTTATTTCTGTCCTTCAGTTTCAAATGGGAAGTGTCACCAGCACTTACAAATATAAAAAAAACCCTGCCTGTTTCTGCTGTTGGCAGTTTCTTTAGTCTGCACAGACTGGGTATTTCCCTCTGAAAATCATGCCATAAATTACATAGACAGCCCACCGTTGTGACACTAGGAAGCATTGTCCGTCCATGCTGCCCACTTCTCCACTCCCTGTCTGCTGGAGAAGATTCCCATCTTCTGAAGCAGTGTGAAGAAACTCCCCTGTTTCCACTAGAAATAAGAGACAGTGAATTCTTTAACACTCTTTTAAGGCTAACAGCCTTCTTTAGACAAAGTTTACCAAATACTGATGCTGTCTTTGCCACATCCTATCCCTCCAAACTTTGCAAAGGAACCATTTAAGCAGGTCTGTCCCACTGCAGAAGCAGCTTGGTTTTCTGTGCCTCTCAGATGAATTACAAGTCCAGAAGATGTGTTAGTTGAGTGTTTATTCAAAACCTGTGCATGCACATGCAGACTACTGCATACAGTTGCAAGACTCTTCAGGGGCTTATGTTTCTCTGGTGCRGCTTAAAAGTTCCTCCACAAGGTTTATGTGTTATTTCTCATTGCATGTGTCAAACTGATAACGAGAGGAAAAGAGTGGGTCTTTGTGTGACTGTTCATAAGTGATGAGGGTTTCCAGAGAGGGGAGGAAGAGCTCTGTGGCTCCAGAGAGACAGACGGTGTCCCAGAAACATACCCGGAGCCCACATGCCTCGAGGCACAGGTTACCCTCGTCTGGGTCCACACGCAACTGCTTTTTGAGCAAGCTTCAAACGGAGCTCAGCTAGGGCTGGGGCATGAGCCTAGCCCTCCTCAACTCAAGTTTAGCCCCGATGAGATCTGCTATGACACTCTAATCTGGTCCAGGAGGCTTTGCTCTTTAGTTCATTCTCTCATTTTAGTGCCGAAATTTAGTATAACTCAGAATTTGYGGGTTATTTTTGTCCTAACTGTGCATATTACATAGTTGTGCCTGCACCTCTGAGACCATTATTGGACTTGTTCTATTTATACAGTATACTTTTTCTTTTCAAGATTCCCTGGTTGACAAATTAATGGTTTTTTTTCAGAGTTACGTTTAAATGATGTTTGCAACACTTGGTTGAAGAAATGTCTTCTCTAGTTTTGAAGTGAGACTGAATACCAGAGATAAACAAGTGCTCCAACTTCTTGTCCTTCAAAATGTAATTCAGAATTCATATGAAACTCCTTCCATGCTAGCATTTGCTCACACTTGGAAGCTCCCAAGGAGATGTTTTCATTTTCATGTTGACAAACTTTAAGAATAATATCCTGACTAAATCTTAAGTAACAGAGACATTCTGGGTTAAAGTTACCCAGTCAATTGCCAAAATATTTTTTCCTTTCCTTTCCACATGACAGAACTGTCTACTGCAATGACAATTTTAGATAATTGGCTTATAGCCATGTTAAAAAAAAGTGGAACAGAAGAAAGATCTCCCTGAAGAATTGGTACAAGGTTTTAAACCAATGAGGGACTGTTTTATCATTTTGTTTTGTTTGGGTAATAGGTGGTTTCAAAGAAGGGATAGGAATTCTAGGTAGAAAATACAGACAAAAAATATGTATCCAGTGAGTTCCTTTACAAATTTTTTAACCTATTAGTAACACAGGATTCACATCTTGTAAGATTCTAAGTTACCTATCTCTGAGATATAGATGTGTTTGCTAATGATTTTCTGTTGGGCTGATGTGTTGATAAAAAGGATTTGTGAACTTGTTTATGTTTCCTCATCCAACAAAGAAAATGCTCTCTACAATTCCTTTTATAACCTATAGTCCCAACATCCTTATCTGTAAAGGTCTGCCAGTCCCCAAAATTCCTGTTACATTCTAAAGACCAAAAGTTTTAAGAACATTTCATCCAAGTTTTGCATCTGTACTGAAATCAAAACTCAGATGTGTTTAATATGCTTACAGATTTAATAGTAAATGGCTTGCACAGCTCTATTCTTAAATTTGGAGGGTTTAGAGCATATGTTTTTCAACCTGAGATGTGTTTTCTTTACTGTGGTTCTAAGGTGAAGTACTTGCACAATAGCATTAGTTATGACTTATTGGTGCATGTTAAATCCAACCCATAATCTTACTTATATATTTCTGTTGTATATCAAGATTGGGTGTAGAGTTTCCTTTTTAGCTCAATATTCAAGCATTCTGAAGTGTTGACAAAGTTAATTATTTACGTATTTTAAATGCACAAACTTTACAAACTTTAAATATCATTTTATTTATTCTTATGATTACATTGCCTAGATTGAGGAATAGACTTTTAAAAAGTGGCCAGAAATGAATTGCCTTTAAGAAAAGAGTAAAGTCTTTAGGTCAGTTCTTTGCATACTATAAAGAAGTTTTCACTGTGTATTTAGTAGTCAATGATTTTTAGCCTGCTCCTTCAGGGTTTTCCATGAGAAAATTTCACTGAAGTAAATTCAATAATCTATGTGAAAGTACAAAGGTCTAAAGAAGTTTTTTATCCAGTTTCATTTGCCATGATTAAATTAAAATTTAGATAAGAAACAAGATGCAAAATGGATATATGATAATAGAGATTTGTGAAATACACTTTTGATGCATTTATTTATATTGTATTGTGAAACTGGTTGCAATCCTTGATGTGAGGTCTGCAAAGGTGTTCCTTTAAGTCACATCAGCATCTGACCTCTTCATTTTCTTAGAAAAACATACTGTGAGAGATGGTCCAGTATCCCCAGAAATTCCTGTTACACATTCATGAATGACAGGATGATAGAGCTGACATACCAGTGTTTGAATTAACATCCCTGTTTCAGAGCAAGTCAGAGAGATTCCTCACTGGAGTTAAATTTTTTGTTGAACATTTCTGTGCGTTAATAATAGAAGTGATAGGAAGACTTGTATTGTTAGGTGTAAAAAATAAAATCAAGAATAAATGGCAAATAGCACTGCATTTATGCTTTTTTCTCCCCCAAAGAAAGATATTGCTTCTTCACCCAATTCCAAGACAAAATGGTTTTTATACAATGATTGTTTTCTCTTGTGACTTACAGGAGAGTCTATTGAAAGTATGGGGGCTGTTATGAAAAAGCTGTCTATTAAATTTACATTAGTACTAAACTTAGTATTAAAGACTTAGACTCATTTCTCATTTGCTATAATGCAAATGTAAACTGTATTTTGCAAACACTTTGAGGCTGTTTCATGCTGCCATAACTGTGAAAAGTGCCCACGGGGCAAATGAGAACCAACCACTCGCCTCTAGCCAAAGCCCCCAGCCTCCAGTCTGCATTAGCACTGTTGAGAAAATGTCTGAAATGAGTGCTAAAGACCACCGTCTTTGCAATGTATTTTTCACAATTCATAGTACTATCAGACTGGCAGGGAAAGAATGGCTGCTGGAGAGTTACACATGGAAGTGTCATTGCTTCCATTTCCTTTTCCATATTCGTAGGTAACTTTCTACATTTTTGAAAGAGTCCCCAAAGACTTTTTCCTGTTCTGTTTTTTTTATTCTGTTATGCTTTAGCTGATAGCCTGTACAAATGACTATGAAGCCACTCGAGCCAGAACTGGTGGTGCCAGTAGACCCTGACATCCTCTGTAAGTGCGATAGCTGAAGACAGCAGTTTGGCAATAAACACTTATGCAATTCTAAGTTTAATAATGAGGTGTTTTTAGCTCTACAGGAAATATATTTTCTGTACAAAACACACGCTCCTTTCTTCTTGAATGGTGTTTTTATCACTTAAACTCTCCAAGAGCAGCAAAGTTCTCAAGTTTTGTTTTCCCATGTGTCACCTGACCATGTCCTTCTGTGAAAAAAAGTGTTTGCAAGTCTTAATGAACATGAGCAGCTCTTAGCATGTGCTGCACTTCCTGAACTGGGGAGAATGCTAAAGAGCAAAGGCAGACACTGACTTGCCAAACAATTTGTTCTGGATTCTTTACCCCACCCAAAACAACCTTTCCCCAGGGTTATCCAAGACTTCAGGAAACACCCGGATTGAAAAGCTCTTGTTGCAGAGAAGAGCTGGGTTGGAGAAGAGATCTCTCATGTCTTCATTGCTGGCCACTGAAGCACGATGGCATCTAAGCTGTGTGTGCAGTTCAGCTCTTGTAGTTAGTAATACTAGTTCATATAAAAYTGCAGTCTCAGTCTATACTTGCAGGACAAAGCCAAGAAAAACTACCTATTTTTTAAATCATAGCTAAGATCAACAGATTTTAAAAAATTGCTCAATGCAAAGAGAAACAAAATGTTTGGGGGAGGGTTATTTTTTGTTTTTTATATTTAGGGTTTTCTGTTTTCTTTTTTTAGTAGTTTTTTAGCTTTTTCCCTTATGGAGGAATTAAAGTTGTACTAGCTAAAGAAAACAAATTATTATGGTTAAAAGCTAAAAAGCAACTGGGATCTACTTCAGCATGTGCCTGAAGAAAATAAAAGAATATCTCAGCACAAATAACACATGTTCATTTTTAATGCAAAATACTGCTGTTTTAAATTTCAGATGTATGTTTCATGGATATTTCAAGGACAAAGGGACAGTTATAATCATGCAGTCAGACTTTCTGCAGAATACAGGCCATAGAACTTGACCAAAGACTTGCAATGAAATATTCAAATTCTGTAGTTCCTGTAAAGACCTGAATATTGGGGAAGAAAGCAGCAAAAAGTACAGGACAATTCTGACACCTCTGCATCTGGGAACAAGTTCAGCTCCCACCTAGTTCCTACTAATTTCATCTCTCCAGGGGAGAGACAGAAGCCCCATCTGATGAGAATTGAATCATGATTTAGTGAGTGAGGCAGCAAATTAGGAAAAAAGACTACATTTATGTCATTTTCTGTTGCCATACACTTTTTATACAAACCTTTTGCTTCAAGACAGCATCAGACGTGATGCRGAATATACCAGGCAGGGCCATTGTGAGAGTAAAGGAATTGAACGTTGCAAAGTGGTGCAATGGGAGCCATATATAAATACTAAGATAAATACAGATTTGATAAATGACTAGCAAAGGCACTGGAGGGAACAATACAGGATGATATAGTCAGGCTTTTTCATCTCCAACTCCCATGACCCCGAGACGAGGCATGGCGCGCCAGAACTCAGTACCCGAGGCAGGACTTTTTAGTCACTTTATAAATAAATAGCCCTTGAGACGTTGAAGACTGTGCAACAACAAAATGTAACTGTAGGTCTCCAAGTGCGCTGATACACAGATGTACAGCTCAGAATACACAGAAGTACAATCGGTCCACATTTCTTAGCTCTGATTGTCAGCACTGACATGTGCATGTGTACTGAGAGAGAAAGCACGGTATCTACACACTCTTCCTAGTTGCACCTTGTGCCCGGCACTGCTAGGATTTACTCCCAAGGCCTCTGACATGGTTGGAGGAGAGACATACAAGTCCTTCATATTTGCACTGAATGCAACTCATGCATAGCTGAGGCTTGTCCCAGTGGTCTCTATGGAGCAGCCACTTACTTTAGCTCTATGCACATAAAAGCTAATTTAAAATGAAAGATTGCAAACAACTAGTGAAAGAACATTAGTCGTTTTTGCTCTTGACATCCTTGTTTCTCAAGGCTGTAATTGGTGGGCTAGCAAAGGGATAATTTGCTGCAGAGGAATTTTAGTAAATAGAGTACATTTTTACAAGAATATGTTTATTAAGGAATACCTCTATAAGGATGCATAAATGCATGTACTCACTGAGAAAGCACCATCCTGTAGGAGTTCTCATAATGGCRCATATGTCTTGTTACTTAGAGCATTTCTGAAGGGTTTTTTTTTATCTTCTACAGGATATTTTGTCTTGCATCAGTTTGGCTGACAAAAATATTACTCACACTGAAGTCCTTCATGTGAGATGTCCTATAAAGAAGTTGTTTCATTTAATAACATTCATTGTATTAGTTCCCCCTAAAGTAATCAGTTTGATGAGAACACACTCTATGTTCCTTTATTTGATCTGGGAATAAAATTATCGTGTCTTTACTTTAGTATCTCCTTCTTGTTTTTCTAGAATAATAAACATGAAGCTGTCACTGCAGAACAGGCACTGCCTCTCCTTGTTACAAACCTTTAGATTTTTGTGTTGAGAGAATTTTTATACGCAATGATCCTTTTAGAATGTGCTTGAAGCACTGTGTTTTCTTGATTTGTAATTTGTTTCCCAGGTAGATAGATGAGTCATGACAGAGAGTTCCTGCTGTCCCAGTACAGTAGATGTCTTATCAAGTTTTCTTTCCTTCGCATAGAACTGATCAATTATTCATCATGAAAAAATTATTTGATGTATCAGGCATTAATATCAATATTATTATTATGACAGCAACCAAAGCCACCAATTTTGATATTTGGGCTACTAAAATATTCTGCAGCCCTCAGTTCTGTAAAGTCTTAGGCAGATGCTTGCCTTATGCACTATTYGCTTTTGTGGGTGTATGCTGCTGACACTGTAGAGTAGTCAGGGCCTCATGAGTTGTCTTGTATGCTTTGATGAAGCTACAACTTCAGCTCTTTTGTAAGTCTTTGGAAAATGGAGGCTTCATATTRCAAACTCTTTATGGTATGAGCTTATCTTCTGAGCTGAGAAGACTGATGCAATTAAGGTATGTCTTCTGTCTCATTTTCATTAAATAAAGATTAGGCTATGAATCTTTACCCAGGGTTTTGGAGTAAATCAAGTGCTGGGGGATGTTAATGATGGTGATCATGTATTGGTTTTGCAGACCAGAGAAGCAGCCATTGCATTCATCTTTAGGCCACACTAACTATATACCACAGCTTCTTTCAGTGTAGAAGGAATGTAGGCTTCAGAATAATGCTGATAATTTACATTATTCCCTTTTTTTTTTAATATCTGGAGAATCAAATGTCAAAACTATTCATGCTAAGTCTTTTCTTCTTCTCTAGATGGTTATGCTACTGCCTGCCACATTCACCAAAGGTTGCAACCTTTTACATAGGGCATGCCCTATGTAAATATTGGAGGTCCTGGCCTAGACTTAGAGCTAGAATGCGGTGGCTTTTTGACAGTACTAAGCAAAAGACCACAAGTCAAAAAGAAAAAGATTCACTCACAAACTGTGGAAAAAGTGTATTTGTAACAGACAGATTATTGTTATCTATTCTAGAGCATGGTGACACCAGGCAGATGCTCACTTTGAATCCCAACTCAACATTACATCAATTCACCTTCATCTCCCTCTAACTATGGACTTCTAAAAAGCTGTGAACATGGATTAGTGTATCTGTCCTATAAACTTAACATACTAAAAATCAACAAAATTCTCTACTAGAAAAGTAGAARTATCTCAGGTTTTTTATCACAAAAGAGCCATCAAATTGTGAGATACAAATACTGTCTGCTTTAATTCTTTGGGAACGTCAGTAAGAAACACTGATCTGCATGGTTTCTGAAAATCCAAACTGGAAATCAATATGAGGCACCACCAGGGTTTCAGGGGATGTATTTAAAATGAATGTTATTATTTGCAGGTCTCCTTCTAGTTCAGAAGACAGCTGGGTCCTTTCTGCAACATATTTTGTTGCTGACTGGGTGATTCTAGGGACTAACATGGAAATGCAAAGTCACGGAGAACCTTGTGACCATTTCAAATCTAATCCAAGTAAGYGGTGTTCATTTGGTCTTTAATCTGGTATCTAATCAAAGTAGGAGTTGTTCATTTAGTCTTTATCTGCTCTCTATCTGATAAAGACATATGAGAAATGAGTTGACTGTATCACTGCAATTTGCTGGACAGTTGTAAGAAATTATCTTCCAAACTGWTATATTTATTTGGTAGCACCTGTGAAGAAGCTGGCAGCTCAACAGTAACAGGAATCTTGTCAAAGGACTGATACATTTGAAGGAAGAGAATAAATACACCTGGTTTTTCTCTGGTTTACTAATAAATTGMCTGAAGAATCAGATACCATCTGAGGGTTTAGTTAAGCAGTGAAAAAGAGGTGGCTACATGGAGCAGGCGAAAAGCAGATGCTAGACATCTTCAGAGTAGACAGAGACACATTTATTGCCCATGTACAAGGTACCTGAAATCCATTTTAAGCCCTGGGACAAACAAAATATGATGGCCTCTAACACCCTTCCCCCYGCACCTGGTTGTCCGGGACCACTGTCCCTTTGCAGCCCTGGTTGTCCCTCCCAGGATCCTTCCCCAGCCTCTGCTCCTGGCACACGGGAGCCCCAGGCTTGAGAGCGTCCGTGGCCCATGGGGCCTTCCCTGGCCAGACCCCGGGACAGCCCCGGCTATGGGCCCMCTTCCCACTTGCCAGCCCACTATCATCAGAGCCTAGGGGCAGGGCTGGTCTTTTTTTTTTCCTAATTCCCTTTAAGTTAGACTGTAAGCAGATGAACATAAACAGAGAGAGAGAGAATTCTGTGCAATTTAAGAGTGGACATTATGGATTATGAGCTAAGGGAAAGGGCTCAAAAGGCAGCAATTCACCAGCCAGTCAGAATATCCAGCTAAATTTTTTTTACTTACTTTAGGATTTTTAGTGCCCTCTTGAAGGACTTCAACAAGATTTAGACACAAGCATACCACTGCTGTAATGAACACTGACAACAATTTTGCAAAACTGGAAGTGGGAATGCATTTACAATACTCCTTCTTTGGGAATTACTAACATAACTATATCAGTTTACTAAGCAGTACCTTTGTAAGTGCTTTTACTCCAACATGCATCACACTAGGGATTATAGAATTTAATGACATTGGTGACTAAATTGGTGCAATAACTATAGTACTACGAAATTTAGGAGAATTTTTGGCCTCATTGGAGCCCCTAGAAAAACTCCTACTGACTTTGTCAGAGCCAAGGTTTGAGCAAAATCCATCCTAATTTTCCAGGTGTGAGAAAGACAAAAGGGGCTTATATTTTTGCCTCTTACTCTTAACATATTACTGTGAGTGAACTCATACTTTTCATACACATACACTACAAATGCTCTGAATATTATTTCACTAAAGATGTAATGGCATGGAATACACTCTTCCTTCATGAAACTTGCACCTTTTAATAGTAGCGGTTGCTGAAAGAGTGATATATACATCCTTATTCCTCCTGTCACCAAATAAAATGAAATTCATAGACCTGCTCTTAGCTAAAGTGATACACTTTTTATGGCTAAATAAGGCCTTGAAAATGAAAATCTTCTGCCCTTCTCATGAGGTATATAGATCCAAATCAAATGAGCAAGTTACATTAAGGCACCTGCAAACCTTGAAAAGGGTGCATTGGCTYATTATTCTTCCTATGGGTAACAAACTCACTCTTCAGCCGTCTTCCAGAAAGCACACTTATGAAAGAGAATGGTGCCCTCGCTTAGCTTCCTCTGTATGTTTTCAGTTTTCTAAAATCAGTCATATCTGCTGAAGATAGGACTGTATCAGATTGATAGATGCTTTAAGATCAGTTTACATATGAAAATGTAATTGATCCCTGGCCACGAACAACTTTTTAGTGTGTGTTATTGCAATTTCAGAAGCAAATCAGAATATCTAGTTGAAAAACAAAAGGAGGTAAAAAAGCTCATCTCCATTCAGGTTTAGAAAATATATGTTGTGTTAGAAAAGGTGTTAACTGGCAACATGTTTTAACTGACATGGTGATAAATACAACCGAGCACCAACATTTTCTCCAGTGTGCAAACTAGCATTTGCAAGAGCCTGGAGAGATTCCCGCTGGTCTCTGCAGGATTTGGCTTGAGCTCCTTTGCAGGAATTAGTTAGTGCCAGTGGAAGTAAATAGCCCCTTGGGGACGCTGCTGCCGCTGCAGTA
The DNA here is from genome assembly GCF_003343035.1 of Apteryx rowi. Classification (NCBI taxonomy): domain Eukaryota; kingdom Metazoa; phylum Chordata; class Aves; order Apterygiformes; family Apterygidae; genus Apteryx; species Apteryx rowi. The sequence goes on from NW_020450783.1 coordinate 460,050, forward strand.
TTTATTTATATAATAACTTGGCTGATGCAGAGATGGGAAGTCACACAGCTCCTGCCTGCTAAACCCTGCACCATTTATCCTTATCAGTTAGAGACCTTTGCAAGGATGAAAACGTGTTTTAAATGAAAGGTCTCAAAAGGAGAACAGTCATAAACTCGGGGACCTGGCCGCTGAATACTTCCTCCTCCCCAAGCGGTGCTCTGGGAGCCGGCTCCCTGAGGACGGATGGACAGCAATGCTGACACCTGGGAGCATGCGGTGAAGCTGGCTGTTGGCAGCAGAAGCACTCCAGACTTTCCTGACCGCCAGCAGAGCCAGTAAAACTCACTTGCGATGAAGGATCCTGCCTGACTGCTCTGCCCAGCCCTCCCCGGGGTCCCACGGCCATCCGCGCCTGGTTGCCGATCAGCAGAGTCTTTCCCCTCGCTCGGCTCCTCCGTGCCGCCTGGCTCACAGCCCCGTTGGATGACACTCTCCCTCTAGCCTACGAATAAGTGAGCTCAGGCAACAATTCCCTCCAACACTGTGACCAGATTTCTCTGTCCTTATTTTCCAATCTGGTAGAAAATACAAGGAAAGCACAATTTTCTATCCACCGCCCTGAAGGAAAAGAGGATGTCTTGGACAGTGATCATATTTCATTAGTCAAAGAAGAAATGAGGTTATTCTCCTTCCCTTGCCAGACTCCAGCACTCAAAGTAATCTGAAATGAAAAGAAGACTGAAAAGGCCTTTGATAGAGACACACAGCTTTCTCTTCATGTGCGCTCTTTTATCAGTGCTTACAGACATTTGAGCAGAGAGTGGAGCCCTGTAGAATCAGCTGTTTTTCACATTTTTAATGATTGTTTTCTCATTCATTTCCTGTTTTCTTACCAGTGGCCCCAACCACATCCAGAGCCTAGATAATAAGTGCCTTGATATCTCTGCCAACTTTGTTTAAACTCCTTTTTCTATTCTTTAAACAAGCCTGGAGCTCCACTTACTCCCCTTCTGATACATAACTTAAGCAAAACTTGACTTGAGGCCAACCATATCTAAAAAAAGGAAAAAGAAAGCTTGGGCAGAACAGGAAACAGGTAATTCTGCTGCTGTTGCAAGTGCTGGAACTTAGACTTAGTATTTTCTAATAACTTTCTCCAGCTGCCAGTTACTTGTTCAAAATGAAACACATAACATTGCAGGGGGAAGAAGGCTAATGTGTTTCCAAGTTAAAAGAAACGTTGTTGAACATCTGTGTGCCACCTGGTACCCTTAACCACAACTTTCCCTCCTCCCAGCTGCCGCTCGCCTCGCTGTGCATCGGGTGATGGCCACGCTCCGCTCCAGAGGTGGCTGCGTTTCCGGGGCTTCGCATGTCTAACGTGATGCCAGAGCCCGTAGCCTTCGATTCATCTTCTCCGAGTCCAGCCCCGCATTGGAGCTCACGTGGGGAAGCAGGCAGGAGAAGTGACGGAGGAGCTCGAAGGACGGCCCGTGGCATCGGCGTGCCCCGGGAGCCTCGCGAGGGCTGAAACCCTGCCGCGGTGYGTAGCCCCATGCAAAATCGTTGCCCCCCTTGACCGTCCGGGCAGACAGGAAGCCCGGTGCTAGTGTTGGACAGCTGTAACACCTCCATGATCTGCGAGGAGCAGGAAACATCAAAGCCTCCTGAATCTCAGACCCCTAGCTCCCTCTCCTGGCAGAGCACCGCAGTGGTAGTTGGCGCCGGGGCTGCGGGGGTGCGGGGTCCCCCGTGGCCCAGCCGCCCGGGCCCGCGCGGAGCAGGCGTGGGGCACGGCGCCTCGGAGAGAGCTGCTGCTAACAGCGCCGAGGGAGCTCCACCGGCGGATTAATGAGGGATTAGCAAAGGCAAAATCTATTCTAGTGAAGAACAGCTGGGACATAGCTTTAGCTGCATAAAAAATATGTACTTGAGCACAGATAAAACTTTACTGCTGCGCATTATCTGCAGCCCTTGAGGTTGGGGGTAGTTCGGTTTATTCGCTAATAGTTTGATGCCAGAGCGACTCCTGCACCGCTGTGCTGCGATTGCACCCCGGTGCCGCGGCCTCCCTCTGTCTGCTGCGTGCTTTCTGTCAGCAGCCGGCCCACCGAGCCCTTTCCCCGGCTGTAACTCGGCCCTTGTGAAATGCACATCTAGCTGTCTAAATACGAACCTGTCATTACAGCAGGTGACGCACAGCACAGGGGCTCTCCTTATTTGTCTCTGCCCTGCAGAAACATATRTTGCCTTTCCATATGTTAAGGCACAGCCTATTGATCCTACGTTCTGCGGCACATCCGTGGCATCCCGGTTTAGAGAGACACCCACCGATGCCAGGTCCTTCTAAGTAGCATCTGTGACAGCATGACATGGGAGCACGACRCTTGTTATCTCGGCCAAGGACTGAACCTGGGCCCTTCTCACCTCAAAGCGTGAGGCTCTGCAGCGTGAGGAAAAGGACTGGTTGTCGCAGCTGCAAAATACAGCAGGGGCTTGCAGCTTGGTGGCCTGGACGCACGAGCTGCAGAGCAACCACGGGAGCGCGTCCACTGGCATGACCCACGGCACAGTGGGGTCCGCTGTGGCTGGGTGCGAACCAGCGGCACAGCCACACCAGCAATGAGTCTGGCTTTGTATCTCACGCGTTGCAAAAGCTCTGCACCGTTTGGCTGGCTGTCAAAGCGCCCAGCTCAGCCATGCGCYGTTAGYGACTCTACTACTCTGGTGGGGCATTTTGGCAGTTTAGTTTTGTGGAGCTTTGCTTCAGTTCCTGTTTGTTTCCACACTGCGGGTGACTGAAGTCAATTGAAAGCCTCCCTAGTGGCTGAATGGACTTAAACTCGGGCTGCTGGAAAGACAGGGGCTGCCAACATGGGACCTTTTCCATTTCTATTACTTCCAACAAGAAAGTAGAAATGGGGTTTCCTTTATAAGTTGAACAGCAGCTCCTTTAGCTGTTTACAGTGGGTTTTTTAGAGCATTGTTTGAGGTTATCTGATTTTTGGCAAAGATTTTGTAACCCTTGTTTATGAGGAGAAAGAGGCAGCTCACAGGTGTACGTACTGGTTTCTGTTGTGGTTGCATTTTCTTCCAGGCATTGTATAAGTGCAGCTTTCCAATGGTGAAGTCCTTTTAATGGATTTGTGACTTGCTTCAGGAGAACCCATCACTCTTCAGCACTGACTATGGCTTTTGCTTAAATGGTAAGGCCTTATGTATGCTCTTACAGGCCCCTTAAACAAGGTGAAAGCTGCTCAAAAGGGATTTAGTTGAGCTGGGGCTGTGGTCCATAAAAGGTCTCATTATAAGTTAACCATTCTGGTCATAGAAGACTTTCTGCATATTAGTCAGAATGAGATTCTTTCTTCCTCAGGGACAGAAATGGAGATGTTGAAAAGAGAGAGAAAGAGAGAAGTACCATCAAAGGGAAAGAATGCTCTTGGCTTTTGCAAAAATCTCCACATTCACCACAAGATTTTATCTGCACCTATCAGTTTCAGGTTAAGTAATGTGAGCTACTTATCTTTGCATTATAATGCAAAGTTTTCTTAAAGAAACAAATGCCCCTCTCCTGCAAATACTCATACATCTCCTTAGTTAGTCCTCGTTCCTGCACTCCTCATCAGACCGCGGATGTATGCTGTCCAGCAAAGTGCTAGCTTATTATTTGCTCGAAACTGATTTCGGATAAGGATATTATAAGAAAATGTAAGTCCATTTTTTACCTGAAAAACAGTGGTTTCATATTCTTCCCTTGCCTGTGCTCAGTATTTTGTCCTTAGCAGTTATTATGTTCTTGTGATAACACGAAAGCTAAATATTAATGCACTGTATTCTGGACTATGTCTCACAATCATTCACTAAGGGATGGCTCACGCTCCCCGTTGACACAGCATCACTAACGGCCACAGAGTTAAATCAGTCAAGTTACCTGATCATATCTAGTTATGCCTGTTTGGAACCTTATCCTGTTTTTCAGGCAGGATATACTTTCAGACATCTGGATACATTCATGATTTTTCTTATCACGTTTTCTTCTAATTCTATGCTTACTTTTCCCAGTTTGAGCATGTTTTCATAAAATATAGAAAGAATATTTACACACCTCTGGTTCTGCTTCCCCAAAACTGGCGGCCGCCTGAGCTGGGGCATGCGAGCCCAGGGAAGGCCCCTGGCGGCAGACGGCACCCGAGCCCCGGCCGCCCCTCGGACAGGGGCTGGCGCTTCAGCATCGGCGTGGGGCCGGGACGCCCACGGACACACGTCTGGCGGTGCAGGGGGGACTGAGGCAACTGTGCAAGTCCCACGCACAGCGCGTGAGATGCGACAGGTCTATTTTGCGGTAGCTAAGCCCTCACCTCACTGTAGCCTGCGGTGAAGCGCCTGCTGGATTAACGCGTTCAGGATTCGGTCCCCTGTGCGGATGTTGTGACAGAGCCAGCGCTGAACGAGGGGTGTGCTACGTCGAACGCGCTTTTTATATTTATTGATTCAGTTTCAGCTCCTCTCCAGCCAGATTAGGTGAGTGGTTTGGATATTGAGAAACAGTTTGTGGTCTCGGACGGACAGGGGGAAGATGAGTTGATGAGGAAGAAACTCTCGCGCGCTGCAGAGCAGCGAGCGAAGCGGGTGCTGGCCCTTCCCCTGAGYGGGAGTAATCCCGGGTGGGCATTCCTCCTCCGAGCCTGGAGCCCGCATTTCCCGAGCGGACAGGCCCCACGCCGCCYGCCCCCACCGCCGTCACCCGCAAGAGCAGCCCCGGCCGCGCCGCTGCCTGCGTACAGCCGCTGTTCGCGGGTGTTTTGCAGCCAGGGGAGCAGCGAGCAGGCCATCCGCCACCCTCGGTAACCGATCAYGCGGGGACGTGGCCAAGCTCCCCGTCAACCAGAGCCCTGAAATCGGAGCTGGTCGCCTTTCCGAAAGAGAGTCTAATTCAACTAGAAGTGGTTGGGGCTGATACGGAAATTACGGGGCAAACCGGCGCGGCTGCTGTTATGCAGCAGGTGAGTCTCAATGCCAGTCTCTTCTCGTCTTACATACGTACCCGGTAGGCTGTAACTGGGTACTAACTCTTTCTTTTATTTTGCAGGGCTGAGCGCCTCTGGGCAGAGCTGTCCTTCTGCCTCCCAAGTAGCTGGTCAGAAAGACATCTTAAAACACATTGTTTCATGTAAAAAAACATCCCGTTTCCGCTTCCAGCAGCAGCCGCAGCAGCTGACGTAGTAGGAGAGAGCTGCCCAGATCTTCCTTGGGTTGTGGACGGGTTTYGCTACACAGCTTGCTAGGTAAGGGCAGGCCAGCGCACTTACATTGGTGCCAGGGATATTGCTGCTGATTGGGTGCRCTGAACCGCAGTATATCAGCCACATCCATGTCAGAGGAGCATGTCCAGGACCAGTTGCAGTTAACATGTCTCTGTTTGTGGAACAAATGGCACCAGGGAGAGATTTATAATCATTTCAATAACAGAAGAAACAGGATGAACAGATGGAGCCCCCAAAATGCTAAGATACTCTTTACATACAAATACCTTCAGTGGCAAGAAAAAAAAGAGAAATTCAGAAAATAATAGAATGAAATATAACAAACATTTTATTCTGAGTAGAGCCTTTCTGCATTTCCTATGGGATTCAGTTGAGTGGGGGAAGACTGAAAAAAAAGGAAGAACAGAGACTACTTGCAAGACAGCACAAACCTTGAGTGCCAAGAACATGCTCCAGATTTTTTTAAAGATGCCTGGCTCTTATCTGAGCCCTGACTCACCACAGTTTATTCTCAGAATTACTCAGAATTCAAGGACCTTGCTCCTCTTGGGTTAATGGGTTATGTTCAGCACCGAAACTCATGACACAAATAACAGCTTGATTATTCAATCCAGACTGTGGTTTTGGTGGTTAATGGAAATAAAAATAGCAACAGCAACAATTACAATCTACRTTTCATATGTGAAAAGAATTTTTCTTTTAACTGAGTAATCCAGGGCTGTGCATAGGGAGGCGAGGCCCCATGTAAATGAGGGGTTGTGTTGCTTGTGGCAGAAAAGATTAGCATACACATGACTGAAGAGGAGGAAAGGGAAAACACTGCCATAAAAGTGACAGCAGAGGTGAAGAAAGGTGGTAAATGTGTAATGCAGCACTGAAAAGATGCAAGAGAAAACATACCAAACTAGAAGTCTCCTCATATCTAGAGTCCTGCTGTTCCATAGCAGGAGTTAATTTGTAGGGAAGAAGCTGCTATTCGCATATTATGTGCTGATAATGCTGGCAAGAAAAATGCTAAAGTGATATGATTACCATAATTACTATATTTCCTCAAAAAACGTGGTGGTTTTCTACCCTGAATTTTGTTCGAGCAGCTGTTACCTGCATTTGTGGCTGGTGCTGATCAGGAGTTAATACCGCATACTGCAGGTACTCTAGGTGCAAATGCAGTATATCATCTCGCACTTCAAATGCACCAGTCCTACAGCATGTCAAAGCATATTGCAAACACAGAAGCACATAGTGGTATTATTCAGGGCTCCTGCTACAAGTCTTTTGCATACAGCTAACCAAAAATAAAACGTCAAACCAGCCCTGGCAATTTATCCCACTCTGATGGCAAACTAAGCCAGTGTAAAGGGGTCTAACAGGAGGGTTTCTACAGTGAGCCTAACTTAGGGTGTGGTTATTTGAGCCCTGTTTTGAGAACATGCTGTGGTATTAGGGTGAAAATAGGCAAGTCAAAGAAATAAAGAGGAACTTTTTAAGCCTGATTCATTACCAAATGCAACACGGCTGTGCACAGGAGGTATCAAATTCAGGTAATCATTCCCAAGCCCCATCAGCTTGGTGTCTGTCTGCTGCTGCCCAGGGGAAGGGGCTCTACCTGCTGGAGGAAGCTGTAAAGCCCTGCTGAAGCAGGTATCTCTTTGTTTTGCATAAGGTTTAAAGCAAAACAGGCTAAATGACTCGCTCAGTTGATGAAACCTAGCAGTCCAGTCTCTTGCCTTCCCCCTCTGATATGCTGAGATGACTGGTCTGGCTCAGTAGGTTTGGTTGAAATGTTCATTCAAAGTTGGCTTTAGTTTAAAAATTGCAGGAGGGAGACATTTTAAGCCAAAACATTTTTGATTTTTTTTTTTGAACCTTTAAAATGTTTCACCTGTAAAGTACACAGACCAGAGCTATTTGAAAAAYTAAGTTTGGGTTCAAGTTCTGATTCACCCCCCGGCTCCTATTTGTTCCTTCCCTCCCTTTTTTTTTCTCCTTTTTTTTTCATTGTATCATTGAAAAGGAGGAGGAGGTAAAGGAAAAATAAAAATAATGGAAAAAATGCTAAAATATCCATATACTAGGTTTTGTCTTTTTGTATAAGCATGTGGAAAAGTTGGGTTTATTTCTTGAAATATTTCAAAAGAAAGAACATTTTTAGCTGTACACTTTTTTCATTGTAGTATGTCCTGCTGCTCACTCATCAGATTAAGGTTAATATTTGCATGACCCTGGAATAAAAGGAGTGTTCTTAGTAGAATTAGCATAGAGGATGCATTGTCACTCAGATATTGAAGGAAAGGTAGAGTGCAATCATTTTGTCTCGGGCAGGGAAGATAAATGGTTACTGCCTGTGCGCCGCTAGATGTAAAGGACTGTTCTGCAAGTGACAGTGGAGGAAAGGGAGTTTTGTGCTTGTGTCACAGGAGGAAAAGGATTACTGTGCAAATGATGCTGGAGGAAAAGGATTAGGCTGTGTATGACACAGAGAAGAGAGGTCATTGTAGATGCGTCGTGAGAAGAGCAAAGTAGWGTGACACAGGGCGGAAAGGACTCTTTGGAACTCAAAAAGAAAATGAAAAAGAGAAGAGGGACTACTGTTGTGCAAGTGTGACTGGAAGGCAAGTTTTCTTGTGGGCAAAAACAAGTAAAGAAATAAATAAATGGCTGTATTGCTAAGCAAAGGACCACAATTTATTTAATAGCCAAGCACCTGAATTCTTCAGGAAAAAAGGCCTCAACTCCACAGAGTGCTGTACCACTTCCTAGTTTAAAGGAATATTGCATTTTCACAAATATTTTGAACAGTAATTGAATAATGGTATCTCAGAGAGACTCTCTGTCATCTTGACCTCAACTTCCCTATTGACAAGAAGCTGGCTCCTTCTGAGATTTTTTTTTGTCCCTTTAGGGAAGAGTGCCTCATAAATCACCATATCCTCCTCAAGGAATAAGAATTTTGTTCTCAAAGATGCACAGAGTAAACCACAAATAAGACAGGGTGCAACATGCAAGCACTGTAGGTCTGGTGAGCTCCCAGTGCTTTCTTCTTGGTTAGGATTTCCAGTCTCCCTGTTCTAAGATAGAAGGTTCCCATCTACATGTAAAYAGAGAAGCAGTGCAAGCCTAGGCAGAAGATTTTATGTTTCTTTAAAAAAAAAAAAAAATCCCATTCCTTCAGAAAAGTAACTATGAAGCAAAATTTTGCACTCTCCTTATGACACTGGGGAGCAGTATTTCAGCCATTCACTCTATCCAAGTACAGATTTACCTTTCCATCACATCACAACACCAGCTGTCATGCCCCTGCTTTAGCTGCCTTTTTGTAAGGAATTACAGGTGATGGCATGTGTTTTGGGTTAGGGCTGTGGTGCACTGCTTTGTTTTTGTATAATAAGAAAGAATAAGGAAGATATGAAAATGTGAATTATTTCTGTTCTAATTATGGCAGGTTCTGGTTCAAGACTTTCCCATTGTTTTGAGGGTGGTTGGCTGGTTTTCACACAATAATCCTGACATACAGTTACTCATAACATGTCACCCTAAAATGCGGTGCAACACTTTGTACCAGGAACGGTGTTTCAGAGAAGGTGAAGCTGGGGTCAAATGCTTTCCTGCTAATTGCACTGATTGCAAGAGTTATTCCATGACTGAGTTTGGTCTCTGATGTTAAAGGAGGTAGCTGCTAATTGCTTTTCAGGAAGACCCAGAAAAAGGAATGGGAGCTGGATAGTAACTCCCAGCCCAAGCGTACACATACAAAGATAAGCACTGCTAATCTTTTTGGGAGTGTGGTATGTGGGGAGTATGTGCAGGTCAAACTATACAGGGGCTTGGAGGGGGATATATGAACAACTAGTGATGGAAAATGTGTTTCTGTATGTCCATTCATTTTGTGCTGTTGGTACTGACTGTGTGGAAGACCACTAATATATTGATGTGATTTCTTCAAAGCTGCCGTCAGTGAAGTGGCAGGGCTGCTGGCTAATTTTCACGGTGTTTCTACAATGTTCTGACAGTCCTCAGCCTCTGTGAAGCCCCCGTCTGCTATTACCATGACCCTATCAGGTAGCATGTAGTTCTCCTTCCTGATCTGGCTTTCTCTTATAATTTTCTTGTTTCCTATAATCTCTCCTTGAGCTGAAAATCTCACAACTAGGCAAGGAGAGCCCTTCAAAGTCTAGTTCATGTAGAATATCCCACAGCAGTCCTGGCTTATTGGAGTGCAATGTCACAAGGAAAACCAATTTAGGATTTTGATATATTAGGAAAATATAGCATATATTAAAATATAGGAGATTATTTATATATATATATATATATATATATATATATATATGAAAATATCAGGCTATATTAGGAAATTTAGGATTTTATATGTTAGAGTAAGCCTCAACTCAGGATCCTATTGTAATCATTTCCTTTCTTCCACTTTTACCAAAAATGCTTCCTCCCAGAACCTTTCCTACTCAGAGGTTCAAATTCTGAAAATCCTATTTGCCTGGAGGAATATCTTGTTTTGTAAATATTTATACTGGCTGAGTCATCCAGTAACTTACTGCTCAGGAGAGTGCAGTCCTGCAGAGGAAGGCAAATTGCGTAAGGTTTGGGAAGGTTTGTCAGCTTGCTAGAAGAGTAAGTGTATGGGGAAGAACTAGGGCGATGTATTTACTGAACTTCCTCAAGCTTGGCCTGAAATTCATGAATGAGGACAACTAGAAACCTAAGACTTGGTTTGCAACAACCTGAGAAACATGAATATTTTGCAGAGCTCTTACTAGCAGCCACCTTAGCAGAGGGAGGAAGTTGCAGTCTATCTTGTTTTAAGAGTTATTCTATCCTTGCAGAAAGAACAGAGGCTATAAATAAGATTTTGGCTGACAGAAGTATTGTTTTGAGTTGTTGGGAGGGCGCAATAAAACTGTAAGGTTGACTTTTTGCATAGAGCTCCAGGTGTCATTTTCCTTTCACTGCTATATTTTATCACTGGGCACATGAAGGCCAGGCTCTCGATTGAAGTTCTTGGCTTTTGACAGGGTGCAGCTCCTCATCCTCAAGTACGCTGCTGTAAGTACAGTGCTTCCAATAGGTCTTTGCTGAATTAGACAGGGAGGGAGGGAGGAAGGAAATTATCCTTGCAATTGAAGTTCAGGGGGTCTGATTCACTGCTCAGCACAGTCAGTGACAGGCTCTCCAAAGCCTTCAAGAGGAAAAGGACAGACATAAGGACCAGCACGAGTCAGTGTAATTCCACTGTGCACAAAGGAAAAGGTAGAGTAAGGCTTGCTAAAAATCGAATTCTGAACAATGTGTGTCGTGTTTGAAACATACTTGTAACAGTTAAAGGCTACCTAAAAGTGACTTAAATAAGACTGACTTCTAATACTATTTCTTATAAAGGCTCTGCAAAATATCTACAGTGCACTTTGCAACCATTCATCCGTGCTGGTGTGCAGATTGGGCTCAGGCTTCATTACACACTTCCCAAGAGGCAGGCAGTGACTGTGGAGCAAGTTTTGCATCAGGAGAAACTCAAAGTTTTGACCTGAAGGTTGTCTAGTTTAGAATGAGCCAATGTTCACTTGAACCTGGTATCTATATGCAAAATCAACATAATCCTCTCCCAAATAGAAAATGTGATTACCAATTGCATGAAAACAGCATCAAGCTTTCCTCATGAGTGCAGTGACAAATGCTTGAGGCAATGTTTCTGGTGGTACTGGTGAGCATCCGTGGTTGGACAAGAGTGGTTGGCTCTGGCCCCATAAAAGCTGTGCTCAGATGTTTGAGTACTGGGGTCAGTTCACTTATCGTCAGGTCTGCTTTTTACCAATGCTTTCTTCTTCTGCAGATAGAAACACTAAAGAAAGGCAGCAGTATGGCTGCTTTTCTGTTAGGTAAAAGCCTAATGAGGTGTGTTTGCTCGCAACGAGACTGAGCATGACCTGATTAAAGGTGATCCTGTGGCACAGAGTTTTTCCCTGATTTTGTTCTTCCCACAGGCTGGTATTTTGCAACCTAAGGTTTCAGTTCAGATCCACTGCTCAGAGATACCTTTGAAAACAAGGCAGAGGGAAATAATTTTTCTCGATAACTCACCTGTGTTGTCAGGGATTATATTTTCTCTCTTAAAGATGATGAAATTGCTAACCTCAAAAGCTCCCAGCCCTTCATTTAGGGATTAGTGACTTCATCAACACAGGCAGAACAAACACAGAGCTCTGAACTTAGAGGTTGGCAGGTTCAAAGCTTTCCAGTCCAAGGTGAGAAAATAAGGAAACACTTCCAGCAGTGATAGTATTTGAGCCTTTTAATAAATGAAGGGACTTACAAGCTAATGATAAAGGATTTGGAACCTATTGGCCAAGCTCATCCCTGGTGTAAGCCTGGTGTTTTTCCAATTCAAACGATGGAAAAGGGGCAAACGAGAAATCCTTGGTAGCAAATGTGACTAGACGAAGCAAACAGTAAAGACTCCACTGTAACTGCAGTTCATCATGCAATTAGTTTCTTAACAGCTTCACCATTCAGACGGCCTCTTCCCTGGCACAGTGCCACTCCAGCCAAATAAATCAGCTTTACATACAAAACCGCCGATCAGAACCGCACCTCCAGACCTTGGGGGCTGAACTGGGAGGCTAAATTGAAAGGGAGAAGGAAAAAACGCCTGGATAGGCAGGTAGAAACAGGACAAGAAGAAAGGATGAAGCCAGATAGCACCGAACCAATACTACGAGGTATCCAAGAGTCTCTACAGGATCAAAAGAGCTTGTCAAGAGCATTTTGTGAGCAAAGGCCCTGCTATCTCTGGCTCTGTCACCGAGAGCAAAGGGGCTCACCTGGAATAATGGTGAAGAGGAATGCATATTTAATTAATGAAATCTATGTCCCCCCCCAAATAATTAGAGGTCCCAAATCATTAAGATCCAACCCCTGCTGCCCCTAATCAGCAATATTTCAGGCATGCTGTGGCTGACTGTTTTGAGTAGGTATGGCGTGTGGTGCTTCATCCTTGCCAAGGCTGGGTACATCACTAACAAAGTAGAGTTGACTTTTGTGATTGCTGTTTTGCACATGAAGTGTTGTGAATGGAGTAGTGAGCAGACTTCTCTGCTCACACGAAAGCTGCCATCTTCAAAAGATGACTCTTTGGAAAGAAAGCCATCGCTCTGAAGCGGGGCAAAACTAGGACTACCAAGCTCTCAGGTCAGTCACAAGCGGGCGTATTCACAACGACACTGCTGCAGAAGTGCCAGCCAGTGGCTCAACAGCAGGTCCGGAACTATCTTCCCATTGCCCCAGTAGCTGAACAAAATGTCAGAAGGAACAATTCTTGAAAATATTGTGTAAAATATCCTGATTTATTTTTAAGCTTTGAAAGCTTATAACTAGTTCTACTGCAACCATTTGGTCTAGGGCAATTAAAAAAAAATAGCCCATGTTAATTATTTTAAAAATAAAGTAAAAGATTAGTATTGATTTGTATCAAAACTGTTTAGAAACAGATAAAAAAAATTCTTCCACTTGTTTTTTTTAATTATCAGCAACTGTAACTTTGCTTCTGCGTAGAAGAAAGGCAGACAGGRACACAAACATAAGCTGCTTACACCACAGACTGAATTTTGTAATGATTTATGTGTTTATATGCATAATTAGTACTACTACAACTGCACTCATAGATAAAGCATACGAGTGTATGCAAGCTTGGATCAAAGCACAAGAGACCAGAACTTGCAAAATGCCGTGCGTCGGGTGCAGCCCTTTGCTGGCCGTGCTGGGCGGTGGAGAGGGCCRACACCAGTAACCTCTCCTTGCAGAYGCCAGGATGTGTAAGCTGGAGCTGTAGTCACATAACTGGGAGGCAGAAATTCATCATATTGTAATTATGTCTTACTGCCTGGAAATGCTTTGTCCATCCTGATTGTATGTATTGGTCAGTACATAAGAACATAAGACCCTGCATGCCAGATCCAGCTCAGTATCTTTGTAGCTCAGTGTTTAATCTCTGAGAGTGACTAACAACACCTGCCTGGGGAAGAATGTCAGAATATATTTATCATAAGTTGCATTAATCACAAATCTCTTCCAATACCTATCGTGATATCCCAATTCTCAGTAATAATCTACTCCAAGAAAAATTCAGGTGATTTCGGTAGGTCTATTCATACTGTAAGGTATTAACAAGCATGAGGAAAGAGGGACATATACAAATTGCTCTAAATAAATTAGGATAAAATAAAAATCTTGATTGTCACAGCAGTGTTGCTTTGGGGAGTTGGCTAAAAATTAGTTGATAGCATCCTTTTTTGCCTGTAATACATTATTTTGTCAAAAAAATTTTGCACTCACATCTGTCAGTTCTACAGAAAAAGAACTCACTGTAGAGATTCTTATTTTCTGAAATGTTTCAGGTTTTATTTCAATACTGTCATCTCAATATTTATTTTCTCTTATATGATTTTAGAAGGTATAGAATAGAAAAGTGAAAGTAAAAATCAGAACCAAACTTCTGACTGAGTCAAAGCACACAATGCCAACATTTCGTTATACTGGGCATTTTTATTTACTTTTTTGTGTGTTTTTTTTCTGCTTTTATTATACATAGGAAATAAAATTAATTTCAATTTCACAGAATTGAAAATTCTTTTTAAGACAGCTCTATTAATTAGTGCTCAGCTAACTCTGGGAAAATTTCCCCTGACTTCATAGAAGCAGATTTATGGCCAATATGATTTAAAACAGGGGCCAAATAGTTTTTGGTGCTTGCAGACAGGGAAGCAGAACGGATATTTCCTGTAACATGTGCAAGGGCTGATTGACCAAAACATGAAGCTTTCCTTCTAAGTCTGTTTTTGCGTGTGTGTGTGTGTATGTGAAAACTAACCAATAAAATGCTTTGCAAAAACAGTTTTGATCTAAAATGAGGAAAGAAATTATATAAATTCTTTGGGGAAGTGTGAATATGTAACATGCCTTATAGCTCCCCTAGAACTGTGGAAAGGAAGGAGTTTTCTTGCAACAACATTTTGGGATTAACTGAACTACTTTGCCCAAGGCATGATTTAAGTTACTTTCTTATTTAACACAATTTGTGTGATTGTTTGCATAAGAAATCCTGCTCTGCAACTATTTCTAGTGTAATACCACTGAAGACAGTGAGCTTACACCAAGGATGAATTTGCTCTCGTCCTGTTTTCCTCACTTTATTTATTTGCCTTGGAAACCAGAATTACCCACAATTAGTTATCTATATCGGTTCTAGAAATCTGGCCRCACTTTGAAAAAGCATTAAAAGCTGATCACAAGACTTCCTGCTCGTGTTTATACCTGTCAACCCAAAGCAGTGCAACAGCCATGATTGTTTCAGTTGATACTTCCAGATAAAATGAGCTGCCCTGTAAACCAGCTGAACTAAAACTAAGAAGTAGCATTTGCACGTTAATACCTAATTTCTCCACTCGAACTCATGCAGTGGAACTACCAGTAACTCATAATTCAGATACTGAAGTGCTTCTGGTAATAAAGAGACTTTGTACCCTGCGTTTGGCTTCAGCGGGAACAGCTTGTGGCTTTCGGAAGTCGAGGCGCTCGCTCTATGTTGTGGCATATGTGACATATGTCTACGTTCTGTTTTTCTATCTAAAACAAAGGGATACTTTTTAACAAGGGAAAAAGAAAGGTTATTGGTCCACCAGTAAGTCTGAAGACCTATCATGAGCCTGTTCAGCATTGCTAAGATGCCGTTACACTCATCTGTCATCAGGTCTAAAGATATTTTAAGATCTGTTTAATCTGCTGAAAGAAAGGGACCTACCCTATAAAATCAAACCAGTATTCGGTATAACACTTTGCTTAAACTGAACCCTGAGGGAGTTAGGACTCTTCACAACAGTCCTGACCCAAAATCAAATTTCAATCTTTCTTACAACAGTATAAATCAAAGCAACTTCACTGATGCCAAGGGAGTTACTCTGGATTTACACCCCTCAGTGTAACAAATATAAAAAAATGTATTAGTTCCAATTAGGACATTGGTTATTTATTTTCTCTCTGAAAACATGATGGAAATGTTTTTCTCATTTTCAACAAAAATTGTTCTACTGTTTGTACATCTTCAGTAAAGTGTGCATGAAATTTTGAACAGAAATCCAGTTTTCTATGAAAATGGCATTTTAGATTTTTACAAAGAATTCCATTTACATGAAAGCTATTTTCTTTAGAAAAAAATGTTCTGATGGAAATTTTCTGACCTGCTGTAAGCCTGACTCATAATTCATACAAATAAGACACTGCTCAGCAGATGTTCAGGAAGGAGCAAGCCAGTAAGAAACCTAAATGACACATGCATTCCCGTGTGGTTATACTTGAGGTTCCTGGTGCTAAAAACAGGAAGGATGGGACAGTCRCTGAGGTAGTATGTGAGCCATGAGAGTAATTGATTTTTCATTCAGCAGTGGACCTAGTTTTTTTTTTAAAGGAGGAAAAAAAATACCCAAATTCATTTTGGATCAGACACAACACTACTATTTTGACTCTGAAGGAAACATCCTGTGTGTTCCTTACCCTGGCTGTTGTGAAGTCTAGCTCCCTTTTAAATGGAAAATGAACATTTTTAATTTTAGAAAATGTTGAACTTATAAGAAGACTGCAATATGGCTAAAACTATTTATGAAGTTTGAATTGAATTTGGTAAAGGTTTGGGGGTAATCTGAAACTGCCTTTCTCAGCAAATAAGTGTTTGTGTGAGAAAATTCTCACACAATCTCAGGAAGACTCAGAAATCCCAGCTTGGGAGCAGGCTCGCTCTGAGACCTAGGACAAGTCACTTAGGCAAGATCATCACAGGTATTTGGCTCCCAGAAAAGCTTTTTTTTGAAGAGCTCAGCCACAGTGTCAGTGTATTAATTCTGTAATTATATCATTGGATAAATATATTGAGGACCAGATGGATTAATGCATATGCATAAATCTAAAGAGCAAGGCCCTAATCTAGCACAGTGCTGTCTTTGCTGGAACCAGTAAAGGCAAAACATGATAGTATTACCATGCAGACAAATACCACTCTTTCTTTGCCAAGAATGTAGAATTTCCACTACAATATTGAAATTCCTTGTTTTTCTGCATCATATCARATTCGCCCGTTATTGTTAAAATGCRAGAACCAAAACCACAAACCAAGCATCGTTTAATCCTCCCCTCCTTTATAACCGTGCTTTGTGCACAGACGGAGATAGAGGCTTCGACAGCGTTTCCTGTGACGGTCGTTGTCTCGTGCCGTAGACGGATGGGCTGCGCTCCCGCTCTGCGGCGGCCGGCGCCGCCTGCTCTGCAGCTCCTTGCGGCGCGAGGGCCGCGGGGAAGGCCCGGAGCTGCTGCGCAGCCATGGAGCCCCCTCCCTCCTCCTCCTCCTCCTCCTCCTCCTCCTCCTCGCGCGCCCTCGGTCCCGGCCGCGCTGCCGGGGGCTGCCTGGCTCGCTGGACGCGGGCAGGCTCTGGTTGCGCCTCCTGCTACTGCGGGGAGAGGCGGGCGCAGCACGCGGGGCCGGCGGGGTGGTTTTCACATCGCAGGCTTTCAGTGAATGAAAGTCAGTTAAAAAAAAAATCGAGAGGCAGTAGCTGCCGTAGGAGCCATTGCGTGGTAGCTGAGTGCATCTGCTTTTTCTCACCTCCAAAGTGAATCAATATGGCTTTAAGTGATTTCCCCGATGCCTAGTTTTCTTACCTTGCACTGCTGTTATTCCAGCCGTGCTATTACCTGGCTATTCCTGCCTCTTCCTTTCATCTCTCCCTCGGCTTCTTCTCTTTGCCTTCCCTTAAAAATACACACAAAACGCTCAGTGGAGCAGCTTGCTTTTGCTCTGTGTCGTTTGCTCGTACACACACCCATTTTCCATCACTTGCAGCCACCCGCACGCTCACCACGGTGTTTTAGTACGCACGCTGTCTGCTGTACCTCCGTCTCCCTCCCTCACACGCGCTGCCTAGCTGATCTCTACTTAAGCAACATCTGCTTATCAGGAGTTTTTCTTCTGATGCTGTGGTTAGTGAGTAAGTGCTCATGTTTCCTTGCGTTTCTGTCTGTCAAAGATATTCGAGCTAAAAAAAAACCCAACATTTTTTAAACTGAATAATCTGTTGAGCTCTGATCTTTTTTTCTCTCCTGTACATCTAACCCCCATCGGTGCAGGCATGGCTGAGAGCAACCCTATAACTAGCACTAAAAATAAAAGACCTCCCCACGTTCTGGCTGAGCTCTAACTAAGATATAGATAACCCTTGCTTTTGGGGCTGCCCCATTTTTCTAGATCCCACCTAATCTTGGATTTGGTTTGTTTGGATCACTAGGTGTTCCTGGCTGTATAAAAAGCTCTCAGAAATGCATATGCATCATCTAAGTATATTGCCGTAGCGGTGATGCGGCCCAGCGAGAGCAGCGCTCCATCCGTGCAGGCAGTTCGTGCACCCGGCCCCTGAATCCCCTTATCACTCCGGTGGTGCACATAAACACATTAGCTGCTTATTCCAGGCAGAACTTGCAGCTTACAAATCCAAACTGCTTTTGCTAGCATAATCACGCATTTTATTTATTTATTTATTTATTTATTTATGCCATGTATTGCTCTCTCACTATTTTTGCATTTTGTGGTGCTGTTCTATGCCCAGGCACCCACTTAAAGAAATGAGGAGATCATTATTTGCTTCTGATTAGCACAGTGCGTTTGAGTGGCATGCTGGAGGCAAAAATTTAAAATGCATTAAAATGCAAATATGCCCCCATTGACCTCTGAAAAACTATGTTACATTACAAAGTGCTTTCAAAGAAAGCTAGAAAGGAAAAGGCAAGAGATTACCAGTTTGCAGAGGTTTCTGATATTAAAAAAGAATTCATAGAGAATGGTTACTCAGAAGGTTGTGTTGTGAGTAACGCAGAAAGCCTTTTTCCCTTTTAAGGGGAAGTGGGGGAGCCAGATACCCCTGCCCATCTTACGTATCGCTTTGCTTACTTTTCTAGAAGCACCACTGAAGTGAATGGGGTTGCTTGTGGCACATATTTCTCAATCTGCCAAGATTCAAATATGTAGTCTAATATATGGCAAAGGCCCAGAATGAGAGACACAGAAATTATTCATGATCCCTTCTTTCAGTCTGAAAGCCTCCTTCTGTAACCTCAGTTTAATGACTCTGCATTTTAGAAGTAAATGATTTTCACCAAGAAAAGTGAGACAGCCAAATTTGCTTGGAGAAAATAACATTGGGATTAAGACAAGTGGCATCCCTATAGTAATTTATGCCTGAGAAGTGCATTATGGAATAAGAGGCAATGTTATGTGAGTTATTTGAGCTAGTTGCTCTTTCACAGTCACCAGTAGCAGTGAATGTACTCTTTAACTAGAGAAGATTGCAGTTAGTTGTTGGGTTACTTTAGCAAAAAAACAAGTCCCCCATGCAAAAATGTAAGCTGCTGCCCTGGCCTTATCCTTATTCTCCACAATTCTTTTCTGCAAATATTTGTGCACCTGGAGGCATGACTTTCTCTAAGCCCCTGACACAGATCCAAAAATGATGGTGTCCTCAAAGCAAGTCTAAATGCTTTAAAATCTTTTACCCTCACCAAGCAACAGTTCGTGTGGATGTGTTAATATTAGTTCAGTGTTCAAATTAGCACTACTACTTTAATGAGGGAAGTCGTTAGGGCATCCTTTGAATAGTCACCTCACTGCATTATGCCTTGCTGATGTTCAGTGTCTCTTGATGCAATGAATACCACATAGAGCATCGCTACTGTTTCTAACAGCATATTTTTATTTGTCAGACCATATGAGTAACTAATGCGGTAAACACAACAAATCAGCAAAAGGAAAGGGAGCATCAGCCAGCAGAATAAATGGGTACCCATAGCTAGCATGCAAAAATCAAGTGGAAGAAGAAAAAGCATATCATATCTCCCCCTCCCCATCTCACAGTGGTTGTTGTGGCGTTGCTTAGCTAGTGTCTCTGGCTCTGGCTATTGCTTCACTGCACTTGGCCATAAATGAAAGCTATCTAATGCTAATGACCATGGTGCCCACCCTAATCATGCATTTGAAATATTAATAAAAATAATTTATGTCATGTGACTGCTTTTTAACTAGCTGCTTTCAGGACTTTAGATCAGGATTATAAAAGACGTGCATTTATAAATTATTAGCCTTGAGCACATAAGCACTGTATACTATGGGGAGCACTTTTGTAGCACTTTAAATTAATTTATTGTTATTCATTCCAGCTGTCTGTGATGTAAACCTTTGGCTATAAATTTGTACCATCATCCAACACACCATTAAACTAAAGTGGTGCCCGTGCTGGAGCATATAATAAAACATATGAATATGATTTCTGTGGGGACACTTTTTTTAAACTCTCTTCTCAGTTAATGACACAAGAAAAGTGAGATAACGTAGTCACCCTGTAACTATGCATTCATTAAAATATGTCTGGTGGGGAAGAGTTTTAAATTTGCACTTCTATTGAATTCTGACTCAATGTTTTTCTTTACCAGATTGTTTCAATTCGTATCCTATCTCAAGCAAAAGGCTTTGTCTGAATCCATCATGAAGTCACCAGCTAAGACTGCCAGAGGATTTTGCTGGACCTGAACTTTTCAGTAGTGGAAATAGCTCCTAAGCACTGAATCACAGACCGACAAGAGCAGAGCACTTTCACTGTCTTATCTCCTCTGCCGGCAAACATTCCTTCTCCTACAGATCACTGTTAGGGTAGCAAAACTTTATCTGCATGACTAACACCATAATGTCTTAATCCACTTAACTGTATAGATATATTTCATGCCAGCCCATTGGGATACAATTTCCTAAACTTTAAAGCAAGTTGTGATCACAACTTGCAGTTGCAGTACTCTACCAAGCAGAGTTACAACCACCCATTGCTCTTCTCCTTCCAGGTAGGTCTCCTCTTTCCCATATACC
This sequence comes from Apteryx rowi, assembly GCF_003343035.1. Lineage (NCBI taxonomy): Eukaryota > Metazoa > Chordata > Aves > Apterygiformes > Apterygidae > Apteryx > Apteryx rowi. Next base: position 480,255 of record NW_020450783.1, read on the forward strand.
ATGTTAGATTATGGTAATACTGTGGTTCCAGCATCACATAATGCTGGTTAATACTTTTTGTCACTTCTGTGATAGACAACAGAGCAAACCTGTTTGAAGGAGGTACTGCCTGATCTTCCACTGATTTTGGTAAGAGTTTGGCTGCTCAGAATTTCTCAGATTTAGGCTCCTAGTCCTGATATAAAGTATAGCTATAGGAGAAAGGAGATATAGACCTGAATGTCAGATTCTCAGTTGAGATAATATAGCACTGCTCCTTTAATTTGTACCAGCTGCTCATATTCCACATGCTTTTCAGATCTAGAGCTTGCTAAGTTATTCACCTAGTAGGAGGGCCTTTTGAAATTCAACTGAGAACAGAAAATGGTACCCATGAAGAATGTATTTTTGATTGTAACTAATCTCATTAATCTAAATACTAGTTTGAGGAACTAAAGTTCTCTTTTCCATATATTTCCAAATCTATCCTAAATTTCTCGGTTTAAGGATCTAAATCTTTGATTTGGGATCATCTCTAAATAATCCACAAGCAGGGTATCTGAACCACTTGTGAATACGTGTAGATGAGTAACTGCCCTTTACACACAAAAATTAACATTTGACTGTAGGACTAATAAAAGATACTATCCTCCTGGAGAATTTTATTTTGATCCAAATACCTAGAAGTTAGGAAGTTTATCTCAACTGTCTAAAGTTCTTGAAATATATTCAATAGAAACTTCAAAAAGGAGCCTTTGGTTCTCACCAGAACTGAATTCTGCTCTGCAAACTGCTCCGGATATTTGAATCACGCTGGTGCTCTTAGGAAAAGATTGGCACCTGAATGAAGTGTACTATACCATAGATAATGTATGGACGATCTTTTTCAGTCTGATTTGCATGCCACAGCGAGACCTTCATGTGGAGATCTGCATGAGAAGGAAAAATAATGGTGGGTGGAAGAGAAGGCAGGAACAACCTGAACTATATTTACATTCTTGGGAAAAGGGGGTGACAGATCAGGTTTACCTACTCATATTATCCTTGTCTCTGAACAAAACATAAATCATTATCAGCTTGCACTTTTATATCTCTTCCAATTAAAAGAAAACACAATTGTGGCAATCTTCTGTCTGATTACAAAAGGTATTTTGGGTTGTGGCTGCATATAGGGTCTTCACCTGCTATCTAGCAAACAAGGAGTTAATCACAGCTGAAGCTTTGCTGTGGAGGTGATTAGGACAAGAGCTATAAATCAGCTGCCTGAGATGCAGAGGGATGTTGATTACCAGGCTAGAGGGTTGGCTTTAGTTGTTGTCTTAGGTGTGAGTATGAAGACCTGGATAGTTGCAGCAATTGTTCCGGTTTGAACTCTTCCTTCCTGGGAAGAGTCTCTACTCATGTAGTTTGCTTTGAATGAAGACATAACACACTGCTTCCATCTGTGGCGTTAGTCTTTGCCAGTTATATTTACATTCTGTCCCAGGATACATACAAGAAAGCCCCTGTTTTTTGTTGTTGTGCTAAGCTTGTTTTAAATTTTGTTCTAACTTGTTTACTACAGAAGAAGAAGACTTGGTCATGTGAAAAAGATTATACAGAGCTTTCCTTTTTATTAATTGGCTTATCAACTGCTGCTTGGTGTATTTAAATAATTGGAGGAGAACTAACTGTATATTGTCTATACAGCTTAGGTGGCCTCAAAAGAAGGGACAGTGTTGTGTTTAAGTTGCAGCATCCAAGATGACAGAGTTCATTTCCCAGCCACTAATGAATCTTTTCAGTTGTTTGTGCCTCAGTTTCTTACCAACTGCATAGAAAGAAGGTGCCTTTTTTTTTCCTCTTACTTAAACTGTAATCTTTTGGGAGTCATAGCTCTATCCACTACACACTACCTTAGGTTGCTTCATGTCCTCTAAAAGTGCCTCAATAAGAAGTGGTGCTTCTCTTCAGTTTCCATGCTGGTGATACCTGCTGATGTCACTGGAGATAGCTGCTGTGCACCCTTTTTTGTGTCCCCGGTTTGGCAGGACGAAGCCCTTTATTCCATTATAGGGCCTGGCAGCTCCAGTGGTGCCTGAGGACCCTCGTGTGTGCCAAGCAGTGGCAATCCCTTGCCCCAAGGACACCACCTCAACTAAGAGACCAGACAGAATGGGTGGGTGCCAGGAATGGAGGACAACAGAAGGAAAGAGTGGCCGTGCCTCCGCAGTTTGGCAAAAGCAGTCTCCAAAGCAGCTGTAAGAAAGGCACGCTCTGTCCTTCGCTCACACAGCCAGCCAGACTGTCGGAGGGGGCCCTGGTCGTCCACTAGCCATGCTCACGGACGCCGGGCGAAGCGTGCCCTGGAGGGCGCCCGCTTGTAGCCGAGACACCGTGCTCAAAGTGATTGCCATGCACGCCCCATCAGCACCTCACAGACGTGTGCTAGCATTTGTGGTACTGTCAAAATACGCTTTTGAGCCTGTTTCAGCAGGAAGCCTGCTTAGACTCCGTGCCAGGAAATGTTAATTACTGTGACGTAATCTTCTGTTTTGTGTGGTGCACTAAAAATTAATTTATACCATTTGGAAAACACTTACACATTTTTATTAAAAATCAATAAAAGCAAGTCAATACAGTGTAAAGTATACAATATCAAAATTAAAAGCTCTTGTTTTTATCCTTGGGCATCCCTAATAAAATTTGACCATTGATTCAGGCAGCTTGTCTGTTCTAATCTAATGAGAAGCCATCGTGTTTCTTTTTAGCATTTTGGAAACAAATAAAAATGGCTGCCCAATACATGGTAAAAGAATGCAATAAGTAACCCCCAAGTGGTAAGTCAATATGGTGATGTAAATGCTGCTGTATTCACTTCTCTGCATCGTGTGACCTGACAATCCATGGGATACATTTTGAATTAGGATGAAGGTTAATTTTTATTTATCATTGTAATTAGGAAAACACTAGCTCTAAAAGAGACTGCTCCATTGCTAGGAGGTGTTGCCACAGAGTAAATTCAGCAATATTTGCATTTTAAGAGGTCAAAGAGTAAAACAAACTAATCACTTCTTCCTAGGAAAACCTGTTTATTCTCCATAATCTAATGAGTTACTTGAACACTGATTTCAAAGATTCTTCTGAAACAAAATCACGATTGTTTTTTCTGCCGTTGCTCCAAGCACGCATGGTGCTGCAGAGCCTGGCAAGGTTCGTGGTTCCTAGGCTTACCTGCAGCAAGCACAGGGCAAGACCAAAGTTTCTCAGGTGGCTTAAATCCTTGCTCCTAAGCAAGGCACAGTTTCAGGGAGCTTGTGCTGGTGACTGCAGAGCCCCCCATGTTCCCCACCACTGCAGCAAGGAGCACCTTGCCCTTTAAAATGCAAACTACTCTTCCCAGTGCCACGACCCACTGCCATGTTTTACACATTTCTGAGTGTATCTGCAGTAGTTTTAGCTTGATCTTTTACCAGTGAACCAGCACAGAAAGGAATGGAGTAACTTTAATCTTGTGAAAGCATCTAGGCAGTTGGCGACATAACATTGTGAATGGGTAGATCACCAGTTCCTGGCTATAGATAGAACTATCGTGGGTTCCAGTTTGAAGTTTTTATTTTTTTTTTTAATACTGAATTGATGGATGATCCTTTTAAATATGTGAAATGATCCAGACATGATAGTCGTTTTTCAAAGCTATTAGACAACTCTGGTAGCTCGTGACAGTGGGCTGGGAGGACAAGCGTCACTGAGATAAAAACGCATTAACTAGACTAATTTAAAAGGGATAGAGAATTCATACAAAACTGTCAGGAACTCTTTTTTTGCCCTGCTACAAGGGTATTGGCAATCTAGACATAAGGAAATAAAAGTCTCTGAAATGAATTCAAAATTTTGCCAGTTTGGATATTGGATTCGAACTGTCTCTAGAAATTCCAAAAGCATGGCAATATGTCACTAAGATACTGCAAAAAGTTGTAAACTGTGGTCTGTATATGGCATCTTCATATGTGACAGCGTTCCACCTTCTGCACAGGGAGCGGTGATATGGCCACCATTTAGTTGTCGTGATGAATGAGTTTTCAGGTTTCTCTTTCCCATAAAAATTTATGTCCATCCTCCTGTTTGTGTGTGGTATTATTTTTTTCTCATGTATATCCTATCTGCATGGCCTTTACTTCAGTTTTTGTTATGAATGTGGTAAAACATAATGTCTCCTGACTTACTTTCTAATGCCTGATTCAACTAAGTTAGGACAAGCACTACAAAGGTAGGATGCTTATTAACATTATATAAGCCTTTAGATTCCTGAAATGTGGATCTTAAGCATATTATTAACTTCAGGTGTATTAGTAAGTCCCACTAGGTAAAGAGGATGTGCTTTAGGGCACAGATAACTATCAGCTAAGAAAGAAACTGAGAAACTGAAAGGGTAATTGATTACTTGTGGAATAACTTCTTTCAGAAACTACCACTTGATCTGTGCTTGAAGTGTACAGGAGTGAGCTGTATGTTAGTAATCTCCTCCCACTGCAGAATTGATGAATTTCAATAACACTGTAGTATTTTCAAATAGAAACAGATGTCCTGTTGGACAGCCTACAACAGAAAATCAATAGTAGGTGAACCATAAGTAGTCCCTTTACCTTCTGAGAGGGCTCCACTGTGATAGCTGTACACGAATGAGCTCGTCATTAGGCTGAGCTCGCAGAAGTAACATTACGACCATAACGTTTTTGTGACAGGCTTATCAAATTCCCACCATCTGGCTTACCTCAGGTACATTACGTACTTTGTATAATGCTCTTTACCTACCTGCCAAAGGTATTGTGTGCTGTTTTCCATCTGGAGCTGAAGTAGGCTGCATTTCAGTTGTTAGCATAAATTTGTACTACATTTTTTACCTGGAAAATGTAGGGGTAGAAACTATGAAAACACAAAACCTGCTCCAAAGAGTTTACTCTTTGTCCCGACGAGACAAAGGGTGGATAGGATAAGAGGCAAGAGTGAAGCAGAGTTTCTGCTTTTATTCAGAAGTTTATGTAGAACGGGGAATAGAAATTGGGTTTTCCAAACGTTGTAATCACATAAGCAGCAAGGACCCTTTGGAATGGAAGATGCTTTACAGGTTGTAATTATTTCACTAGTGCTATGGCACCATGCGTGTGTGCAAGGGAGATTTTTCAAATGATACCCTTTACTTTCTTTTAATGCATGTCAAATAATACAGACAGAAATATTAGATGCAAGTAACCCCTATGGTTTTGATTGTGGTTAGCCTGACGGTTCTGGTTTGCTTTAAGTGGAAGCTGATGAACAATGGTTTGAAAGGAGAAAAGGAAAACAGCCCCAGCACTGAGGTCAGTCAGCCACTTCCTACATCCAGCTGTTTCAGTTTATTTTTTTAATTAAGTTTGGCTTAAATTAATGATGACAGTTTAAAGAGAACTCTTTCACCTATTTAGCCTACTTTACATCTGAAACCAAGTCCCTTCTGTCCAATTGCATTTTGTTACAAGATTTGCAGTTAGGTTCCTAAAAGACCCTGGTTTCTCCCCACCTTATTTTTTCATCTCTCTGCTCTGTTGTTGCCCTCTGCCCTTCTGTGCCCTTTCAAGGGAGGGCTAAAGCCACTGCTGCTGTGGTATGGAAACAAAGTGCCTTCTAATTGGTCATTAATACTGTTGGAGTGTGAGGATGTTGGGAATTGCTAAATCAAGCCTATTTACTCCACCTTCAGGGTCAGCTCCTCAGATGGTATAAATCAGCTTTGCTTCCTGGCTTTCTAATGGCTTGGTGTAGGTTTGCACTGTGGAGAAGCTGGTTTGGTGTCTCCAGCCTGCTGCTCCATACAAACACCAGCTCCCATAGAGCTCTTCTTTCTGCTTCAGAGTAGTGGTAATTTATATACAGAAACCTTAGAATTAGTAGCTCTAGAAGTAACTGCTATAATTGTCTGCAGTTTAGATGGTAAGAGAGTAAAACAGAAGTCTTGATTTTTTTTCTTTTCTTTCTTCAGAAAAAATAGAGCTAAAACAGGAACTCTCCTGATCCCTGAGATGCTACACACAGAGTTACAGTCACATGCATGGTCTAGGTGGCCTTTCTGAGCTGGCAGAGTGTCCTGCCTTTTTCAACAAACTTCACGCTCCCTGTAGAGAAGGGAAAATGTCATGTGCTGTAGGGGCTTTGGCTTCATTAATATGGAGATTATTTAAACTCCTCATAACCACTAATTTAAGGTTTGGTTGCTTCTCCTTCTTGAGCAGAGCAATTTTTTCTTAGATGGGGAGACCTTGCCTTGATATTTAAGGTAAGAGCTGATGACTCATAACCAAAATAAGAAATGAGGTGCCACTCCTTGTACCTTTTTAGTTTTCGCTAGGAAAGCACTAAGAATTGCATCATCGTTCATTGCAGATACAAACATGGCTGCAATCACTGCGGTCTTCTGTAAGTAGTAAAAGCTTAAGCATTTCTTAATTTAAGATGAACACCATGGACTGAGTGGTACTAAGTTTGGTGAGGTATACAAGGGAATGGTCTTTAACGGCAATCTTGAGAAGACTGTCAGAAAATAGCAAACTTGTGAGGATATGATCGTTAATGAGTTGAGAATAGGGTGTGTCTCACCCTCTTCATTCTTTCCAGTAAAAGTGAGCAGACATAGGGCTGCACTTAGTAACAGGATAATGAAAAATCGGTCCTCTCCCTGGTCAGAGTCCCTGGAAGAAACCGGCGCAAGCTAAGAAGAAGGACAGAGGATGCTCTGCTGGGTAAGTCTCCCACATCTTCTGGCCATGGCTCAAAAGTTACAACTAGAAATGTTTTACAATGCCTAATTATAAGAACTTTGTATATTTTTGCCATCACATAATCTTACTGAAATGATTACCTGGTAGGTGCTAGTGCAAATGCAGTCTGCAGCTATTGGGTAAAATCTCCTGTAGCAATTTCTGGGACAAAGTCAGCTAAGATAATAAATAATTGTGAATGTATTGTTGTATAGAACAGTCAGAAATTGAGATAAATGACAAAGTGGCACAACCTGCAGCAATTTTATACTTTATATGTGTACAAGTTATGGTCTGAAAACAAAAGCAATTGAAAAAGGTTCCCCTTCCCTGTCTGCTCTCCTTCAAAAGTACCTAAACAATCTAGTTTATTTTGAATGTCTTTTTCCTGCTTCGTTATCAAGATATTTAACTTGGGTTTTAAACAAAAACAGAAATATTTAAAGAATGTAATCATATGTTGTTTTCTTTCAAGCAAATCTGCAGGACCTTTTTCACTGAGCTTTAGCCAAATTCACAGTTAGTCTTGATTGCCATGAAACTGCACTTTTTTGTACTCCTCTGTGATCAAAGTCCCTTTTTCACTTGGAAAAAATTCTCCAGCTGTGTTCCTGGTCCTTGTATAGGTGCTGGCCACCAGACATTAGCCCTCTCTTTTAATTTTGCCTCTTCTTGAGACACAACTTGAGTTCAGACTTTTCTTTTATTGATAGTGGCTACGATGGGCCTAGGCTTTAATCACCAGCAGTTGTAGAAATGAAAATAGGATTGCAGAAGCTGTGTCCCCTTGAAGATCAGCTGAATTTACACTTGCACATGCACTCTTTCTCCTAGTATTATGCTCCAGTTTAGTAAGATTTTATATACCTTCAGAACTCACATTCTTGGCTCTATTCCTGTCTCATGCTTAAAATACTTACTGAATGGGGAATGGCGATGTGAGCTGTGAAACTGTCTTTTGCCTGGCCTATTTCAAGGTAAAGTCTCACAGAACTGACCCTATTGTTTTGCAGAGCTATAAACCTACACAAAGCTCCTCCTGAAGTCGGCTAGACTAGTTGCATTATCCAAGCCTAATAGGTACAGAGATGTAACACAAATGAATACTCAATCTGATATTTAAAATCCAGCTTTTTATATTCTAGATTTCTTGGTAACACAACAAAGAGCATTGGACTTTGCCTGGGAGTCGTGGGCTGGCCTGGACTTCCCCAAAAGTTATTGCTCCCTGTTGCTCACCCCATTCCTCCAGCAGAAGTTACCACTCCTGTAGCAGGGGGTGGCAGGACACGTAGTTTGTCTACTCGTGGGCCACCACAGTTCACAGCATGGTGTGTTAACTTCAGCAGTCATTGATTTCAATTTATGTTAACATGCTGGGCTGTGAGCTGCAGCAGGAGGGGTCTCTGGCTCATGACTGCTGTCAGAGTCAGAAGAGCTGCAGTTATCACCTCAGCAGTAACCTCTTTAGCCACCAAAGATGAATCCAATTCAATCATGAATCAGTGCTCTTAATTAATTCTCCTCTGTAAAGGCCCACTGCAATCATACTGATGTCAATGATAAAAGTCCCAGATGAGAGTTTGATTGTGCCCTCAATATAAATAAAAAAGTAGTTAAAAAGCTAAAAACCAAATGGGTCTGTGGGGGAATGGAATGGGTCATTAATATATCACGTTCATATCTCAAAACACTTGCATGTTAACAATTTAACCCTTACAGCTTCTCAGGAGAAATTAACTTACTACTCTGAAAGAATGGCTTGCCTTCATTGTATTCCTTTAAATCAAATGACATTAGTTGAAACATAAGAATATATTTTTAGTGAAAAAAATTGTGCATATGACAATTTCACCTACACTCCCATATTTTTAATGCGTTGAGGTTTTCTTTTTTTTTTCTTTTAAACCTTAGAAGTTAGCCATAAATAGCTCATAAACACCATGCCTACCTACCAACTCTCCCCAGTTCACATCCAAATAAGAAATCACAGTCTGAATCATTTTCTGTAGATCTATGCATGAAAAAAACCTTTCTTAATGTCTGCATGGATGTCTTTGCTATTGACAAAGATTTATACTTGATCCTGCATATTTTAGTGCCATAAAGAGATATTCGAGCTCCAAGGAAAGGTATAAAGTTGGTGAGGACTAAACTCTGAAGACTATTGTGGTTAAGCAGTCCTCTCAGCAATGTCAACATTGTTCAGTAGAGACATATCAGTAGAGGCTGGGAAGAAGGAGTACTACTCTAAGAAAAAAAAAAATCTTTCTACCGTGGTCCTTGGGTCTCCTTACATCTTCCTGGCCATGTTAGAATAAGTCTGAAAACAGTTAAAGTGGTGGTGTTGAGAGAAGGAAAGGGAATATAGAAGTCTAGGTTGGAAGATTCGATCACGATGAGCAGGAAAATGATCTCCCCTCCCTCCCACCCCCTCTCCCAGAGCAGGCAACACCAGAGAGAGAAACCAGGACCTCAGATCACTTGTATAAAAAAGCATTTCAGTTCAAAGTGCCCATAATAATGAGAAGCTGTGCAGAAGGCCACCAGCATGGTACTTCTGCAGCGTGCTTCCAGGGAGGTGTGCTGTCTGGCACAAGAGATGTGGAGCATATGAGGGTACAAACTCTGCTGAGATACTGTTTGACTGGCCTAGATAGGGTATAGGGACCAAACTTTGATAGGGAACTTTGTATAGGGAACAACTTGGATATAATCCTTGCTCCTTCTCGCTGGAGTAGCACTTGCAGTGATCTATGGTGTCACTTCTGTATGGGGTTCATCTCCAAAAAGGAGCACAGTAGCAAATGGCATGCATGACAGCAGTGATAATGGGAGGAACAGGGTCTAGGAACAAAACCGAGAGCAGAACAAATTTATAGCATAGACACACACTGGAGCAACTTCACTGTTGTTGATTGCCTCTCAAAAAAATCTGCAAGGTCCCTGGTAGTGAGGGGTGACAATCCTCCTGCAAGTCCATCTCTCTTCTAGACATTCCTGTGCATGGGGACAGCGTACTGCAAGAAGTCCTGTGATCAGGTGGACAAAGCACAAGAAAAGGACTTCAGGGCCCATCTTTTACTTGCAGCTGTTACGCTGCCTGTCTAATGGATGTTCAACAAGTTATTTCATCTCTATACTACTTCTTACCTCCTGTCCTTTCCACGTTGTCTTTTCAGTCTGAAATTTCTTGGAGGCAAACGCGCTCTGTTTTCACACTGGCTAGTACTGTGAGCCTCTGATGCTTTCCACAACTAGGCACTGATGTAATACTGTTTCTTATAATAACAATGGATGTCTAATACCCAGAGAAATGCTGGATAACTTTCCACTACAGCACTGAGAACCCCATATGATGAAATGATATAGTCACTGAAAAAACCAAGGCCTTACTCCAGAAACAGCTGTTAGGTAGAAAAAAAAAAAAAAAAAAAAAAGCTTCTTTTCAAGCAAGTTAACGGATATGTTTGGAATCTCTTTCATTTGTGGCTTTTCTTTTCTTTTTTTAATTTCTTTTTTATAAGCCAGCTTCACCATAGCACATTGGAATATTTGTCCTGGCTAGTGATTAGGGAGCAAAGCCTCTGGCAGGGGATTCTGTGGGGAAGAGCTTGGGAAGGAGCTGGGGGCAATCCAGTCCTCGCCTAACAGCTGCCCAGGCCTGGGTTTTACATAGTGTAGCAGGATGTGTTTCAGTGAAAGCAAAATAATTCTTCAAGTTCAAATTAGGCCATACTTAATCTTCTTTGGAAGTAGTAATGAGAAAAAAGCTGGTGTAATTTTAAAGGGAAATCCAGCAGAAGCAGAGCTGGCGCACGCCAGTCAGCCCTGCTGCACCGCAGCTGCGCCTGCGCCCTGCCAACGTATTTCTTCCTAGGAGAGTTGACAGGAGAGCGGTTGTTCATGTTGCTTGTAAACAGAGCCCACACCGAGTCGGGACTGACAAGGTGCAGCAAACCAGACCCAGGCGGAAGAGGTTTACCAGTGCTGAAATGAGGAGGGGAAGGCGCTCTTGTAAACGCTCTCAGCCAAGTCCATCTCTGGGCTCAGCGGCAGGGCTGGCTTGGTCCGAAACCCCACTGGCGTACAGCGCTGGGAGCCGTCGGGGCCACCGTCCTCCTTCTTTGGGTTTTTCTGATTTACAGAAATGAGGGAAATATTTTTCCTCTCAGCGGTGCAGAGGCCTGGGATGCTGCCGCCGTGCTGGGCCGCGCGTTTCCCTCGTGGGTCAGGCACGTGGCACCTGCACGCGCCGGCGGCCCCGCTGCAGGCTGCCCCAGCRCCCGCCGCAAGGCGAACGTGGTGTGGGGTCCGTCACGGCCAGCCCCGGACCTGCACCTCGTCGCACGGACGCGCCACAGGGCTGGCGGTTAGCGAAAGCAGGCRTGCTGTTCTTCCCGGATTTCCTACGAGGTGGTGGAAGCTGGCCATCTCCCGACGTTATTGAGAGGCRGTGGCTGTGTGCGGTCGCAGTCGCAGCTGCGCTTTCAGCCGCAGCTCTTGTTGCACAAAGCCACAGCTGAAAATTTCCGCTCACAACTGCAGGGTGTCTGGGTCCGGCTGTGTGTTCCCACGAGGTGGGTGCTGCCCCAGCAGCACAGGGTGACGGGTGCCCTGCCACCAGCAGGGATCCCGCCTGCGGAGCCAGAGAGGGCAGGAAGGGGTTGCCCAGCCTTGAATGCCTCAAAGGCACAGAAAAAGCACCAAAACCAAGTGGTGACACCAAGGAGCAGCCACAGCCGTGACATGAGTCTGTCAGGTCTCAGCTGAGACGCTGAGGTCCAAGTCACCCGTGCCAAGGCGCTCCAGGTCCTCTAAAGCCAAACTTGAGATGCATGGAGCGCGGGTGCTGCGCACCGCAGCAAAGCGGCCCTGGCTGCGGCGGCGTCTGCCCRTGTCCCCGGGGCGCCTGTGTGCAGCCTCGCCACGGGGCTCGAGCACCTTGACCTTAAAGCRCTGGTCACATAGGCACAGGCAAGAGCAGGGAGCTACAGCACCTATAAAATAGGAAGGTGCAGGCAGTATAAGGCCTAGATGAAATGTTTCCATAGGTAAATCTCTCCTTCCCTGCGGGGAGAGGAGCTGAACACGTCTGCAGGTTGAGATCTGCTAACCTCCTCCTAAGGGAAGAATCAAAAAATGAGTTGGGCAGTAAGACCCAGAGAGGATGCTGACTTTTCTTTTTTCCTTTTTTAATGGGTTAAAAGGGAGGCAGTTGCAGCAAACAATGTTGTAGATTTATTCAGCTGTAGAAGAACTGGCACCCAGCAGGTGCCTTGAAGGGACAGAGGAAAGAAGTGGAGGAAAAATGAGAGAGGCTGCTGAAAGCAAGCGGGCAGGGAGAAAGCTCTCGAAGCTTCCAGCATGCAGCCTGCTGTACTAATGCTTTATGTCACTGCAGAACATTAAATGAGCACTTAAAAAGGTAATTAGCACCTTTTCATTGGACCAGAAATCAAAGGTGTAATTTACCAGAAGTCAGTGAACAATGTAAGAGATCTAATTTAATCACATTGCATAGCTTATCCAGGGTGAAAAATTAGAAGCCTATCTTAGTTGAATAGTTACACCTACAGCAAAGTCATTTTTGTTCCCCCTACAGGACAGTGTCACTGTAACCACAGCTGCAATTGGTGCAGACAGTGAAGCAACATGGGATATTCTTACTATGTAAAGCAATGGGGGATATTCTTACTATTTGAATTTTACTGCATCTTTATCACTGTTTCACAATAAAAGCAGAGGGTCTGCACCATATAGAAGAAAATGCTCTTGTCTAGAAAAGGTGGCATTTTATAGCCAAAATACTGCATCACATGTGTTTTGTTCTAAAACCTCTGCACAGACTGACAGGATCAGAATTTTCCAAAATTCGGGTAAATGGGGAGGAAACCGAGGTTTTGTTTTAGCCTATTGCAGAAGAAAGGTGTTCTTTCAATATTCAGATTTCATTTTAGATTTCAGAATGTCCAACCCTGCCTTAAGGTTTTGGAATGGGTGATTCAGCTTATTTCTATTCTTGGTATCAAATGGAGTGTTCAAAAGATCAATAAAAGGAAAAAAAACACTATTAAAATTTAAGTATCATATAAAGAAACTAAGCTTTAGCTCAGTTATTTTTCAAGCCACAGCTCCAGCACAAGGCRTGTTACCTTTATTGGGATTTCTTAACTAAAAATGTGAACTATATGTGAAAACGATTGTAAAATCAAGTTAGTCGCTGAGTAACAAAGCTGCAGTACAGCAAATCGTGTTCAACATTGCACCACCTAATGAGGATTAAACTTTGTCCCCTGAACATGACTGTGTTTCCAAGATTTCTGTCTTTTTCTGCTAAATCTTCATGTGTGTTTCAGTGACAGCTTGGAAAACCTGGAGCACCTGAGTGAAATAGCTGGAACTCTAAATTAAAGCTACTAATCACCCTGCCCTTTTYGGCCACCTTCTGATAAACCTGGCCAGATACACCACCCTTCAGAGGGGTGGGATGGGTATGAGAAAGCAGGCGGCTGAACCTTCTCTTCAGAGCAGGGCTATTTGTATTCCTGTGCACTCACGGTGTTAGTAACCGCGGTGTGGACGGCAGAAGATAACAAACGTGGAGATGATGTGGCCTGGGCTAAACATGTCAGGGAACAATTTATCCTGGCTCCTATGTCATAGATCTGTCACAAAGACATGACCTCACTTTTTACAGCTGTAGCCTCAAAAAACATGTGTGCAACAACCATAAGGTAATGTGACTGCACAGACTGAAATTTTAAACTCGCAACCTCAACAATATGTCTAATTTATCTAAGGATTAGCTCTTCAGGAAGTCTAGCCAACTGAGATTTGGATACAGAGTGGTGAATAGTCCAAACAAATAGTAATCAGTCCAAAAAAAGAACACTGAAAAAGGCGTAATCAAAGTGGATCTGGCAATCTCTGAGAACGATCCAGTTTGCTTAAGGAAAATTCAACAAGCAAGAAGAGTATCTTTTTACTGCAAGTTATTCATTCAACTCAAATAATATATTACCATGCTGCTAATTATTATATCTAATTATATATAGATTGTCCTAAGCACATTGGCAAGGGAAATATGTTGTAAAATGTAGGTTGAAATATTACTGTGCTATTGTTGAGTCAGCTCCTGGGATGCGATGCCTCAAATGTCTGTATCTCTAGCCGATTTCAGTGTTTTTATGTTGTTTAACCACACTGTTAAGCTATATTGTTGCAAAATTCTCCTTGCTTGTTAAATTTAGCTTCCCTGTTCTCCAGTTGCAATTTGATATGTCCTAAAGAACTGTCTTTCCCATTCTCGCACTTTTCTYCCACCAGATGTTTATTTCCTCGACTGACCTTATTTCTTTTACTTTTTTTTTTTGTTAATCTAGACTATAAACATTGATTATTTCAAGTTTCACTCTAAAACTGTGCCATGTGTTGCTTCTTGCCTTGTCCTGCAAGCTTGGTGTCACTCTCTTGCAAACCCCACTAGTCTTGTGCATGCTTTATATCCTGTGTCAGTGGATGTGATATACTGTCACCCATGTTCTGTTTCATCACTAAATAATATCCTGCAGAGCACTTGAAACATTTGGACCTTGAGGATGAGTCCGCATTAAGTAAATTGGGACATTAAGCCAGGAGGAAAAGAAATTTGGCTGTAAAGCATGGAAGAGAGAGCCCTAGAATGGAAGAATTATTTTTTACTGTATCTGTCCATGAGTGGATGACAGGAGACAGTCTGACATGGGCACTGTGTTTCAGCACCCACGTAAAATATATTATGGCCTTTATTAAAAAAATGAATAGCAGTGATTAACTGTTAAAATGAATTGTGCTAGGTTTTTATTAATAGAATGGAAAAAAAGGCCCCTAAATCATTGCATTTATTAATTTCTAGCCACTAATCTTTTAAAGTAATCCCCTTGAAACACCTCTAAAATGCTTCAAAAATCTCCAAGTGAGTTTCAACCAATTACACAACAAATGACTTCAAATAACCATTGTATAGCCATGTGGTGACTTGCAGTACAGCTCCTGTTTCTTTGTCTCTTAATTTTGCAATGATCATGTCCTACACTTGATGAATGTATTAAAATGTGCAGCAAGCCATGCTGCCAAAACAGCCTTTACACCATGAATGGTGGAACAAGGACAAGCTCGGAGGCCAAAGATGTGATTGATGTGAAGGATTCTTTGGTATAAGCCTTTTTAGGTGATTAACAGGTTGKTTTTTTTTTTATCAATCAGAGTCACAACTTTAATGACATATTGAAAGGTAATACAAACCAGAYAAGCAAATTACAGTACCGTTGATGACCCCAGTCTTGAGACATATATAGAATAGAGGTCTAAACCATTATTAGAGAGGTAAGAAAACACCTCCGATTTTTGCTGTTTATGCAAACCACCTAGATCTTGCATGCCATGACTGCTGTTTCTAGTGAGAAGCAGAATGATAAGAGAAAGAGAAAAATCTTGATTAACTTCAGATTGTTTAGTCTGAATCCTGTGCCGAAGCCTGAGGGAGTGCCGCTGTGGCCTTGGAAAGCCTGCTTCGGTCTCCTTGTGCAAACATCGTCTCTCAGTTTTAAAGGACTCTGACGGTCTTTTCTCTTGTCTCAACTTCATACTAAAACGTCTTGAAGTTCAAATATTCCATGAATGACTCTAACTGATTTCTGGTCAAGTTTCTTAAATCATGTTTCTGAAAAATCCACTTATTGGCAGGCTATTTTTCCCATTTTCACTCGTCTGTGATTCTTCAGTTTATAGCACAGGGAACAAAATATATTTACATGTGAAAGTTACCTTAGGAAAAATAAGTAGCGGACAAAAACACGGCACCAGAGCCAAGAGAGGATGCCTGTGTTCTGTGAAGCACTGCAGCCAAGCACAACAGCAGCTGTCTCTAAAGATAGACATGGATGTTGAAATGTTAAAGGTTCAACACACAGAAAACAAAGTTATGAAAATTATAAGCTTTAAACATCCCATTTCTCTTTTTCCATTGCACACACTGTAACCACAGCAATCTGACCGCAGATCTATTTGATATTTATGAAGTGCAGTTCAGTATCACAGAAGCACAAAAGACAAAAATCCCACTCTCAAAACCTGTTCAAATGATCTGCTACCTGGTACCCGAGGCTTCTTATGAGCACTGCAGGTAGTGATGGCTTTGGGTCTTCTCCCTTCGGCCCGGGTCAGCCCTCTCCTTGTGTTCAACAAGTTCTTTCCGAAGATCCCTGGTCTGCAGCCTGGCCCCTTAGCTCTTAGTACTGGCAAAGCTTTCATAGGGAAGGGACTCAGGGGAGAAGAGTATTTTATTAAACCTCTTCAGTTCTTCGTCCTTCTGAGAAAAACTCTTCAATGTAATAAAAAATAGTTCAGTCTTTTGAAAAGCTTTACCTAAACAATCTCTCTCACTTAGAAGTTAAACATATTATGTGTTAAAATGGATTCCAGCAGCCTGCAGTACTTCTGTCCAAAATTTCTAGAATTCACCTGTTCAAATGCACAGTTAGGACCTGTACTGGGAGAGTGTAAATAGGCTGTTATGTTTTCCTAAGCTGCCAGCAAAAGTTTGTAAACCTAGTTTCCAGATGGTACTGTTGAACAGAGAACACCGTGTCTTGTTCAGGGGAAAAAAAGAAAAAAAGCCTTCTCTTTACCAGAGAAAACTTAGAAAAGGGCATGGCTGAGCTTACAGAAAATGTCTTAATCATTGTAGCCATGGTTCCTGCAACTTTCRGGAGCGCTTCAAGGTTATGGCAGGGCTCCAGCCCTGCATGCCGAGCTGTCCCCTGTCCAGCTGTGCCCCCCATGCGGCCGGCGGCCCCYGCAGGCCCCCAGCGCAGCCCCCGCCTTCGGGGGCTCCATCAGACACGCTGCCAACGTTGCTGCGTCGGGGCCAGCGTTAGCGCYGGGCTGGCAGGAGCGGCAGGAGCAGCCAGGAGTCATCGTGCGGCCGGGCGAGCGTTGCCTTACGGGAGCACAGGGCTTCTCACAGAGTCTTCAACAGCTGAAAAACTCGTAGCAACTTCACCGGCAGGTTTGGGCRTGGGGCAATACATTTTTTATGTGGCTGTCCCTTGCAAGCAAATAAAGCTTTGCCCATTCAGGTATTTCAGAAGTGTTCAGCATTGGCTTAACTCTAACACTGATGTGTGGAGTAAAACCTACACTGATTTCCAATTGATTTCATTCATATTTTACCAGGACATGGCCAAGCATCACCTGGCAGCTTCACATGCTCATTGCAGCCCRTGTTCGCATACAGTCCAGCAGGCTTCTTTCTCGAGAGCGTAACCCTTCAGAGCAGAGACCACCGCTCCTGTCTGAGCAGAAGGCATTTCACCTGCCGCGAGCCCTGCAGCAAGCATTAAAGGAAATGACAGTTCAGGGAGGCACTGCTTCATGATGCAGATACACAGGAAAGACGTTCGTGGGTCATGCATGGCGAGATGCTGAAGAATACTTTCACGAATGCAAACTGGGATGGTATGAATGGAGGTTTCTTCTGCAACAGTGTCTTAGAGGGTGTGAGGTCATATTACACTCAGCTTTCTTAGATGAAAATTTGTGATTCTGAAATATATACAGATAAGTAGATAAACCAGAGGGACATTATCTGCTTGTCCTCCCAGTTATCACATCTGTGGGAGCCTTTAGATGTGCTGGTCAAAAAAAAAAAAAAGAAAAAAGAAAATGAAAAAAAGACCATCTCTGTTAAAGAAAAGCCTTTTGCTGACCAGGAAATGGTGTCCTTACATGAGGGCTAGCCAGAATGGAAGGGGGAGCAAGAAAGCCTTATTCTGGGGGCTTTATTTTTTTCCATACTATTCCAAGGACACCAGATATCCAACAACACAACCTAAAATTTTCAAGATATTCTTCTTTGCTACCATTTCTCAAAATTTCAGCTAACTACAAAAATAAATAGTGCTTCTGTGAAAGCTATGCCAGATGATTTTTTTTCTTCTCCGATGAAGTATGTTTGAGTGAAATAAGGTGAAACCTGATAGAAATGCAATAGTAAAATACACACATTTGGAAATGAAGTCAGTTGTTTGAAAACTTTAGCGTCATCAAAAAATTRGTTTTAGTTGTTTTATTAGATCAAAAAATTCTAGTCAGCAGTTTCCCAGACCATATTTGTTTCCTGCCATTAAAAATGAGGAAGCCAAATGCTTTGCAAGAAYGCCTAAACGCTGACATGAAAGCTCACAGAGGAGACAAATTATCTTGAAATCACAAAATAACTTTTCCTTATCTTATCAGACACCACCACACAGAGCCTGCTGGAATTTTATTCTGTAGTAACACTGGGGAGAATGGAGCTGACTGTGTCTACAAAATGTAGATATTCTGAGTGACAAGTGATGAGTTGGGCCAAAATTACAAACGTAGTGAGAGATGAGCCTTGATGTCTGGTAGCCTTTGTAAACACTAGTGGTTTTGGTGCCTAACTCCTAGTGATTTGATTAGCTATTTAATACAGCCTGCACCTCCTGAGAGAGGAATATGTTATTCGGAAGTTAGTGATCTACTAATGCATCTGTCAGGACAGAACTGAGTTGAATAAACCATCATAAAATGTTACAGCCATTGCTGTAGCAAGTTCATATAGATCCACCTTGTTCATGTATTATTTGAGGCTAAATTGTAGTTGATAGGTCAGATCGAGACCCATTTGTCCCCTTCCTGAATTTGGCCCAATTAATTTTAAATGCTAAAAATGAAATATTCTGATACTAAATATTTTCAGAAAGCTTAATACAGCATTGTAACTGTGGGAGGAAGAATGAGGGAGGAGGAAATCTTTCTGAACATTATCAGCAGCTTGTTTTGCCCGTCAGCCAGAAGGCAAAGTAGTGGCAGTGTAATGAGCTGGGACAAGAACTAGAAAGAGGAGAAAGACAACGAGAAGCCYGAGATGATGCAGTTCCTTTCTGGTGTGCCATTGCTTTAGTCCGTTTGGTCAAGATTGGCGCAGAGTTGGAAAGTGAATGTGTTATTGTGCCTACGTGCAGTTTATATCAGGAGGGCTTAGCCCTCCCTTTGTATGTACTGAAATACGCAGACTATTAACCAGAAAGGTGTTTTTGTTTGTTTTGTTTTCTTTTCTTTTTTTAATATGAAAGAGGCTCCAGTAGGAGCTGGGTAGTTGAAAATGGTTAAACTTCCAGACACTGAAGAGCCCTACAGGACCACAGTTTTAAGAGAGATATATAAAACGAACCTACGCATTAATCATTGCAGGTGCCATGACTGTGCACATAAATAGCATGCTAAACAACTATTTGACGGCCTACAAGTGCAATCACTGTAATTTTAACTCTGGTAAGATTTGGAAGAGTGCAGACCTCTTGCTTCCTTTTTAAAAAAGAGCTCTTACAATCTACACTGCTTGCACTTTCCTGCGTTGTAAATAGCAGCAGCTCCAACACCTGTGTAGCTAAGGTGCTTGGAGGGTTTTTCGAGAGAAGCTGAAGTTGAAGTAACTTTGGAACGAAAAAATTTGCCCCCTCCCTATGACAGACATAGAGCAAGCCAAGCTAGAAAGGACCTCGGGGAGCACCTGTGCAGATCCCTGATCCCACAGGGCATCTGGGCTGCGGGACCTCATTTCTACAGAAACACAGTGACTCGGCCTCAAATTATTCTAGGTTAAAGGGACGCAGTCATATTAGCACTAACTGACGTAGAGAGTGCCATGTGGGAACAACCTGTTGCTACTTCCTAACAGTCTCTTGATCTTTACAGTAGAAGGAAAACATTCTCCCACCTATTCAATGTTATTGTTCTGTCTATGTGTATTTTTAATAGTTTAAAAAGGAAAAGCAGAGCACGCTGTTTTTTATCTATATATTTGTCATGAAAAGCCGAAACAATCATAAGAACCAGTAGGAACCACGATACAATGGGTAAAAGAGTGTATCATGAATGGGGACTCTAAAACTTTTTAAAAAGTGAGATATATAACTTTGCAAGTAATGGTGGTGTTTGGGGTGGAGGAGAATTGGTTAAAAAAAAAAAAAGCTGAGAATTGATGCTTTCCTCAAAGTATTCTATAAAACTCATCTTTCCTCTAGCTTTATAAATAAAGAGAAGTTTAGAACCAATTAGAAAAAATAGTTTTGAGGAAAAATATTTCTTTATATATATAGTATTTTATATATATACATATATAATATATATCATTTTATCCTTCCATTCCTAAGATCATTAAGAGATTCAGAGAACACTGAAATTCTTTTTTTTTAATAGCTATAGTCATCAAAATATTATAAACTAATATTTTCTAGATCTGTTTAAAAAAAAAAAAAAGCCAGGATCAGCTAAAAATTGTCTGCAAGTTGGTTGCTGCCTCCGTTCCCCCCCGAGAGCTCTTCCCGCCCCCCTGACTTCTTCCCTGGACGAAGGGTTATTTATGCTCATTTTTCTTACAGCCTGCCTGTGACATAGCAAACGTTACTTAACCATTTTCCAGCAAGAATAAATACCCGCTCATAGTGTTGGCTGTTGCTGACGCACACTGCAAGCGCAATACAAAACCATTTTTGTTACAACGTAAGATTTGTCATACTAGCGTAAACCTTTGTGTGGAGAGCTTTACCTCTTCTTAGTGTGATAATGGTAAAGCAGACATAAGTAAATTAACTGCCACAAGACAAATGTCAGTGAAGTTAGTTTAAGGAATCTAAGCCGATCCAAAATGAAATGTGTTCCCTTTGGAAGTCCCTGCTGTAGGATAGTTGAGTAGCAGATTTGCCTCTTAATTTCAAAACCAAGCTTCAATGTTACCTCCCACCTGATGTTCCCTTTGTTTTGCCATAGACTTCGGAAAGCAGCGCAGAATTGCCGAGCTGCGACGACCGCCTGCCCCCTCCCCGGGGACTCCCCGCTTAGCTAGCCCCCCTCCGCCGGCGCGACGAAAGGCGCTACGGGCGCGTGGCGCCGCACCAATGCCTGCAGCCCAGCGGTTTGCCCTACGAGACGCCGGGCGCCTTCGCTCTTGCGCCCGCGCAGAGCCAGGCCGCACAGGGCTGCAGGCAGGGCTGCAGGCAGGGCACTGCCGGCTCCACCGCGTCGCCCCCTCCTATCTGCTGCACGCTTGTTGATTTATCTGCCAGGGAACAGAGGCACCTGGTAACTCTCAGTGTGGTCCGTAATGATAATACAAAAGGTATAAATCAGACGAACTTCATTTGACTTGCAAGGAAAGGGTTATAGTTTTGCTATAAAAGTTTATTCAAGCTAAGGCATTCTTGGAGATTACTCTGCCATTCTGGGATTTACTTTATTTATGGATCTATAGTGTGAGGCTAGACATGAAGGCTAAGCTGTGGCTTTGCTCCAAGCCCTCAGTATAAGTACTCAGCTGGAATAGACTAGGGGTAAAATAGAGAACCTCTGGAAGCTCAAAGGAGAAGGATACAGAAGAAGCAGTTTTCTATAAGCTCATGCTTGTAAACAAAGTCAAAAGCCTCCTTCCTTCTTAATCATCCTAGCTTCTCTGACTGGAAAATTTAGGAATTACAATAACATTTTAAACTCTCCCCTCTAGCCATCCCACCTGCTCCAGATCTTACTTCATCTTCTACATCTCATAAACTAATACTCTACTGCTTTGTCCTCAGCCTCCTCAACCCAGCGTTCTCCTCACCCAGCCCGACCCATTCCCTCATCCCCAGCTGCTGGTCCTGCCCAAGGTGTGCGGGAGACCTTCCCAGCGCGGACTTGGGAAATGCAATCTTCATCTGGAGCGAGCATCTGCCTGCCAGCTGCCGATGCCCAGGATGCTGCCCCACAAAACGTCAGACGTGATCCATGGGGCAATTAATACACTGCAGTGGATGCACAGTATTTTTTTTCTGTACAAGGTAGGTTCCAGCTCCCGTGTTTGCTCACTATATCCTATGTACTTCTGCTAGGATAAAGTTCCTCTTCCCTCCAGGCAGCAGTATGAAATGCCTAATAGTCAATAAAACCCTCCACAACCTCTGGAATGGCCACCACTATTACACGCTGCTTGCAGGACTGACCTGTCATTGCTTCAGTTAGAAAGGCAAAGCAAACCCAGCCTTCATGTAGTCATGCCACAAAGGATTTCCCTTTGACTAACTTGATTTGATGAGTTAAGAGTTTTATCCTCAGTTATGCTGTTTAATGAATACTTTCCTATTTATCAATACCAGCAGACCCAATGGGATTTATTGTTCCTGATCACTTACTAAATGTGATGTGCTGAAATTGGGCTGACCTTGAGGACTCTTTGTCAGTTCCAGATCTAGTTTCTTCTGGTAGTCTTCTGCCAGATAGATTATTAAAGTTGGCAATGCTGCCTCTGAAGGCAAATCTGGCACTTTCTTTCAGAAACGACACATGTTTATGACAGCTGCCTTCTTACTTTCTCAGAAAAGTGGTAAGTGAGAGGGCCGTGACACCTCGCTGGCCCTGGCTGTGAGCAGGTTGCTTCTGGGAGATGGAAACAAGAGTGGTCTCTGTGCTGGCTGGAGTCTTCCTTCTCAGGAGCTGCAGCTGGCACTCTGGGCCTCCCAGAGATGAGTGCAACGAAGTCCTTTTTCCAGGCTAAATAATCATGCTCCTGTAAGCAGCTCTCTTTAGAGACCTGAATGTTTTTTAACAAGATTCTTTTGATTCAGATCAAGTGGTTCTCTTGCCTCTGGTCCTTCCAGCAGCACACAACAGCTGGTGGGCCTTCCTGGGAAGCAGTACCAGRAGGGACCGCTGTTTCTCTTGATCCCCTAGTCTAATCCATACCACAAGTGTCTTAGCATTTTCTATGGGTTTGGCTGAACCTTCCTGCAAGCTCATCAGTTTGAATGAAAGCCTCACCTGATCCCAGATTTCAAAGGGAGTATTGTATGGAGTTGAGTGAGATCTGGATCAAGCCTCACACGTTTTAAGCGTCCAGTTCTTTACCAAGGACCTTCACAAGCTGGATTTAAAGTTTTTCCTAGTCCATCCAGATTTTCTTGCAAAACCGACAGACAAGCACAAGGACATCTTCAGGAACTTAAGTTCTGCTGAAAGGAAGAGACTTGGGATAAGATATGTAAGTGGAAGTTAGATTTTAGTTTTAACCTGAGTAACATCATTCCAGGAACTTCCTCAACAGTGACTTCACTAAAAAGTGCCCCTCTAACTGGTAAGGACTCAGGAATGCCCTTTCTCACCCATTTCACCTAGAAGCATCCATGGCCACAGTGCTCAAGCTGCAGCAGAGGGACGTTTCTGGCTGAGCCCATGCATTAGGGGAAGGCAGAGACCCAGAGCAGCCAGGTGCACCCTTCTTCAGCTGAGCCGTGAAACAAGACCACTGGCCACTGTAGGCTCTAAATCAGAAAAACACCTCTCTCTAGCACAGTGTTTAAATTATCCCTCAAACTTTGGCAATTGCTACAGCTCACAGCATCGTAATAGGAACTGAGTATGAACTGGGTAGGTTGGATGTAAAAGGTAATCTTGGTAGCTGATGACCTAAGTGTTGCGCAGAAATCTTCATAGGACTAAAGCTTTTAATCTCAAATGTTAGAAGTGTAAACTGGGTTCTTATGGTCTCAAATTCCTTAAGCATTTTCAAGTGTTAGTTTTTTTTCACACCTCTAATGATAATGTGGTTATATATCTGCTGCATTGCAGTAGAAGGTAGAGCAATTATCATATATTGTTTATCCTTCTGTTTTGGAGTAGTAGGAAGCTCAATTGAAGGGTAATCTAAATGCATGAAAGGCACTACCRAAGTACAACAACTTGCCATTACTCTCAGGACAGAGGAAGGACAGAAGACAGTACCTCATTTGTTAAACAGTCTGGCTTCCATGAAACCTCAAAAGCCTCTTTTCATATCTGGAATTTCTGACGAGTTATTCCTTCAATCCATACTGTTTAGCAGTTTTGCTCGCCTTATTATATGCTTGCTTCTGCAGTGTCCAAAAGGGGCCGGTCAGAGCTAGCTACAGAAATCTGATCCGATGCGTTATCGTCAGGGCCAAACAAAATGAGACAGAGCCCTTTCGATTCCCTACCCCCATTAGATGTTAAGCAGTATTTCTATGCATTTTGAGTGATATTAGTGCTGATACTTGGTTTCCGAAGAATGGATACTCACCCATACAAAGGATTCAATTAACAGTCTTCTATGACTGCAGCCATATTTTTCTTAACAAGCATACTCCTTGGTGAGAGTGAGTATTTACCTCATAGCATTAAATCCACAGTTTTCTACCACAGTCATTAATGATCATACTGCAAATGATCACCCCAACACTCTGGCTACATTCCAGTTCAAGTAATTATATTCTGCCTTTCTTAATTTCCTTTTGAGAGTAATTGGACATGATAACAGCCTTCACTTGTTATCCTAAACTGCTTTGCAGCCTGGCCACATTTCAAAGCTGCAAGGATTTAAACACAGCTCCCAATAGGTGAAATATTGATAGATGATCTTTCTGCTCACCCCATCTTTTTATCACATACAAATCCATTCATTATCACAACACCAAATGAAGGCATCTACCAAATTAGACTMTAGGTACCGTACAAACCATCTGTATAGCGCTAGCTGCCTAGAGACATAAGCCAGAAGCAGAAATGATCTCAGAAACTTATGAACTCATTGATTTTAGGAAGCTGATGATACAAAACTGCTGTACTTCGTCTGCCGCTCTGCCTTTGTCTGCATTAGCAAGCAATTAGGCATGATGAGAGGGGCTCAGCAGCACAACACAAGTGGCTGGGAGGCTCCTATATCTACAGTGTGTGCAGATTATGCTTAGTCTGATTTTCTGGACAGAACATCCCAAATGCATATGTGGTCCAAAGGTACCCTAAGGGCTCCCTCTGTCCCTGCCAGGGGTTGCAGCATAGCTGCTGGTTTAGCTTCCCCCAGAGGAATGAGAGTCACATGCACCAGACCTGCCAAGCAAAGCTGTGCAGGGTAAATGGGGATGGTGGAAAGGTTTGTGTCAAAGCTGCTATAGTCTTGTGAACCAAAACATTGATGTGGATGTGGTTTATGTGGGATCCCCAGTACACTGAAATGGACTGTTACCTACTCAAGGAYTATTAAGGTGCAACACACTTTGGGGGCTGTTTTCTGACCAACAATGAGACCAGACAATAATAAGGAGACATATAACTCTGACTTTGAAGGTTCAAAGGAAGCTTTCGGGTAGGAGAGAGGAAGAAACAAGCATGCTTCAGTAGCCGGGGTGGGGGGAGAGTACGGTCTTCACAAAAGAGATTCTTGAGCCCCAAGAAAACTGCTCTGGATGGTGAAGAGTCTGAGACAGACAAAACATGTAGGGTTTATTTGATATATGCTGGTTTATTTTTGAGTTATTCCAGGGAGACCAAGCAAAGAAACAGTGTTGTTGCCCATTTATATTGCAAAGCACTTAGAGCACGTAAGACCAGTGAGTTCTTATTATGGCAGGAACTACCACAGCTGTGATAGCAGATGGGGGACTCCAGAATCACAGTCTAGAGGATACATCGTGAAACTAGAAGGTTACATCAGAGTGATATGAAAAATCTTTAGCATTAGAAGGAAGCAGTGAGAAAGTTTCTTTCATTTCTGCTTTAGTCAATTGAGCTATTTTAAAATGATTTAAGCTTAAAATAATTGGGAAAATACATTCAATTTTAGCAAACGTCTGCAGGAAAGGAATAGAACACTGGCACTTATAAAAGCAAAGAGAGAGTACTAACACTTTGTTTTTTCCTCTACGTGAAGTTATTGTTGTGAAAAAACACAAAATTATCTATAGCTTTTTCTTTTTTTTTTTAAGAAGTGTGTCTATGCAGAGAGATTGTTGCACTCAATTTTTAAGCTGAAATGTACCCAGCAGTTTTCTGCATGCACCACATAGCCCAGCAATTTATTACATGATGTGAAAGTCTCAGTGATTCTGAAAATAAACAGTTTAGGGTTAACAGTAGCCAAAGCCAAAGTGTCCTAAAATGGGAGGGAAAAGGCAGCCAGGTGGACACCTGAGAGCGGCGTTGCAGGCACGTGTGTGTTTCTAGGCAAGCGCACGCTGGAGCTCTTGTGAAATACCCGTTTAGCACTCGCTACTCCCTCCTCACCTTCATTCACTTCACTATTTATATTTACTCACCTTTTTCTGCCTTTTGATCTTTGCTGTAGCGTTGTAATTTTCAGTTCACTTCACTAAGGTGATGTGCAGCCAGCATGCCATCAAAGGAGAAGTGGTCATGGACATGGCAAAGGCTGTGGTATCTTGGGTCCAGAGTGCCCTTGATGTATTTGAGGAGCCAGGGAAGATTTAAATTCTTTCAGTTGCTGCCTTTTCTTTATATATATGGTGCCCCACGCTAAGGACTATCAGGATGGGCTGAGGGCTTTCCATATTAATATGCTACCAGAAAGGAAACATCTCCCCAGCCTGGGGACATAGGACTGGGAGGGGACACCTGAGACGGCCAGGCCAGTCCCTGCRATAATGTGGGAGATGCCTAATGGCAGGAGGGTCCCAGAAGGTCTATGCCACACTGTCAGCYGAGGAAACGCTTCCTAATGCTCCCTACAACAAATGAGATTTCTGCTTAAAAAAGAAAAAGCCATAGCTATGATGTACTAGGGAACGACAACACGGGAATCAGCAGGACCAAAAATATCTTCTGTCACTGCAGCAGCAAAGGACTTACTGAATAAAAATTCACGGCAATTATAGGAAGCATCCATGTTACAGAAGAGAGCAGAGGAAAACCCGGTCTTAAGTGGAAGAAAAATTCCTTGCTGCCCAGAGAGCTGGGGCTCAGTTTGCCTCAGCGGCTGTGAGCAGCACCCATTGACCAGGCACCGGGCAGGACAGACTGCCAGCCACAGCCTGGCCCGGCCGACCTCTCCCGTGAGCCRAACACAGCTGATAGGGGCACAGAGCAGGGCAAGCTATGCTGTGTGGCGTGAAATAACCTGTCCTTGGCTCAAGAAGGGGAGGGTGCAAAGGAGTAACTGCATAATGAAACGGTGCTCCATCTGCCTGTCTCTTGTCGCTCAGTACCAGGTCCTTTGCCATTACTCCTTCAAAATTAGAAAACAACGGTCTAGATGCCGGTAGTATGAAAAGGATGCCTCTCACACAAATTACAGGTTGCAGATAATGGCGGGAAGTGGCTACATGGCTTATTAGGGGTCTTCAGCTGCGAGTGTCAATGACACCCATGCTCAACCAGCTGCGGTCGCTGCCTGTTRCCCTGCAAGGGATGTTCAAGCCCTGTTTGCGTTTGCTGTTGTCGAATGCTAYGGCCCTAATAGAAAAGGGTCAGCACGCTGTTTTGGAAATCCCACTTTCACTATTTTAACGATCATGGGCTCTTCCAGAAACTTCACGGGGGTACAGAGCTTCACAGCTGTAGCAAGAGCCCAGGAGCAGCCTGAAACATCGTCCTGGGGGAGCCGCTTCTCCACGAACAGATCCATAAAGGAGCAGCCGGCCCCTCACCCCGGCTGCCACTGCAGATCATAACGGTGAGGACACAAGGTAAACCCTGGCAGCATTCAGCTGTGCTCCCCGGGCAGTGAGAACTGTCCCTACGAAACTGAAAGTGCAACTGATTTATTATTTGACAGCTCCCTTAAAAATAAATATTGACATGGTTTAAAGGGATTAACTAAGATGACTGGATACTTGTTCAAAACTTTCTGAGATAAAAAAAGAACCTTTTACAAATTCTTCACAATGTTTTCAGTTGTTATTTCCTATGATAAAATGGAAAAATGGGAAAACTTGCTCTAAGAGTATATGAAAATTCTCACTTTTCTAAACACTTATCTTTAAATGACCAACTCTTAAAATAATAGTTCTCATAAAATTGCACACTAAGTAGCTCTTTGTGTGACTTATTAATGGACAGTAGATGATGTCATGCTGGTGACAAAGAGGTAAATAGATTAAATTTTTCAAACCCGCACACTCCAGGGTCAGGAGCATGAAGCTGTCAGTCCTAAATTTTAATTGCTCCACTATACTACTTTTATTTTTGCTAAGTGTGAATTACTTATTTTTCTTCTCTGCATCAGTTATCCCATGTGTAAAATGGGAGTACTAATATCCCTCAGTCACAGCAGAGTTTTACAGGGATTGGTTGCCCAGGGCTCTGCCACAGTTTCCCGCTCCACAGCCGAAGGGCCGCGGCACTACCCAGCAAGTTTGAGTCGCAGCCCAGGTCCAGCAGCGCTGGATTGCCCCTGCTGGGGCAGAGGGGACGACGCCGCGGGCAGCTCCGTGCTCATCCCGCGCATGGCCAGAGCTGCTGGTGCCCCTGCTGCCGTCTGCGCGTGGCGGCCGGTATCCGCTTTGCCTGGGCGACGTGACAGCCGGCGCGGGGGGAAAAGGGATCTTGCGCTCCCGCGCCCCAGAGGCAGCCGGGCGACGCCTGGGCCACGCGCCGGGGCTAGCGCCAAGGGCGTGCATACTGCAGCAAGAAATAAATTGCAGAAGGGGCTGGGYGGCGAGGCCAGGGAAGAGGCTTGGTCTATTAACTAGAGAAAGCACAGATAACACTAGATAGGTATCCTTATTGGGAAAGYCTTTGAAATCAAAACAGCCTCAAAAAAAAAAAAAAAAAAGCTCCCAGTTTTCTCTCTGCGAAAATTCTTGAGTTAAATCTTTGGCTTAGTAAACTGTTTCTTTTAGCAAAGCAAATTTAAAAATGCCACAGTGATGAACAACGTAATAAAGAAAGCCATCGTATTATTCTTGAATGGGGTTTAATAAAAATCAAATAAAAGCAATTATATGAATTTTCAAGAGGATCACTGCTTCCTTCCCTGAGGTATGAAACAGACTGAATTCAGGAAATCATTAGAATCAGAAACTCGAGCTGCACAACAGAGCCAGTGTTTGTTGTACAAAGGCAAACACAGAAATCTCTTCCCAGGCTAACATTCGCATTTCTAAAGCTGTTTGAGTGGAAATTCCACCTACAGGTGAAGAAGGGTAATTAAAGGGGCACAAGAATTTCTTTGTAGTAGGGCTGGCTTTTCTACTCGAGCAGGCTTCAGCTTTTCAAGTATTCATATTCTCCTTTTTTCATATGAAAAGAAGTTAGACATATTGAAGTATTTAGAGGTGCCCAGAGATCTCTGTAAGCAGGTACATGTGAATTAATACCCATTAACACATACCTTATACCGCTTTCTGCTCTCAGTTACTCTGGTGTAAATCCACAGGGCCTGATTTACCATTTCCTTCTACCTTGTGCAGTCATTTGGGTTGGTGGAAAGTATTTGCAAAGCATGGCCAAAAAGGACCAATCATAAAATATTTACACTTCTCARTTGGAAAATGCAGTCTGAGTGAAATCCAAACCTTTTGTGAGAATGTGTTGATTTCAGTGACATTTTCAAAGGGATAGAGCAGAATCACATTCTTACAACATTCTCATTTATTTTCATAAGAAGACTCTCATTTCAAATGAGAGACTCTCAATGAGAGTCAAATGAGTTGACTCTCATTTCAATTGCTTTTATTTTCAATGTTATGATATACTAAATGTTGTAATATTGATATTGCTGTTTAATATTTTGATGACAAGCATGGCTATTTGAATTTTCACAAGAAATCTTCAACATGTCATTGGCTTTCTTTAGCTTCAGAATGCAACCAGATTCTGAAGTGGAAATCTTATTGTCAGACAAAAATACGTAGCTAAAGTAGACATATACTGTTGGGCAATCAGCCTCAGAATAACTCCATGGACTTCAGAGGAGGAGCTCTGGCTTGCAGCATTGTCCCAGGAGAGCAGAAGTACGTCCTTTGCATTATAAAGCATGTGTGTATGGTGACAAACTATATAGAAGGGGGAGATCTTACTCCACTTGACTAGTATTAATGAGTGCTCTGAACTCTGCAGAAGGAGGATGGTTGAAGTTGGGTGACGTAGCAGAAGCCAGACACTGTGACCGAGTGCCACATTTTCACCGCAAAGGTTTCGTGGTTTGGTTGTACTCTTGGCCGGATCACTTAGGATTTGATTCTGTCTTGCAGGACTTGGTCCTTACATATCTCATATAATGTAGGCACCTTTACTACGAGCTCCAATGAGCCTGGTCCTTGCTCTGAAGTCAAATTATCCACGGCTGATCTTTGGCAGCCCAACAATTTGTAGAGTGGAAACTGATTTACAGTGTACCAACAATTCTGACTATGCTTTAGTCAACAGAATTTGAGAAGAAAAACATAACAACAGAAAAAAAAGACCCAAAGAGGTAGAGAGAGAGTGGGAAAAGAGCCTCGGATCCTGATCTTGTAACAAAGTGTGTGTAAATGGTGACTCAGGGAAGCCACTGGGCTMTAAGAGTTTTCCTGTTAAGTATTTTGTAGAATTTGGGCCTTAACATTATGTCACAAAAATGGAGAAAAACACTGAAATGGTAGGAGGTTTGATTCTGCTCCTGTTGATGCCTGGTGGGATTCATTGTGCAACTTTCCTGAAAAGACAAGCAGGAGCCTTCTTCTCATATATTTTTATAACACTGGGAATATAAATACTCTTGGGCCAGATTGCTAGTTTTCTTGGCACATATTTTCCCCAGAGAAATGTCTTTGAGAAAAGTCTGAACAGCAAAAATACTTAGACTGAGAAATTCAGGTTCTCCAAATTGAAAGAGGAAGAATAATCTCACTTCAAGTGTCTAAATATTATAGGCATTTTACATGAATTCAGCTCTGGCAAAATGTGCCCTCTATATATCTATAAAATAGCAAAACTGTTCATGTGTTTGAAAAGATCAGAGTCACTCCTCTCTACCCTTTCCTCCAGATCAATTTAGAACAAGATATGAGAGATTTTTAATATCAGGTTAAGGGGTCTTTTTATTGCTCTTTTGCTTTTTTCCATCTTTATCATCTGAGAGGCTGGTTGCTCTGGTTGTCATTTCCCAACCCTTTAGGGCCAGACAGCTCCCAGAGGACTGATTCGGAAATATCATACAAGACGGCAACACTGCGTGGCGGGTGGGCTACATTAGCACGCATCGCCCAGAAGTGGGATTTCTTTCACCTGTGGAAAGGACAGAGCAGCGCAGGCAGCGTGGAAATTCACACTTTCTCCTCACCAAAATTTCTTTTAGCAATGGTACCTTGTGATTTCAGGACTTTGACGAGGGCACCTTGCATTCCCCAGATCTAATCTTGAAGCCTTATCAAGCCATTGTAGGACACACCGTTGGAAGTGTCACTGGTAACCTCTGCACAGCCCATCACATGGGATTATAGAGTCTGAAGAGAAGTAATTTTAGCTGCTAACACCTATCTAGAAGCTTCAGCTGAGTTTTCAAGGAGCTGTTCCAAGGATTTGGGGTTATTCAAGCAGAGGACTGCTCCAGCAGCAGCCCCGTCCCTGCGGTGAGGACCTGCAGCAGGTTGTCTCAGGCTGCTGTGCCAGCCCCAAGGGTCCCTGCCGCAGACGAGCACGGGACATGGGCACACGGGAGCGGTTTGGGCCATGGGGACTCGGTCCTGCTGAAAGACCCTGTGGATATAAAGACACTATACTCACAAAACAACGGCTGTACAGTTTTATTCAGTATTTAAACATACCCCAGTAGTAGTAGCTATATAAGGTACTCCATACATGCTTTCAGATGAGCTTTGGGATTTTCCAGGTTCTTGAAGGTGAAGTCTATGCAGTAATAAGTGCTCTGAAAGCCACTTCTACTTATTGGTAATATCTTTGCCTCTACCCACCAGATAGGGCCTCTTTATCATGCCAGCTGCCGAAAGAAAAGCAAAATTTCCAGAAAGGAAATGTGGAAAAGTAAGGTTGGGAGAAAAGAATACCATCAAAAGTCAGGAAGTCATTAATTCAAGCCAAACTTGCTGCCTGAGCCTCTGTTTAAAACAAAACGATACACCCACAAAAAAAGTAGAATCATTAACAATAACAGGAAATCAAATGGATGCTGTTTCAGCATGTATACTGGAAAACGTATATGCATGGAGATTAAATAAATAAAACCCCACAGCTGAAAAAAAAGAAAAGCTTATATGATTACTTTTCTGCTTTTAAATTTTTGAAGGCAAGGGAAAGTGGAACAAGTGTGATTCTGCTAGGAACAATAACATTATTATTCTTCTTTAAAAGAACAAACACAGTAAATGAAGACATGTCAGTACCCTTCCTTTCAGAGCAATATATTGTGATACAGCAAATAGGAAATAACTGCCCAGCTTTGGGTCACAACAGGGGTGAATTCACTGGGCTGGACATGTCCCTCAAAGGAAAGACATCATCAACAGTTTGTAGGAGGTTAGTAAGGATGACATACTCAGCTGGTTTAACCTACATTTAAATGAGGATGACTCAACGTGGGGATTTAAAATATGCATATACTGTTGCCGACTTGCTGGAACAAGGCACTTGGCGATGCAGCTTCCCGCAGCAGGAACAGGTTCAGGTACAGGCTCTAGTTGTGAATCTGCCACAAGCTGCACGGGTGATTTTTGAGCAAATCATGCAGGCTGGATTTCCAAGAATATCTTCTATTTCTGTGTGTTTTGGTTGCGAGTATCCAGCAAGGGGCACCTTCACCACAAACAAGCTGGAAACAGTCACGTCTCATCTGTCCCAACACTACGTATCCGACAGCCTGTTACGTCAGCATTTCTCACACAACCTCCTCAGAGCACCCGGCTCATTTCACAATAGCCACCTGTGGTATATATTGATATGTATTTGTATTTATTTATTTCTACTTTATTTACCAACATTTATTCATATTGTTCATGTAGGCCAAAGAGTCACACAGATGTTTAAGTATGAAATAAACTATACACTGACTGTAGATGTTTTCAAGTCCAAGTGATCATCTTGAGACCCTGTGGACATGATTAACAGGAGTTAACAATGCAGTTCTTCTTGTGAAGGAATTGGAGTGCCAGCTGTACAAGCAAACTGCTTTTGATAATCTGATTAACCAAAACTTTTTTCATAAATTAGGCACTGTCAGATAATTTGCAAAAGAAGGTGTTTTCACTGGAACAGTAGATAAAGAGAGATGGATTAGCACTAAAGTATATTTCCTTCTTCTTTTGGTCTTCTAGGTGACCATGGTCATTTCACCCTTTGGTGATTCAGTTTTTCCAGCTGTGAAATGGAGATAATAGTACTGGCCTCTCTGGAARGAACTTCCAAACACTGGAAAAGCAACCATGACATTTAGGTAATACGATGAGAACAGATCTGTGTTTGCACCAGGCCTATCATCACTAGCATTACAGCTCACAGTTGTATTATTAGATACGAAAAGGACGTATATGAATAATAAAAGCAGATATCATAAATGCCTTAAATTCACTAGTCCTTTAAAAAAACTCTAAGGCTCAGACCAGATTCATTTTTCTGTTTGTGACCTGTAAATCTTCTCCAAATGGGGATATTAGAGTTTTCCTGCCTTTGCAAATGTGTTCATGAGGCATGTGGAGGAGCACCAGGTCCAAGGGACCTCACTGGATCGCGAGCTTACTCGGCTTGGGCAGTCGTGAAGCTGGACACAAGCATTTATCATAGAAGTTGCCGCTAGACGTAAACATCCAAAAGACCTTTGGTCCTCCATTAACAAAAATTAAAGCACTAACTTAGCCTCACAATGCTCCTCTACAACAGAGACGAGCTGAAATAAATTCCCTACAAACATGCAGAAAATCTGCTACAGCTGTAACCCAACTCCCCTGCTTTCTATTTGTGCCCACAACCCTATCTKCTATGAATCCTAGACATCTACTATCCATTATCTGAAGAACAGATGAACTTAGTGYAAAATTTAAGGAAATTAATACAACAGATCACTGTTTTAGCAATACTCTTTTCTGAGAAAGACTGCATTTGTGTGAAATCCTCTGTACTCCTTTAAGATTTTCAGTTAATTAAAAAAAAGTTACTGCAAATTGAAAATTTTTAAATGACACCCTACCATCTTTAATCCCTATCGAGCATAATTATGGGCAATCTTATTACCACAGGAACAAAAAAAGCTGAAATAGGTCTATTGTTAGAAACACAGTAGAAAGTAGTCTCTACCCTAGACAGCGTATCTTTTTTAATTGAACCCCACCAATTAAAGGCTACTTTTAAAATAATTCTGTATCACTAGTTTTGATCAATTTTTATCATAGCTGTATTTCTTTAACTTTAGTTTTAAAATGGAAAAAGTATCTCCAAAGCCATGGTTAAAAAGAAGCATCAAAAGCACATGAAATTTGCTGAAAGCATCAGGAAAAATACACTATTTCAATTCAGCTGTAGTTCTAGTCAGCAATTTCTCTTCTGCTTTAAGTAAGTCCAGAAATATTTATTAGCCCTGTTCTCAGAAGTGGGTGTTTTGGCATTTGGGGAGGGAGAGGTACTGTTGGTGGTGGTGGTGGTTTTAGTTTGTTTTTAAATGAAGAAAGCAGCATGAAGAGTACACATTCAAAAACAACTGAGGAGAAGCAGAGCTCCTGACAGCTGCTGCAGCCTGGGAAGCGCTAGGGAGGGAAGGCACCCTTGCCCCACCTGTGGCTGAGTGGCCACCTTGAGGCAGCTGCTCTGAATTCCCACCTACAACTAGCTGCTGGAGAGCCTGTGAGGAGCCATGGGGCAGGAGTGCTGCGTGGCCCTGTGGGGCTGCAGGTCATGGCTTTGCCCCCTCCTGCTCTGGAGTGACCATCCTGTGCGTGAGTCATGTCATTGGTGGTGCCCTGGCCTTGGACACTGTGAAGGTAGGTGCTTTGGATACGGCAGCCCCTGACCCACGTACATAGGGTTAGGTTTGAATAAGTAAGTGATGGTGTGYGGCTGTGAGTATTGTAAATCCTCTTAAAGCTTTGTTGCAAATCCTGAGGAAGCTCTCTTTTGTGTCTTGGCTTAAGATATTAGGTCTCGGTAGCTTACAGCTCTGGTGTTGACTCCTTATTGAGGTGGACCTGAGTGGAGAGGGGTGGCTGTACAGAGCCATGTGGGCAAATGGGACTGTAGGTGCGCCACAGGAGCAAGCAAGTGTGCCCTATGGGAAATGGTGTATTTCTGTGCATGGCACTCATCTGGTTTGTGCTTTCCAACTGGTGTAAGTCTGGTGAATGCAGATAGCTTTGCTCACTATAAAAATTGTACTTGACTTCAGAATGATTAAAATCTCCAAGTGTTTTAAAA
Source organism: Apteryx rowi (assembly GCF_003343035.1). Lineage (NCBI taxonomy): Eukaryota > Metazoa > Chordata > Aves > Apterygiformes > Apterygidae > Apteryx > Apteryx rowi. The sequence continues at coordinate 515,192 of NW_020450783.1, forward strand.
CAGAGAGGCTCTCAGAGTTGAGCGTTTAGTGGGATCAGTGGGATGCCCTGTGCTTGCAGCACCTTGCGTTGCGCTGCCACCCTTCTGCGGGCATCCCTGTGCCCCCTTCGGGGCATGAAGGGAACAGGGCTGTCCTGGGGAGGTGCTCTGCTTCGCTGTCCAGGGCAATAGAAACAGTGAAGGGGTCGGGCAGTGCACCTCCATGTTTGCTGTTGTGGTGCAAGGTGGCATATGGTGTGCATCCTGAAAGCTGGGCATCCCTCCTGTGCCTGGAGCTGGCAAGGAGTAGGTAATTCCCAAGATGCTGAAAGTCCCTGGGACGAAGGTGAAGACTCAGATAACAGCTAGATGATGCTCATCTGTGGGCGCAGGGAGGGGATGGGGGCTCCTGTTGCAGTGCTTGGGGACACAGGATGTTTCTAGGCTGGCCCCTCAGGCTCACCTCTAGAGATGTGCTGGGGGACGGCTGGAGTTGCGAGGCGGGCAAAGCCAGACACACACRTTGCTCGAGTCACTGGTGCGCAGCACCACCCCAGCGCCGAGGCTGCCTGGGGACACTGCTCTGACACTGGGGTATCTCCCCGGTCGTAGGCAATGCGGTGCGATAAGGCCTCTGGGAGAGGGAGGCAGTTGGCAATGCGAGTGGTAGCTGCCACAGCAGGACACAAACACTAATTCATTCCTTCCTTCTGCCTCTCGCCGGCCAAAGGGGAGAAGCTGGAATATTAAGCGGAGAAAGTGTGGGAGTACTTGATCGTTAGTTCCAATCTACCACAAAAAACTTCAGTGTGTTTTTCAGACTCTACAGATGTAAATTTTTTTTTTTTAATCTATGGTGGAGTTCCCCACTGGTTTTCATGACTGACACTTTTGCCATGACAAATCCATGAGTGTCTTAAAAATTTACCATGAAAACCCTGGAGCTTTAATTATTGTGCATTTACATAATTAGTACAAATACATGCAATTACCATGTGTACCTACACAATTACCAGCTACAATGAGGTACTAACAATCCTTATTAAACTTTAGTGGGGGAGGGATGCACTGATTGTATGCACAGGCAATATTTTTACTTTCATCTTTCTTTTCCTTCCCTGTATTTCAAACACCTGTGTGCTGGGGAGGGGGGCAGTAAGACACTAGAAGCAGTGATATACTGGAAGTAGATCAATAAGCTGTCCAAACTGGACTTCTAGCAAGATGAAAATACAAAATGGATATTCCCCATAATGTTTCCAGGATGCAGCAGCTTCTCCATTAGGTGTCATTCAGTCAGTTCTTGATCACTCATGGTGAGGTGTCTCAGTAGTGAGGTAACTGTGCGTCTTCAGTGTTGATATCTATCACATCTGTAGTGATATTTATCACATCTGTAGTTCATTTGATTAGAATTTCTAACACATCTGTACTTTTATTTTTTTTTAAGTTACAAGTGTCTGCATAAAGAGAGTCCTTGCAACTTTTGACCTTATGTCTCTTGGTTACCATGTTTACTACCCTAAGGAAAAAACAAATGTTCAGAAATCACGTTATTATTTTTATTTATCTTTGAAAAATATTTCAATGTGTGAATTCTTCCCCCTCACAAAAAACACATGCATCCTTCCTTACAGAAATTATTTAATGTAACAACTCAAAGCATTAGGAAACCTGCTAATTCAGTAGTTCAGTAGTCTCTTCTGTTCTCGAGGAATTTCAGTGGCTGCCTGCTTTCCCCCCACCCCCCCTCCTGGCCCCTGGTCAATAATGTAAAGAAAGCGATGTGCTAGGGACTGCACCTCTTCCTGCTGTCTTCAGTTTTGCACTTATTCTGCTCTTCAGCCGTAAAGAACTTGTTGCCTGTGGTATGTTTGAGAGAATGCCTTATTATGAAATTCTTCATTGCTCCCTCTCCCCTATATCGTCCATCTGATCTTTGGAAGAAAAAACTTCTGCTGCCTGTTTGCTTCCTGCACTTCCCAGGACACAGTTTAAGCCCTGATGGTCTCTTATGCAGTGTACACATATGCCTATGGAGTATGTGGTCATACAGAAGAGCCTGTGTGTTTTGCCCCTTTTTCTTTTCTTTTTCCTTTAAACCTCATCTTAGACTAGAAAACCATGCTGTCTGCTGAAGCAATGGAAAAATTGAGCAGCTAATTGTTGCTGTTAAAYGCAGTAAAGTAATACTTTGGGCTCTCAGGCATGTTTTATGACCAATAGAGCAATTACTGAATAAAATTTCATGCCCCAGAATGTTTATTTGTGTAAACAACTTATGGTTAGTTATTCATATTTTATGAATCTTTTTCTTTTTTCAAAAACGTATTAACAATCCCTCTTGTACAAAATACAGTTGGTTAGGGGGAAAAAAAAAAAAATGCTGCATGCTAAATGGAAGGATCCATAGAGAATCTAGTCCTAAATGTGTTTAAGCATTTAGCATGGTTAGCTGTGTCACAAAGCATAGTGTTCTGGCAAGCTTTGTCTGATATGAAGCAGCCCTCGTTGTCCTTACAATAACATCTTATTTCACTGTGATTTGCTCCCCTTTCATGTTGTCAAGCAGGCCAGTTTAGACCAAAATCTATTGCCTAAACAACCCTAAATTCAGACAAGAACTTAGCTGAAGAGTTCTCTGGTTGGTAGCGGTATTATTCGTCATCTTTTTCTCCTGAGTGGGTCATGTAAGAGCTTGAGACACGGGAAGAAGCAGAAGTAGGTCTCAGACTTCAAYGTTCATGCTCTACAAATGGCTGCATTTGTTGTTCTTTAAATCTCATTACCTTTTGCCATTAAAATTCAGCCAGGCTAAAAGAAGACCTGCTTACTGTCAAAATCAGACGTTAGGTAGTCAAATGATAGAAAGACAGAGTATTATTTCCTCTACCATTTAAGAAACAAGAATGCACATTGTGGACATATCTGCTAACATACTGAATGGAATGATTTCAAGGTAGTTATATGCGTGTCTGGTTTTACGTAAGGTTACCTGATTGCGTTATTTGGAGTAAATCAAAAATAAGGTTCTGACATTTGTGGTCATTCAAAATTCTCAGGTATTTTTTGTAGGAGCATGATGTTGTGCATAGCATTTTGGCCACCTTCCTGCTTTGCTAATTATATTCTGCCTGAATACATTCCCCTGAGTTTCAACTTGGATAAGACTTTGTTTTGCTTTCACTTTTTCCTTCTGAAACTGTACAGGGTAGCTAGAAAAAAAGTTTAATAACAGCATTGGTGACTGAAGTCCTTATTTACAGATCTTGGACATAACATTTGGAAGCTCTCTGTTTTATGGACAAGGTTTGGACTGTTCAAGTGACTTGACCCCAGACCAAACTTTGAATCGTTTCCTCCAAGTTGAAAAGTGCTTGGTTCTGGAATTTGGATGTTGTTGATCTGGCTCTGACAGGACAGTATCATTATGTCCTTTAGAAGGAAAGACTGTTTGCACTCCGTAGGGTGACTAATGTTTATGTCCCTGTAAAAGTATACTTTTGCACTATATAAATAGCACATTTATGATGCTGCACTTCCTCAGTTCACATATGTTAAATTTCTTCTCAGTATGTTACAAGCACATGGCATGACTTCTCTTCCTATTCTTTCAGCTCTTCTTTGTTTTTGTTTTTAAGCTGTATCCTTGACTCTTGAAGGCTTACATCCTGGATTTCAGTGCTATTTTGCCACATCATATCTTTAAAGGCTGTAGTCTCTTTGCCAAACTAATCAAATCCACTTGGTGCATCATGCTAGATTAAGCAAGGTATGACCAAGCACAGCGCTGCAAACTAGAGCTCGCGTGCTTCACATAGTGTGCCCCGTGCTTAACTGAGCCACAGGCACAGAGCTGCTCGGAGGAGTTAGTGAAGTGTTACAGCTACTCGGGTCTTGTGCAAGCAAGATGGAGACTTGCTGATCTTGTGAGCCACCTTACAGCGGCACCCCTAAGCCCCTGGAGGAGTTTTGTACTTTTGAGCACATGAAACAATTTGCAGAAGAGGGGCATAAATGGCTCTGTTCAGAAAGAGGGAATGTAAAAGGAGATGCGAGTATTRCTTCCCGCAAAAGAAAAGACATTTTCTCAGTGACTGAAAGATGCTTTGATAATACTGCTTTCCTTTCTTGTAACACTGAAGCTCCTTTGGAGGAATCCAATCCTGCATTTTAGTCACGAATGACTATACAACTTAAGCAATATAGGCTGAGGAAGACTAAAGAGGGATCATATCTAAGAAAACATGCAAATGTTTTTAAGCCTCAAAAAAAAAAAAAAAGGGAAGGGGAGAAAAAAGAAAAAGCACAAACCTCCAGCCACTTCCCTCTTAATGTCTAGTAATTGTTTTCAATTTGTTTTTCTCAGTAAAATTGTTTACTTTTTCCTCTAGGATTCCAGTCGCAAAGACATTAAAGAAATTTGCAGTTAGGCATGGCAATTTCATCTCTAATTTAAGAATCCAAATAAACCCTATTTTCTTTCCCATATTATTAAGGAAAAGATAAAAATGGACATAGCCCTCACTAAACTACACAAGTCTCTTGCTGTGCATCATGAAATCTGTATAGCTTGACTGCAATCTTACTTMTACCAGTGTGGAAGCGAGATTAAGTTTAATTTAACTGCATTTGGTGGTATTACTCCTGGAAATCTACACTGTCATTAAGTCGGAAAAAGACTTGGTCTCCTTCATTTTGAGGCAGTAGTAGCTAAACTTCAGCAGAACTATTTGTATGTGTAAGCATTTACATTAGATAAGCTCATGGGTTGTGATGGAAGAATGGTTCTGAGGTGGGTGTTGGTGGCTGAACAGTTCAGCGGTGGTTCAGAGCACTACACTGCTTTTCAAAGACATGTAATTAGGTGTGGTGGTGCCCGGCTTGTGACTGTGACACAACTGTCACAAACACCTGGAAGAGAAACCAGTCCTGATGTCAAATGCTGTTATGAAAACACTTATATGCAGTGTTTTGTGGATGTTGTTTTAAAAAATATATACATTTATTTCACACCTGCAGCTTACCTCAAGCTTACCTGAGTTACCTTTTAACTAGGCAGCTTAGTTACTTGCCTAATAGTTGCAGCACCCAATAGCTCATTGCAGACTTGCAACCTGAGCGCTTGCTCCCTTTCCCAGGGGGGCTGTTACAGWTTGCACTGAACCCTATGCTACTACAACCTGCGCTGACAGCAGTTACCTGATGTAACTTGTATACAAGTAACCTGGGTATGTCTAGACATAATGTCTACGTGCCATCTCAATCAATTCCACTTTCATTATGGTACAGTATGAATTATGATAGCAGCAAAAACTAATTTAAACTACTGCTGAAGAGGGTAAGGGGGAGGTGATGTTCTGATTTAACATACTATCCTCTGGAGAAAAGAGTTCAAATCTGTCTTARGTTATATAACAGAAATGAGGTTAGCAGATTTGGTCTAATCCCCTGTGGACAGGCCCACCACAGTGTGTGGAATAATGTGGATAACTGTCTGTCTTCCTGCTCACTGGAGGCTTCCCTGTTGCAGCAGKGAAACATTGCTAAGCCAAGACTCAAGATCATGCACTGTTTTAAGGCTAGTTGTGACAATTCTCCATCTCAAAATTGTCAAGAGTGCTCATTTAGAGAGCAGGTTGCTTTTAGCAAAAACAAACAAAAAGAACCTGATCCTTGACCTTGCAAATGCTCCTTTTGCTTTGCTGACATTGCAGAGGACTTGGAAAATGGGGCTGATCTGCGGGTCTGAGTACTTTGATTGCAGGGGTGTTTTTGGCACAACACTGAACACCTGAACSAGCCCTGCCACATGTCAACTCCCCTAACCCCTTCTTCAGCCCCAGTGGCCAATGCACCTTCTGTGCCTCAGCAGGGAGCAAACTGCCATAGCTCTAAAACCGCTTTGTCCTTCTTGTGGATTGACCCAGTCCCAGCTGCCTGAGACCTGAAAGAAAGCACAAAAACATGGTTTAGAGCCGCCTTTCCAACTTCATGAATCATATTGGTACAGGTCAGGGAAAATTAAGGCCCCCCTAATCTTTAGGGTGTGAACTCATTTACAAAAAAAAAAAAAAAAAAGAAAAGAAAAAATGTACCATGTAAACTGATTGCTGCAACCACCTTTCAGCCAAAATGTAGCAGGTGATTAACACGCTGTATGGTAGGAATAGGGGATATCTGCTGTAGCTGAGAACATGAAGGGCTTCAGATGGGCTGAATAAGGCGGCTGGGACACAGGTTAACTCCTGCTCCCTCAGAACGCGTGACCTGATCTCTAGTGACTGCAAGTGGCYAAGGCTGCTGCAGCTGTGCACCTCCTCTGTACAGACACCTCCAGCAACACAGTGCCCCCGAACAGCACGGGGGAAAGTCTGGTCTAGTACAGACCCTGAGAGTGCAGTGATACCTGCTAAATCACTGATCTTGTTTCCTGCAGCACCTTTATTTTCCTAGCTGTGTACTGATCAAGCAACTCTTCTGAGTTTCTGAAAGATGACRGGACAATGCAAGTCCTGCACCATGGGGTGATGTGGAAGCTATTCTACAGGAAGACTGCAGAGAAGCATGAGAAATTAAACCAGTTGCTACATAATACTTGCAATTTGTCTTCTATGTAGATGACATCAGTGGAAGTTATGCTTAAATACAGCAGACAGACTATGTCCTTTGTTCAGAAAAGTCTTTACAAGATGTTTAATTTTCTTATTTTATAATACCTATGACTTTGCCCAAGACAATGCTATAACACTTACTTTGAAGCAATGAAACATCAAACCTAATGCTTGACTTTGCCTTTGCCTAAGCCAGGAGTTTTGACACCTTAGCAAGCTGATCCCTTAATAAGAAAAGTAAAATAATTGCAATTTAATTTACTATTAAGGTATGATGCTAATGGCATCTGTGTGATTATATGGAAATGACTATATGGCTATAATGTCATCATCAGTTACTTAGAAGGCTGGGTTTATTCAGGTCTTGTTTTACTAATGGGCAACAAATGCAGGTTCAGGAGCAGAATGATTTATGGACTGCACTGACTGAACAGTGTCCACTGTTTCAGTCTGTGGACTGCTGGTTAGAATTATCAGGGTTGATACAGATCTCGGAGGAAGGCTGGGTACAGTAAAAATGAAGGGAAAGGGGTCAACGTATTTAAGTAGCGCAAGACAGGTTGCATCACCTTGGCCAAATCACTGGAGACCTCTGAAAACACTTARTGTGGACGCTCTCATCCTCTGGGATGGAGAACAGCACTGCTGGGGACCAGGCTGCTTTTTAATTACAGGCTCCTTTAAGATCAGTAGCCAGCCTGTTCTTTTCCCAGTTAAAACCCAGCCCTTTAAAGAAAACATTTCCTTTACTGATAATAGTACTTATATATATGTGACATCTGAGGAAGAGGCTGTGTTCAAAACTTCTCTGCAACTCTTTCCTTGCGCCCTTCCTCAGGCTGTCATGGCTGTGACACCGCTCCTGCAAAATGCACTTGTTACTGTATGCATGCCGCCTGCCTCTTGAAGGAAAAAATAATGCCACCGTACCGCCAACTGCCCAGAAAGCTCTAAAGCGGCTGCCGCCGTGACAGCCCGCCACAGCCCCTCAGCCGGGCGCCGCTCCCGCTGCTCCGTGCGGAGGACAGCATCGCCCCGCACATCCCCAAATAAGCGACTGTGTTGTGCCCCCCCCCCCCC